>NC_063051.1:3578895-4178895 GCF_018812025.1 Megalobrama amblycephala
TATATGTGAGCACTTTTGTTGCTAGAAAGATGTTTGCGGTATTAAAGTTCCTTCCAATAACATTAATAGACATTCATGTTGATGTAACATTAATGTTCATTCAAAATTACCTGGTCTTTTATAATGTTATCAAAACGTTAGCAAAAAAACACATTAATTAATACATCGTTGATGGAATGTGTTTTGTAAAACGTTCATCAAAACATTTCACAGAACATTTGAAAGTAACATTTCCATAATAGAATGTTCCCTTAACGTTTGCATAACCAAGAAAAAACTTTGAAAAAGATGTTCTTACAATATGTTTTTGTTAGCTAGGACAACATCTAACATCCATAAGCCTTCCATTAGTGCAAATAAGTAATAAAACAATGCTTTTCCAATTACTTTCCACTAGGATGAGAGAACTATCAGACATTCAAGTCCGTTTCCGAACGCTTAAAATCAGGGTGTTAGAATTTACTTTCCATTCGCCTTTTATTGGAGCTTTCAAGGGAATGTTGAGAACTAAACAATAAGTTTATGGAGTACTGATAACAATGCAGAACAATTTTACTCTTGTAATGCAACATATGAGTGAAAAAATATTTTACAAAAAACATTTGATTTTATCCAAACAAGTCTGGAAATGAGTAGCAATTTATTGTATTTTAATAATAACATTTATATATGGTTTCATAAGACCTAGAATATATTGCTCGAGTCGTAAGGGCACTTTTATGATTTTTCAGGTGCTTTTTTGCCCTTTTTGGAGCCCTGGAGCTATTTCTTTGTATAGAAGAGTGAACGTTTTTCATAACTTTCTTTTGTGTTCCACGGGAGAAAGCCAATTCAGAACAACGCAAGGGTGATGACAAAATGTCTTTATTTTGAGAAGGTGAACTATCCCTTTAAGAAAGTATATTGGATTGATTGATTTTGATTAAATGTTGACTTAAAGCTGTTTAGTTTATCTCCACTTACTGAGATATCTGCATATTTACTCTAGAGATATGTCACTTCGCTGTAACCACCGTGTAACCGTGCTGAAGTGGAAAATAGCATTTACATTTATTCAAATTATGTAAATATATTGCAATTAAAGACCAATAAATTTGCCTGAATATGCAGCCCAATTTTCCCCCCATCTAGCTCTCTTTCTCTCTTCTCTCCACTCCTTCTCCACTATCGCTTGTGTCTTCCGCTTCACCAGATGGCCTCTTCAATTTGATGGCACTGCTTTTGCCAGTCTTCAAGACTGCTCCAGACACGCGGTGTGAAAACGCAGGGGAACTGAGAGATGCTGGCAGAGCGCAGAGGGAGAGACCGAACGCAAATAAGAGAGAGGAAGGAATGAGCAACATTAAGGAGGAGGAGGAGGAGTTGCGCAAACCCTCACAAAGTGTTAATCCATTTCAGTATTTTCAATCTCATGCTGGCAAAAAGAGCAGCATGAATATGGTAATAGCACATCTAGGAGAGAGGTCATCTTTATGTAACCGCAGGGCAGATGGAGAAAAAGGTAAGAGAGGAATTCCATACAAGGGCTCTTCTGCACTGATTAGAGAGGAGAAACTATGTAAATGAATTTCAGGCCACATTTCAGATGACAAAAAAAGGGAAATTTCCAGGGAAGCAGGGCATCTACGCTTTTAAATCGATCCAAGAATCCCTCTCGGCGACAACCTGTTCTTATGCGAAAAACCTGTTGCTTTATTTAAAGCAGCCCACATCACTCATCAGTTAAACTGCAATCACAGCCGTTGAATTCTGAACACTCGATTTCAAATTCCATTTTCCACAGTTAGCCATGCGATAAACGCACATTACACACTCATAAGAAAAAGACAGCTTCTTGGTCCTCGCTACATTTGGGCCGTTGCTGTGCCAAGTCCATCCTGGCAGTGATAAAACTGAAAACAATAAACTGACAGAATTACAACTTCAATTTCTGCTAATCGCTGGATTGCAGTACATTTTTCGACAAGCTGACAAATGTCTTTTTAATTCTGAGCTCCAAACCACAAATCCAATTCGAACAACTGTGAGTGTGAGGAACGCCACAACCCAGCAGGCACGTTATTTGATAATCATCCAAAGAGTCGGTGGCTGCAGTCCAAATGAGGTTTTGAACACCTTACTCAGGGCCCTTTGAGCAGCCACATCATCAACAACCATTTGAAGGGGGAATTGCAATCAAGTGTGTACAACAGATTACTCCGAGGGGCCAAAATGACTGTTGGAGAAGTCTAAACGCACTGAGCACTGTCTGGAAATGAGACCAGGAAACAATCCAATGATTCTCTTCACAGATTACACGATTGTAAAATATGTCTACGTTAAAAGCGGTAAATAATATAATTAATTTTTATTAAAGTCAACATTAAATGGAAGTTGCGATCATCTTTTCTTCCCTATTGCGAAGTATCCGGGTGAAATGGCTTCTTGAACAAGAAAAAATGTAGGGCGGGATTTGACTTTTTCCATCAGCAGTTCATTGGATTGGTGGATCTTTATGGTTTGGTATTGCTGTGATCTCATGTGAATGACAGGTCGTCCCGCGCCAGTAAACACGAAGAGAAGAGATGCACGAGGGAGGGAAAGTTATTTTGAATAAAGTTTATGAGGGCACATGAATTTAAAAGAAAAATATGTACAGTATTTTAAATTTAAAACTGTAATATTACATTTAAAAAAATAAGAATCATCCATTTTGACTTTAAACAGTTCTGGTCCTCTAATATGATTGGCCAAGAAAAAAATGGGAGTGGAATTCAAATTTGCATATTCAGTACAACAGTGTTGCTCTTATACAACAGTGTTGTACATATTTCTTTAAAAAAAAAGACATGAAAATATTTAATATTTAGAGGGTTAGTTCACCCAAAAATGAAAATTGTACTCACCCTCATGTCGTTCCACACTCATAAAACCTTCATTCATCTTCCTAACACAAATTAAGATATTTTGATGAAATCCGATGGCTCAGTGAGGCCACTATTGAAAGAAAAGCCACTGAACCTCTCAAGATCCATAAAGGTACTAAAATCATATTTAAAACAGTTCATTGTGCGCCAAAAAAACAAAATTTTGAACAATATCTTGTGATGTTTGATTTCAAAACACTACTTCGGAGCGCCAAAGTCACGTGATTTCAGCAGTTTAGCCATTTGATAGGAGATCCAAATCACTAATTCAAAACAAAAGATAAAACTCAGAAGCAGTGTTTTGAAATCGACCATCACGAGATATTGTTGAAAAGTTGTTATTTTGTTTTTTTGGCGCACAAAAAGTATTCTCGTCGCTTTATTATATTAAGGTAGAACCACTGAACTCACATGAACTGTTTTAAATGTCTTTAGCTTTCTGGATCTTGAGAGGTTCGGTGGCTTTGCTCTCAATAGTGGCCTCACCGAGCCATCGGATTTCATCAAAAATATCTTAATTTGTGTTCTGAAGATGAACGAAGGTCTTACGGGTGTAGAACGACATGAGGGTGAGTAATAAATGACCCTTTAAATTTACTCATGTTCAACATAGAGAAGTTTTGTCGAAAGAGAAAAAACAAAAACATTCACAGCCTATTAAAGCCTATTAAACTCACCCTCATGTTGTTCCAAACCTGTATGAGTTTCTTTCTTCTGCTGAACACAAAAGAAGATATTTTAAAGAATGTTGGTAATCAAACAGTTGACGTTAGCCTTGACTTCTATAGTAGGAAAAAAAAAATACTATGGAAGTCAATGGCTACCTGTCTGGTTATCAACATTAAAAAAATATCAACAATAAAAATCGGCTTTTGTGTTTAACAGAAGAAAGAAACTCAGTTTGGAAAAACTTGAGGGTGAGTAAGTGATGACAAATTTTTTTGTGTGAACTATCCCTTCCAATTTCACAAAATGTCCTGAATGGATCAAGCTGGAATCGATTGGTAACAACTCATTTACCAAATCCCTTAGTCGGACATTGATTTCAGAGTCTACGGGAACCAAAAGCTAATGAGAGAGCTAGTTTTAATGGTAAATACTCATTGTGAGTGTTTGTTGATAATTAGAAAAAGAAGACTACTTCAGTATAGTAATCAGAGCAAGTGCAAGTAACATAAAAACACTAAACATATTACTCTATTATTCTAGTAAATGTAGTTTTTTTTTAAGCTGGGTATAAAATGTTTAAAGGGATTGTTCATCCCAAAATTAAAATGGTGTAATACTACAAAATTATGTGGTTCCAAACCTGTATGCCTTTCTTTCTGCAGCTGAACACAAAAGAAGTTATTTTTGAAAAATATCCCCTTTCTAAATGTCAGTGGGGTCCAACGGTTCAAAATATCTTCTTTTGTATTCAACAGAAAAAAGTAGCCTAAGTCATACAGGTTTGGAACCACATGAGGGTGTATAAATAATGATAGAATTTTCACTTTTAGGTGAACTACTGTATGCTTATAAACTTAACTTTGCTGTTAGATTTGGCTGTTTGAATTAATGTTTCAAAGGAAACCAGAACTACTTTTAAAAAACAGTTTAAAATACACTCTTAGCCCAGATTTTATATTTACTTAAAAATATAATTACAATATACTTAAAATATTTAAGTTTGGTTGCATTACTTATAAAATATAAGTATATTCTACTAATTTGTGGGTGTATTTGAATGTGTTAATAAATGTAAGTTAAATGCACTTAAATTATGAAGTTTTTCTCCTGACCACGCCTCCTACACACTGGTTTGCGGCAGGTAATGACGCCATTTTGTCGTGATGTGTGTGAATTCAAGGAGCTGTTGATGAGCAGTTGGAACATTTGTTTTGGCTGTTCTACAGACATTTTTTCCAAACATTTACCTTTTTATAGTTTTTCACCAAAGGAGAAAATCACAATTTTTAAGTTACCATCATCGAGGTCAGGGTTTGTTTTAGTTGAGCTCTTGAACCTTGACATTTTAATATTAGATTTTGTTTGGGCAATTTTAACTGCATTAAAACCAACCAGACAAGCAAAGTTAAAAGATGATCAGGTGGTGTTGATTATGTTTTCACATAATCATTATTTGATCTGAATCACTGAACTCATTTAGAGCCCAATCTCTGAGTTAGATTTACATTATTGATTACAGCAGCACTGTGATTCTACAGCGGAAGATCAACTTTTACAATACAATTTTATTTTATTTTTTTTAAAGTTGTCATCACAAAAAAAAAAAAAAAAAAAATACAATTTTAGGCACACACAGACATCAAGAATCAGCGTATGAATCTCAACAACGGTGACAAGCAACATATTCTGATAAACAGATCAACTTTGAACATTAGAAAACAAGCTACTAAAAAGTCACAGAAAAACAGCAAAATTTAAATAGTGAGAATAAAGAAAATTACTAAGACAATTCAGCTCATAATTTATTCATGCAGCAATGCATGATGGGAGGCATGGATGAATTTTGATTGGTGGCAAGTTAACTTGCTTAGTACATTGAACTTAAATATACAGTACAGTCCAAAAGTTTGGAACCACTAAGGTATTTTTAATGTTTTTAAAAGAAGTTTCGTCTGCTCACCAAGGCTACATTTATTTAATTAAAAATACAGTAAAAAACAGTAATATTGTGAAATATTATTACAATATATACAATATTACAATATAATAACTGTTTTCTATTTGAATATATTTCACAAAGTAATTTATTCCTGTGATGCAAAGCTGAATTTTCAGCATCATTACTCCAGTCTTCAGTGTCACATGATCCTTCAGAAATCATTCTAATATGCTGATCTGCTGCTCAAGAAACATTTAATGTGTACAATTGTACAAAATATTTGTGTATAATATTTTTTTCAGGATTATTTGATGAATAGAAAGTTCAAAAGAACAGTGTTTATCTGAAATCTAATCTTTTGTAACATTATAAATGTCTTTACTGCCACTTTTGATTGATTTAATGCATCCTTGCTGAATAAAAGTATTCATTTCTTTAATTTCTTTTCAAAAAAATAAAAATAAAAATTCTTACTGACCCCAAACTTTTGAATGGTAGTGTATAATGCTACAGAAGCTTTGTATTTCAGATAAATGCTGTTCTTTTGAACTTTCTATTCATCAAGGAATCCTGAAAAAAAAAAGTACACAACTGTTTTCAACATTGAAAATAATCATAAATGTTTATTGAGCAGCAAATCAGCATATTAGAATGATTTCTGAAGGATCATGTGACACTGAAGACTGGAGTAACGATGCTGAAAATTCAGCTTTGCATCACAGGAATAAATTACTTTGTCAAATATATTTAAATAGTACACAGTTATTTTAAATTGTAATAATATTTCACAATATTACTGTTTTTTACTGTATTTTTAATTAAATAAATGTAGCCTTGGTGAGCAGACGAAACTTCTTTTAAAAACATTAAAAATCTTAGTGGTTCCAAACTTTTGGACTGTACTGTATAGGTGTAATAACTACAAAGTAATTAATATTACAAAACATTTTAAGTTAAATGAACTTGAATTATTAAGTTAACATTACTTAATTTTTTTAGGGCAACCAGTTTCCTCAAATTTTAAGTAAATTCAACTTATCCGGGCTAACAGTATACTTACAAACAGACTTTTTCCAGTTTAACTTAGTGTTACCGTGGAAAAGGACTAAAGATGGATGCAGTGCAACTTGATCTGAATTATGGTATCTGATAATATAACAATAATACAAAATACTCTAACAGTTCTCCTTTAAAGCTTTAGAAGGTAAATTTTAGATAATAAGAGAATTATCCTACTGACCTTTTCACATGGGGTACTTATTATCAGATCACAGTAAGAGACAATAAAATTTAAATGATACCTGTCCAGTACAGCATGAAGAAGACAGGAAACAGCAATTAAAATGCTGCCAATCAAATCCCCCCACACACCAAACTACTGTGAAATCAACTGCAGAAAAGATGAAGAAATTGCTCAGTTGCATTTTCACTCACATTTAGCTATATATATATATATATATATATATATATATATATATATATATATATATATATATGTATATATATATATATATATACATATATATATGCTTCACTCTTTGTCTCTCACATTCTCTAATTACTGTCTGCAGTGTCCTTTACAAATACAAGGACTTAAGGAAAGCTTCTTCTCTGCATTCTATATGGTCTCTCCTCTCCCTCTCTAAACTTCTACATTATTCATGTCCCACTGGAGACCTGTGAGATGCTGCATACAGGGTTTCCCTTTTGCCTTTAAACACTTTAATGCAACCCTAATACATCACATTATGTATTTATCTGACTCTCGGGAGTGTGAGTGAACTCACATACGGTCCTTTCACCCAGTTGGAAAAAGTAGACAGCACAGACCCACTGTGATGAAACACCACCATGTGTATACATTTAGTTCTAAGTATTTGCATTTGTTTTAGTTTACCTCCCTTTCTCTTAGAAGTACATGCAAATATACACACGTGCCCTATTGCACAGATGCACAAAAGACACACAGATCCTCCTGTCTCTGTGCATGAGTCTCTCCTGGGATCTGCATGGTCACAGAGATTCTCTGTAAGTCTTTTACCAGATGCTTGACAAGAAACACACACCATCTGCTATCAAATGTGTCTGATGCATTCCAGAGGATCTTAGCATTACCTCAGACAGACATTGTGAAAATAAAGACATTATTCACATAGAATTTTTAGCTGATGTTCACAAAGTGGTGACATTAAAAAGCTGCTACAGTATAATACTCTGTGGAGTAAATGGCATTGCACAAAGCAAATATCTCTGATTCAACATTGAATCAACGTTGAATCGATGATCTTTGCTATTTGTGGTAAGTTAAACACCATAGGAATGCACCACTAACCATACTGTAGAAGTTGGTTATATTCATCATTCAGTTTTCACTTTGTCCATAAAGTTCAGCATAATAAAACCAAACTTTATTATGCTATTAAATGATAAGAGTGAATTAAGATGCCTCATTTCATAAAACAGTCATCTAATCTGTTAATCATGTGGTAGATTAATAAAATGATCTGTGATTATCTGGGACGAAGATGTGATAAGATAGATATCTGTTTAATGAAAACACTCGCTCAATTGTCATGCCCATTGTCCTCTTGAGAAATCAGGACCAAGAGAGGCAAAGCAAAATGTAAAATCTGTAGCTTTACTTAAACATAGTTACCTAAAAATTTTCATTCTGTCGTCATGTATTCACCCTCATATTGTTTATATATTTAAGGCAACATATGCATCATTAAACCATTAAAGCTTTATTAATACACATTTTTAATGATTCTGAGAATGTAAAGTTAAAGTGTTAGTTCACCCAAAAATGAAAATGATGTCATTAATTACCCACCCTCATGTCGTTCAACATCCGTAAGACCTTTGTTGATCTTGGGAACACAAGTTAAGATATTTTTGATCAAATCCAATGGCTCAGTGAGGCCTGCATTGCCAGCAATGACACTCCCTTTTTCAATGCCCAGAAAGCTACTAAAAACATATTTAAAACAGTTCATGTGACTACAGTGTTTCAACCTTAATATTATAAAGCGACGAGAATACTTTTGTGCGCCAAAAATAACAAAAAAGCAACTTTATTCCTCAATATCCAGTGAAGGGCAATTTCAAAACACTGCTTCATGAAGCTTCGAATCTTTACGAATCATGTTTCACTCTAGGAATATGTTATAATTTACATTTTTTTTTTTTTTTTTTATCAAAATTACATCCTAGTTCCATTGTGTTAAATTATGTTGACTGATTTTGCTACCGATACATTTGAGGTGAGCAGAAGAGTGAGCAGGAAAAAAAAAGAGCGAATGTGCACTGTTGATTGTGTGTGTAGGCTATGTATAAAGAAATCCTTGCGTGTAAATATGAACTCCAACATTGAACTGAGAAGAATAAAGTTGTACAAAGGAGAAGACGGAGTCTTGTCTTTCCAGGGGTGCAACAATCATTTGTTTTGAATCAGAGGTTCAGAGCACCAAAATCATTCAAATTCAGTAAACGAGGCTTCGTTAGGTCCTAAGTGTTTCAATACTTCAATAGTTCACATGACTTTGGCAGTTTGATACGCGCTCCGAATCACTGATTCAAAATCTATGATTCGTAAAGATTCGAAGCTTCATGAAGTAGTGTTTTGAAATCGCCCTTCACTGGATATTGTGGAATAAAGTTGCTATTTTTTGTTATTTTTGCCACACAAAATGTTGCTTTATAGTATTAAAGGTGCCCTAGAATCAAAAATTTAATTTACCTTGGTAAATTTACCATAGTTGAAAAACAAGGGTTCAGTACATGGACAAGACATACATTGAGTTTCAAACTCCATTGCTTCCTCCTTCTTATGTAAATCTCATTTGTTTAAAAGACCTCCGGAAAACAGGCGAATCTCAACATAACACCGACTGTTACGTAACAGTTGGGATCATTAATATGTATGACCCCAATATTTGCATATGCCAGCTCATGTTCAAGGCATTACACAAGGGCAGGACGTCTGGAGCTGCACAGCTGAATCATCAGACTAGGTAAGCAAGCAAGAACAATAGCGAAAAATGGCAGATGGAGCAATAATAACTGACATGATCCATGATTACATTATATTTTTAGTGATATTTGTAAATTGTCTTTCTAAATGTTTCGTTAGCATGTTGCTAATGTACTGTTAAATGTGGTTAATAAAGTTACCATCGTTTCTTACTGTATTCACGGAGACATGCATGCAGCATGCATGCAGCATGCATGACGAAGATCTTGTAAAGATCCGTTTGAGGGTTATATTAGCTGTGTGAACTTTGTAAATGCACTGTATTATAGTCGAGAGCTCGGGGGGGGGGGGAGGGAGCGCTCGATTTATAGGGGCTGCAGCCTGAATCAGTGCATAGTTAATGATGCCTCAAAATAGGCAGTTAAAAAAATTAATTAAAAAAGATCTATGGGGTATTTTGAGCTGAAACTTCACAGACACATCTTGTGAAAGAACGTTCTAGGGCACCTTTAAGGTTTAAACACTGTAGTAACATGAACTGTTTTAAATCGAGCGCAGCGTTAGTTCAGTCAGGTCACGTAGGCATAGTGCTGCAACCAGCTGACGTGGTCAGCTGTCAAATCGCTCCAATCACTACCATTCTCCTATTAGACACGGGACATATATACGTGGCATTGCTGCTCGGTAAGTATGCTCAAACTGCTCGCAACCCTCCTGTATGTTGTATGTTCAATTTTGTATGCTCTTGTATGTTCAATTAATTTTGGAGCAAGAACCCCCATAAGGAACCATACCGCCAAAGATAATTGTGCTCAATAAACTCAAGTAACTTGCCAAAGTGGTCCTGTCTGAAATACGTTTTTAAGTAGCTTTCTGGGCATTGAAAAAGGGAGTGATATTGCTGTCTATGGAGGCCTCACTGAGCCATCTGTTGATCAAAAATATCTTAATTTGTTTTCTGAAGATCAACAAAGTCACCATTTTTGGGTGAACTAACCCTTTAAGTTACTGAGCTAGCTCTGAACATCCATATAGATAATCCTTTGTTCTTTGTTTCTCACTTTCTCTAATTACTGTCTGTAGCGTATTCTCTGCATTCTATATGGTCTCTCCCCACCCTCATGTTGTTTCAAATCACTACACATTTCTCAGAATATCTTAATTTATGTTAAGTCCAAGAGGTTTGGAACGAAATGAGAAGAAGAGGGAGACGATGCAAACTCCACACAGAAAGGTCTCCCAGCTCACCCAGGACTCGAACTGGGGACCTTTTTGCTGTGAGGTGACAGTACTAACACTAAGCTACTATGATCCCCCACTTTACACCTCCATTACTTCGTTGCTGTAACCTATCAATCACTCCCACAGCAGATTAATCTCATGAGAGGTTAATCTATTTCCTGCCAAAGACACTTGTCAGCATCTGTGACTTATCCCACCACTGTAAATTCTTCACTAAAATGCTTGTTGTCCAGTCTAAAAAGCCATTTGGTGAACTCCGTGTTAGCAATTCTTACTTTTATTGTTGATCAATTTTCAATGTGGTTGTGTTACTTGCAGATAAGGAGGCACTTTTACATGCCATGGCGGTGATAACGCAGCTTCGTCGTGCTCACAGAGGCATCTCCTCTTTGCTGGATCACTGAGACCTGAAGAATTGACTTTATTTATCTTTTGCACAGAGGAGAACAGAACAGATATATATAAAAAAGAGAGAAATAAATTTAATAAGTGACTTTTCACACTCTTTGGGGGCAGAATACATATAATTCAATAAGTGGCTCTAATTATAAATTACATAAAAATACTAATCAAACATATACATATACAGACACAAACTAGATTAGGCTATAACAAATGACATATGCACACATTCGACAGATTCAGATTCACTAGCCTATATAGAATCGACTCAAGAGTCATTCGTTCGGGAAGCGGACTATTTCAGCCCTCGCGACGACAAAACAATGCACGTTCGAGAACCGTTGATGGAGTCGAACGTCATGAAAATAATTCGGTTCTGGTTTTTTAAAAAGGAACCGGTTTAGTTCTCGCTTTCCAACCTTTCTGAGCAGAGACTTGCACGATTCTTGACTCTCGCGCAAGTCTTCACAGCAGAGGATATAAGAGCATGTCCAGCACGAGCTTGAATTATTTAAACTAACCAGCCTAACGGTTGTTCGCCTCTGTTTGGGTTTCTGTTATTTTTAAACCACAGCTTGTTTTGGGCAGCCCTGCTCGTCAAAAGCCAAACACATATAGGCTACGTGGTCATTGGCATGTGTTTATTTCCATCTCTATTGCATTTAGTACATTCATTTTTAACACAGTTCATAAAAAATGGGCGAAAACATTAATAGATGATTAATGGCATGCAATTTTAGGAGACAGCAGACGTGGGAAACCCTGCACATTTAGCCTAGATACAACCATTCATGATTTTGATCGTTTCATAGAGGCAAGAGTCAAAACCAAGGGCATGAACAAACACCGCTATTATTGTGGTTCGAGGGCAAGGTTAAACTTGAATGGTTAAAAAAACACCAGGGACACTGACACTTTTCCACAGTAACCACTCTTTCCTCACCTGGGTTGAAAAACAAAATCACAAATACACTGTAAAAACTCTAAAGAAACAAAATAAATGTTACAGTCAAACTGTTAATTGGTACCCATACATTAACAGCAAAACGGTATATTAATAGATAGGCCTAGATGTTACTTACTGTAAAATATTATGAACAATGTTTTAAAAGTAAAAAGCATGAATAAGCCTACAATATATTTACGGATAAAATGTATAGAAGTTACTGATGTTGCTAAAATGATATCACGTCAATATATTGAAATGTTTACAGTGTAGCTATTACAATGCATGTACACGATTTTATACTTTATCATATGTTATTGTTCAATCGTAATTCTTTTTTTTTTAAATAAAGCAACATGTTAGAGAAGTCTAAATATGTAAGACTTTATAATAAGACTCTCGAAGTTTGAGGGTGTTGTGTTGAAATTTTGCCTATAATAAGATTCGTCTTGTAAACAGCGTCACCAAACTTGTAATAGCCTGTGAATCCGAATCTATCCACTGCTTTTTCACTTCACGAAACTGTTGAATACCGCAACAAACCACATTTTATACAAATAAAGTTGGAATGGGTACATGCTTTCTATACATCCAGTCACAGAAATGCGTTTACAGACACACCCCGGAGCGGGAGTGTTTTGCTATTCAAAGCAATATGTGATGAGATGTTACCTGTGCGATTGTTTATCTGATCTGACGCTTGCTATTTATTGCCTTTTTGAAAACGTCTCAAACCGAACTCCTTATGCAAATGAAAAACCAATGCAACTCAATTTAATTTAAAAGGACATTTCTTTTTAATAGGCTCTTATTATTGTTATTTCATGATTGTGTCAGGTGTCAAAATGTGATGCATGATTTGAACCAACTGTTAACAACGTTAAGTTTATTCCTGTCTGCATAACCGATTTCCAGAGATCACACATAACACATTTATATAAACAGATAAGATTCAGATGATAACAGTCTTACCTGACCTGTCCAGTTCACCTCTCATCGGCAGATTCCAGGCGGATCTACTTGAAGACATCGGTTATAAGTCCGTGTATTTTCTTCGTATCCTTGGTGACAGTTTCCTATTACTCTAATGTTGTATTTAAAATGTATGGCTGAATTCCAGCAGTGGAATCCAGGTTTTATTCAGCGAGGGAAGTTTGCGTTGAGCGCGCGCCTCGGAGACGCTGTGCGCGCGTGGAACTGTCCGTGGTACTGAAAAGGCGTCGCGCGCGTCATTGGATTCCTTGAGATTTTTTGCCCCCCTTGACTGAATTAGCCTACCTAAAAAACGCTAAAGAATACTCGCTTCACTATACACAGAACTTTTTGCTTATTTCTTTACAGAGTGTTAAAGAAATACATTTTAAGTGACACAGCTTAACCTTTTTATACACCTAAGTTTTAACACCTATTGATGACGCGTGTGTGTGTATATGCGTGCGTGCTCTGATGAGATTAGATTTGCACTGATTTGATGTCTAACCCTGAAACGGTGAGCTGGAAATATCGACTGGATTTCTTCAACTGAAAAACAACATGAAGTCGGCATGTATGCTAGATGCGTTTCCAATTTACTGACCACTGGCAGAAAACATCTACAACGGCATGTCTAACCGGTAACAGAAACGATCGCTGACCTCATGTGATAAACTACCAAGACAACTACGCTGTCAACAACTTCTCTCAATCTGCTCTAACTGCTCCGCGAGACGCGGGATATGTAAATGCGCAAAAGACGTCAGATGGTGTCGATTTTGTTTAATTGGCCAAGCACCAGTCTGTGACGGCGATATATTAAGGTTGGCTTGTCAGAATCACACATCATGGGATCAATGTCCCGTTTCAGGTCGATGGACAAGTTTCAACACGACAAGAATAGAAAGCGCGCGCGAGAGCACGAGCTCCCATGAGGATGTTCTCAAACCGAACATAGATTGCTTGTTAACCTCTCACCCATCGAGCCAGTCATATCTCATCTTTGCCTAATGTTTTATAACTTAAAAGAGGGCATGCTTGTGAAATTGGTTGGTTGTAGACCGCCACCAACGTCTAGATTTTGTTTTTAAAATTACTCACAGATGGCATATTCCTCAAACAATCCTAAAACACTGCATGTGTAAGTGACAGTTAGTAAAAATAAACTGATGTACAAAAGAACATACTGTGTGCATCCCCTCAGAGCATTTTAAGAGCTTTTTTTTCCAAGTGTAAAAAGATAAAACCTAAAAACGAAAATTCAGTCATGATGATCTCCTCACCATCATGTCCTTCCGAACCCCTATACATTTCTTTCTTCTGTGGAACGCAAAAGATGAAGTCAAGCAGAAATGTTAAGGACTTACAGCCTGTCACCATTTACTTTTATGGCATCTTTGTTCATACAATGAAAGTGAATAATGACTGAAACGGTCACCTTATGTTCCATGGAAAACAGATAGGGACACTTTTGAATTTAAAAATAGCCAAAATCTAATTTAGCAATACCACACTGCTTACAGCTATTGTTATGAGTATATGCACAAATTTGATTCAGCCACAGGTAATCACAGCTGGGTTATTTTTCAGTACAGCAACACTATTGCAAGTGTGTTTCTGTTTTTGACACAATATGGCCACCTTTTGGGTTTCTTTTTGATGCACCAATGAAAATAGGTCAAAAAGAGCATAACTTCAATGCTCCTCCTTTTCTGTGCTTCACTAGCTTGCAGCAATCATATGACAAAGTGTTCAGGAGATGGAGAACCTGCCTGAGCTTTTTGGATATGACACTTGTATTGATCTGTATTGTCAATGGTAAATCCCCCACATCTCATCCAATCAGAAGTTACTTGATGCATGACAAAAGAGAACAGGGGTTTCTAAGGTTTAAAACAGACAGTATTGTCATCAATTAGTGCTCCTTCAGCATCAAGAAGAATAGCATATGGCAACAGAGAAACAACTTTTTTTTTTGAAAGAAGGAAATTATTACTTTGATTCAGTAAGGACACATTAATTTTGATCAAAAGTAACAGTAAAGACACTTATAGTATTACAAAATATTTCTTTTTCAAATAAATGCTGTTCTTTTGAACTTTCTATTCTTCAAAGAATATTGAAAAAATATACATATTAAGCAGTACAGTTATTTTCAATACTGACAATACAGTAAGAACAGTTTCTTGAACACCAAATCAGCATGTTAGAATGATTTCTGAAGGATCATGTTACACTGAAGACTGGGGTATTGATGCTGAAAATATAGCGTTACAAACCCAGGAATAAAATACATTTTAAATCACACCGTTTATATATACTTTCTTGAAGAATTACAGTGTAAAAAGATCAAATGACCTGCTGAACATCAGAGAGTAACTGTTAGTACCAAAAGAGAAAATTACAATTTGATACAACGGATATTCCAACATTCAGACACACTAAGAAAAATACAAACCCAAACAAACAACAGGGTTAGACTTTATTTCGATTGTCCACTTATACATTATACATATTCTACTAACTATAAGTAACTTTGTACCTACATATCAACTAACTCATTAATTTGCAGCTACATGTCAACTAACTCTCAGAGTATTAGTAGACTGTTAGAAGGTTAAGATTAGTAGAATATGTAGTAATGTACTTGCATAGTAAAGTCAGTAGAAAGTCTGTTGGGGGACCATCAAAATGAAGTGTTAGCAGATATTAAGAGGACAGTCTACTAATACTCTAATGAGAGGTAGTTGACATGTAATTCAAAAACTTTTGATATACAAAGATGGTATATTACTATAAATGGGAGAAAGTGCAACGCACAATATGGCAGAAAGTCCTGCCTTCTAAGTAAAAGAGCCAATTGCCAATTGGTAAAGTCATTGCGTCACTGCAGCTGTCATTAGAAGCTCTGGTTGCTATAGCAAAAGTCAGTGTTCCGAGACGCATACTTAGGACTGTGCATGCGCTTTGGCTATTAGAGCCTGAAAAATAAATACCTGCTTGTCATGATTTGAGAGTTTAGAAACAAGATTTATGAGACCGTTGTTGTCAGATTTCATTGGTGATGTAACATGTTATCCACTGAAGGCGGAACACCCAATCAAAACAAAACAGTCCAGGAGGGTGGAGAAGCAGAGGTGGTTTAGGGGGAGGGATGGAGGGCCAGGCCCATGAAGGGGAAGTGGGCCTGGATCATTGCATGGTGGCGGACCTGGACCATGAGACAGAGGCGGACCTGGTCCGTGGAGCAGAGGACGAGACCATGGAGAATCAGGTGGACCTAGACTGTGGAGCAGGCCTGGATCATGGAGCAATTGTGAGAACATAGACAGTTCGTGACCGGCCTCCGTGGCTGTGATATGGGGCATGGACAGTTCATGAATGGCCTTCATGCCTGTGACATGGCAGGAAAAAAGTTCACAGGTGGATGCCCCTGCCTCTGGAGGAGATGTAGAAGTCTCCACTGCCTCAGAAGGAGCTGTAGAGGTCGCTGCCACATTGGAAGGAGATATAGTAGTCGCTGCCGCCTCAAGAGCAGCAGCAGCGATTGTCGCCTAATCTGAGGAAGTGTATGCGGCCCACACACACACACACATGATGACCACCACCGGAAGCACTGAGGATAATGAGATGACTTCTGGGACCACTGGATTTGGACTTGGAACCACTGGACTTGACTTGCTCACCGCTCGCATTGACCTCAGTTGTGAATCCATAACACTGCCGTTTAGTCTCATCTGCACAGAGTTACAATGACCAAGGAGATCTGTCAAGCGATCCATGAGCGACCATGACGTGACGAGACTCTGGCATGGCAGTCATGACATGACAAGACTCTGGCGTGGCGGCCATAACGTGACGTGTCTCTGGCATGACGTGACTTGACTCTGGTGTGACGGCCATGACGTGACGAGGCTCTGGCGTGGTGAGTGCTGTCGAATTGCAGGGTTCCTCGTCCGCAATTTCCACAGTAAATGTGGAACCACTCAGCAACAAGGCAAAGACAATATAGTCAGCGAGGGTCCCCGGAATGTCACTTTGGGGCATCAGATAGTTTAAAAAGTCACTCAAGCCATTTCGAAAAATGCCCTTTAACGCAATATCATTAAAATCCACCACATCACAGAGTTCACAAAAGTCCCTGACATCCTCCTCCAGGGGACATTTCCCCAGGTGCAAATGCAGAAGAGTAACCACTGGGTTCACAGTGAGGCCTAGCTTTCTGTAACGTGTTATCCACTGAAGGTGAGCAGAATTTAACCCATATGCAGGTTATTTAAATAAATGTGAACAGATACAAATAAACAGAACCAGACAGTGACTTGAGTTGACATAA
The DNA here is from genome assembly GCF_018812025.1 of Megalobrama amblycephala. Classification (NCBI taxonomy): domain Eukaryota; kingdom Metazoa; phylum Chordata; class Actinopteri; order Cypriniformes; family Xenocyprididae; genus Megalobrama; species Megalobrama amblycephala. Next base: position 3,596,281 of record NC_063051.1, read on the forward strand.
ACTTGACCATAAACCATGAAAACAAAGACTCACCAACAGTGGGTTATGTTTAACAAAGCTAGACAAAACTTAATGGAAACATGAGGGCTATTTATGCACAAAAATAATAATGACTAACAAGATACACCTGTGAATAATCAAGACCAATGACAAGACAGAACTGATGAAACATGAACCAATGAGAATTTGACATAAAACAAGGGAGCCAATCAGAACATTACACATGAACGGGGAGGCACGTGACACTGAGAGGATCACGTGAGGGGAACAGGGAATCACATGACATGAAACATGACTGTAAGAAATAGCAATATAAAAGACATGAAAGCATTAACATAACCAAAACCTAAAACAGAAGTGACAGGTGATTTCAAATATGAAATTTAATTGTAAGCTTAATGAACAGCTTTGGAGAAATTTCCCAATTCAAAGAGATAGGAGCTGCACTTGCATTACTGAAATAGCTGCCCAAGAGGCATTTCAAAGATGGCCGCCGGGTGAAATGACTTGCCTGAGGGACTTTGATGTAGTTGCAAAGTTAATTGTATTGTTAGTAGAATAGATTATCAAAATAAAGTGTTATCGACAACAGTCCTTATGTTAAAAAACCCTGTTTCTCTCGTAAGAAAATGAAAGGGAAAAAAATATATATATATATATATATATATATATATATATATATATATATATATATGCACACACACACACTGATATACTTGAATATCTTCCGTATACTTAATCTCTCTTTTTTGGTACTGATTTCCTCTTTTCCAAATACAAACAACAACAAACAAACAAACAAACAAAACAAACAAAAACGCAAACAAACAAAAAACAGATCAATTACATACATGGGGGCATAAAAATAATATAACCAGGTCAAATTAAACACACTACAATCACTAATAACAACATGCACTTTATTATTCTCACTCATTTCAGTTCTATCCTACAGCAACAGACAGCATTTGGAATGAATAATTCATGTTTTGAAGCAGACACTACTGAATACATCATCTGTAGAACATGTTAATGAAATAAAATGTCTGACTAAGCTTCATTTAGTTGCGTTAATAGTGTTACCTCATTTTCAGAATGTGCCTGATTTACTTGCTGCCTAAATGCAGTTCATGATTACCGTGGGAAGACAGACAATAGAAAAAGCAACATATACAATTAGTTTTCTCAGAAATAAATACAAAGCCAAAGAATAACGTGTATTTCATTAAGTCTTTAATAAAAGGATCTGAAAGGGATAATTGCTTGTTTGCTGATAACAAAGAAGTAACTTTTCAGATATTTAGGGATGTTAATTTCAAAGACTTACAAAGAAAAAAACAGCCTTTGATGATTTCAAAGACACTGACAAACTTTCTCCCTCTCACACATGCACCCACACTCACATATGCGCTCATCATTCACCCACATTCCCTCTAATCCGCTTTATCCCTCACTCCTCCCTGTTCCCGATTGTTTCTCCCACCATCACTGGCTTCTGCTGTCCATTATGGTCTTCCTCCTCCGCTTCGTTTTTCTTCTCCTCTTTCTCCTCTTCCATTTCCATGTCCAGTTCTTCAAAGGAAGAGCCACTGCCTACAGACTCACTGGATCCCTTGCCCCCTTGGTCCGCATCCTCACTGTGACCCTCTTCCTCACCCAGGCCAGGCTGAGAGCTCTCCAGCAATGGGGCAGAGGCCTCCACCACATCCCTGCTCTCTTCAACCACTTCCTGGGACACTGAGCTTGACTTTTGCTCCAGCTCACCTGGAACATAAAGAATATTAACAGTTTAATCAATTAACATTTTGACCCCATAAGACAGTATCCCTCTACACTTAAAAATAAAGGTTCCAAATGGGGGTTTTCACAGCGATGCCATGAAAGAACCATTTTGGGTTCTCCAAAGAACCTTTCAGTGAACAAAAGAACAATTTTTTTTATTAGAGTGAAGAACATTTTAAAGGGTTAGTTCACCCAAAAATGAAAATTCTGTTATTAATGAATCACCCTCATGTCATTCCAAACCCATAAGACTTTCGTTCAGTTTTGGAACAGAAATGAAGATCTTTTTGATGAAATCTGAGCGATTTCTGTCCCTCCATAGACAGACTACACAACTGACACTTTGACACTTCAAAAAGTGGGATCATAAAACTTATGAATTGAGTGGTTTAGTCCAAATTTTCTGATGAGACTCGATCACTTTATATGATGAACTTGTTTAATTTAGGCTTTTATTCACATATAAACATTGATCAGCAAACACAAGCTCAACCGAACCTGCTCGACGCGCGAGAACCAACCTCTTCCAGAAGCTCAAACGTACTGCGTAACACATGAGAAATTGTGCTTCCGTTTACCATAACTGATGTGTGATTTGATGAATGTTTATATGTGGATAAAAGCCTAAATTCAATCTTTTCATCATATAAAGCGATTGAGTCTCTTCAGAAAATTTAGACTAAACCACTCATATGGATTAGTTTTATCTCTTTATGAAGGTTTTGAAGCATCAAAGTGTCAGTTGCGTAGAGAGACAGAAAGCTCTCAGATTTCATTTGTGTTCCAAAGATGAGCGAAAGTCTTACAGGTTTGGAACAATATGAGGGTGAGTAATAAATGACAGAACTTTCATTTTTGTTTGAACTATCCCTTTAAAAAAACTAAAAAACCTTTTCCCAATAAGTTCCATGGAAGCAATGATGCCAATAAAGACCCTTTTGGTTTGATTGTTTTTAAGATATAGGGCACATTTTTATGTAGGGAAATCTGTATACTGTGCTCAAAAGGATGATATGAAAATCCTTTAATACCATTAGAAACAATTCTGAGTGAACAAACTGTACATTATCATTAAAGACAAGCTAAGTAAAGTTGAAGAACTTGAATTATAAAACTAAAAAAAGAAAATGGTACAGTTTAAAGTCCTGCTGTTATCACTGATAGCCTTTGGGGATCCTTTAATGGCATTTCAGCATCAGAGTGTTACAGTCATTTACTAACAGCAGTATAATTGCAAGAAGCTGTGCTGTTATCGTGACACACACCAGGTGAGAGTTATAATTGCCAAAAAGCTAAATATGAGCTAAAACAACCCCCAAAGGCTGCATTTGTGCCAAATTAAAAAAATACCTCCAGAGAGATTTCAAATATTTAACTCAGAATTAAAGGTTAGACGCTGGTAAACAGCTGGGATTCTCTTAGCTAAAAAAGGAAATTCCTTAAAGGTGCCGTAGAATGTGTTTTCAAAAAATGTAATATAAGTCTAAGGTGTCCCCTGAATGTGTCTGTGAAGTTTCAGCTCAAAATACCCCATAGATTTTTTTTTATTCATTTTTTTTAACTGCCTTTTTTGAGGCATAATTAAATATGCGCAGATTCAGCACGCGGCCCCTTTAAATTCTCGTGCTACCCGCCCCCAAGCTCACAACTGCCTTAAACAGCATAAAGTTCACACAGCTAATATAACCCTCAAAATGGATCTTTACAAAGTGTTCGTCATGCAGCATGTCTAATCGTGTAAGTACAGTGTTTATTTGGATGTTTACATTTGATTCTGAATGAGTTTGATAGTGCTCCGTGGCTAACGGCTAATGCTACACTGTTGGAGAGATTTATAAAGAATGAAGTTGTGTTTATGAATTATACAGTCTGCAAGTGTTTAATAATGAAAATAATGACGACTTTTGTCTCTGTGAATACAGTAAGAAACTATGGTAACTTTAACCATATTTAACAGTAAATTAGCAACATGCTAACGAAACATTTAGAAAGACAATTTACAAATATCACTAAAAATATCACTAAAAATATCATGTAATCATGGATCATGTCAGTTATTATTGCTCCATCTGCCATTTTTTGCTATTGTTCTTGCTTGCTTACCTAGTCTGATGATTCAGCTGTGCACAGATCCAGACGTTAATACTGGCTGCCCTTGTGTAATGCCTTGAACATGAGCTGGCATATATAAATATTGGGGGCGTACATATTAATAATCCCGACTGTTACGTAACAGTCGGTGTTATGTTGAGATTCGCCTGTTCTTCAGAGGTCTTTTAAACAAATCAAATTTACATAAGAAAGACGAAACAATGGTGTTTGAGACTCACTGTATGTCATTTCCATGTACTGAACTCTTGTTATTCAACTATGCCAAGGTAAATCCAATTTTTCATTCTACGGCACCTTTATGAATCGAGTTTAGTGGTTACTATACAAACATGCTAAACACGGCAAAGACTCAAAGCAGCTGTGTTTTTTACTATGGCTGCACATTGATTACATAAAAAAAAAAAAAAAAAAGAATTACACAAAATGCTAATTTATTGGATTAATCAATAGTTGCTGTGAAAAGCCTCCAAAAGAAGATAATTCAAAGACACTACATTATTATAGACAAGTAAAGCAATGAATAGGCATTACAATGCGGCTTTACAAGTCAATAGATTGATTATTTACATATAATTGAACATAAGCCTAATCACAGAACAAAATCCTTTTGGAAATCGAGTAAGGGGCTGTTTGAAAATGGTAAGAATGGTAACTTGAAAAAAAAAGGACAAAAGAATAATGAAACTGCACTGAGTCTGAAAAAAAATCTTTTGGGCAAGAGGCTATGATCTCTTTTTAAGGTGCAATTTAAGAGGGTCACGACTGAAATCCCTTGCTGAAACTAAATGCTTACAATGAAGAAATAAAGTGACTGAATCACAATAAGGATGGAGATAGATGAAAGAGGGAGGGAGAGAAGAGGGAAGAAAGAGAATCTACAGTACACTGAGAGTCTAATACCAGCTATATGAACTAGAATAAAACTTCCCATTCTGCCTAATTTCTTTTAATACAGCAGTGAATTTAACCTCTCATCCTCCCTGCCAGCATTGTTTTAGATGGAAAGAAATGATCCCTCTCTCGTCTAGTCCATCTCAACATATTAGATATGGCATCTCAATTAAGCACCAGCTCTCTGCTCATTGTGGAGATTCACACAGGCAGAAAAGAGGAGCAATGAGGGGAAGACCTTTTCAAACCCCATTAGGTGCCACAACACACCTTATATTTGCCCACCACATAAATGTCTCCTCTAAAATGCCTGAATGAATGGTCTTTTTATAACAGTAATAAACTCCTGGTCAAAGCATGGGCCTACTTAGCTATACAAACCATGAACAATATGAATTTATATGTTGGAACATGGAATAATTTATCTTCAAAATTATTTAAAAAAAGATATGTATATATATATATGTATTTGTGCTCTTGACGCACTGATCACAAATGAATTTATGCACAGACACATTTCAGTACATTCACGATAATGTTTCCACATACATTCAAGATAATGTTTTTATCTGTCATGTGTATGTTGCTGTGTTTAGTAATTCTGAATGGAGCCGTGTAATGTAGTAGATACATCCAGTCAGGTCAAGTTTGGTTTAGTGTTTTTTTTTTTTTTTTTTGCCATCTCTATATGGTTCTGCTCGGTATTGTAAGTTGACATGTCTAAAATGTAAACAAGCTCTAAAAAGCTCCAAACAAGCTCCAAACACATAGTGTACACTGAATTCTGAAAAGTTTTGTTCTTTGTTGTTTTTTTTTTTGTTTTTTTTGTATGTGCTTTGGTGTGCATAAATTTATGAATTATATGGACTCCTTATACAGTGTCCTCCACAAAGGTCAGGGAACTGGGATGGCCATGGCAGAAGCTTCATTTTGTGCTCAGTGACACATTTTTGTGTTGGTTTTGATGTTTGTTTTGGATCATTGTCCTGATGGACGATCCAACCACTGCCCATTATTGGATTTCTAGCAGAAGTGGTCAGGTTTTTATTTTTTATCTGTAAGTATTCGATAGAATCCATGATACCATGTATCTGAACAAGATGTCCAGGACCTCTGGCAGAAAAATAGGTTCACAGCATTAAAGATCCAGCAGTATATTTAACCGTGTTCATGGGTTACTTTTTATCCATGTGTGCACCAAACCCATCTGGTGGGTTTGCTGCCAAAAAGCTATTTTTTTTGTTTCATCTGACCATAGAAGCCGGTCCCATTTGAAGTTCCAGTCGTATCTGACAACTGAATATGCTGGAGTTTGTTTTTGGATGAGCAAAGAAGGATTTTTCTTGAAACCCTTCTGAACAACTTGTGGGGATGTAGGTGCTGTTTGGTAATTTTTTTAGGCTTTCTGAGACTCAAGACTCAACTAATTTCTGCAATTCTCCAGCTGTGATCCTTGAAGAGTCTTTGACCACTCAAACTTTCCTCCTCACCGCGTATTAGGACGATTTAGACACACGTCCTCTTCCAAGCAGATTTGTAACATCTTTAGTTGATTGAAACTTCTTAATTATTTCCCTGATGGTGGAAATGGGGATTTTCAATGCTTTAGCTTTTTTCTTATACCCATTTTCTATATTGTGAAGCTCAACGATCTTTTGCTGCACATCAGAACTATATTATTTGTTTTTTCTCATTGTGATGAATGATTAAGGGGATTTGGCCTTGGTGTTTACACATATTTGTACTCCTGTGGAACAGGAAGTCATGGCTGCACAATTTCATGCTCCTAGTCACCCTGGTGTGCTAAAAAATGTAAATGTGAATATACTTCAGAGATATTTTACTCAGAAGAATTTCTAGAGATGCCAATAATTGTGGCAAACGTGTTTTGGAGAAAAACATTTATTTCATAACGAGCTTTTTCCCCCATTTTCAATTCTTTTCCTTCAATGAAAGGTTACAATTTTGTGAATTTTTTGAATGAAAGATCAAAAAGATAAACAATGCAGATTTTTTTTCACAGCCACCTTTGCTCATATTTACCAAGGGTGCCAAAATTTGTGGAGGGCACTGTATCATTTAGTCCTTTTGGAGTCTCAGAGTGTCCTTTTTTTGGAGATGCACCTAAATTTACCTTGAAAAAAGCTTGATACAGTTTTGTGAGAATCCTTCAATCTGATGCTGGATATAGCAAATGAAGAGAAAATAAACACGTTAAACAAGATAAATGATGTATGCTTAATTTCACAACAAGTATGCAACTAATAGCGATTAATCACAAAAAAGGTTAATTGCATAAAAAAGATTAATTGCATAAAGAATTTAATCTATTGATAGACCTAATATATATTTTAATTAAAGTATAAAATCAAATGCACTGATACCTAATCAGGAACCGTTACCCAAACTGTTCATTTAAAACCTACTCATTCTTGTCCAAATCACCACAGCTAATTATAACCTCTCAGTCGGAGTATGTGAGAAACCTTTTAACAACCCAAAAGGGCACTGCTAAGATTAGACTGGGCTTTCCGGTCCTGGTGAATTTGCCTGTACTTGTCCTTCACATTGTGCACAGCGTGCCCTTGGTGCTCTTGAGTACCATGACACTGGAATTAGCTCTGTTCACAGCTTGGATGACACCCTCTAAAAGATCATTGTCACATCTGAGAATGGCCACTTGAGAGCACAGCGTGATGCTCAGAGGGTCCCTAATTCACCAGCTCTATCCATTTTTCCTAATCACTTTCCTGGGTATAACAACTCACCTTATTGTCATTATCGGGTTCAGCTCTAGACAGATCCTGGCCTGCCTGAGTCGCAGATTGTCAGAACACAGGAGATAGACACAATAGTTCAAATATGAAAAACATATTTTATTTTATGTATTTAATATATTTTATATACACAAAATATATATATAAAATAAAAGATATCTTTATTAATTAATAATTCAACGTATATGAAGGGCCTCTCAAATTTCATTCCACCGTTGTATATCACTGAACAAACAAGAAACGGTTTTGGAACTAACAGGTCAAATATTTGATACGTGTGGAAGACCTTCCAGTCCTAGAAATTGCTTCCAGACTCTCCAAGCGGTTTGAAATCTCAACAAAGCTGAAGCATATCTTTCCTCGGAAAGCCTCTTAAATCGCATTTGCCTGAATTAGTTTCTAAATTGGGTCCAGTGGGATTGTTAACGGAGCTTCAGGATTTTTGTTCAGTAAAATGTTTTTAGACGAAAGGGATTTTGTAAGAGGACAGGACTACGTAATTATACAGTAGGTACAGTAAAGGAGAGTGTGAGTGAGAATGAGAGTAACAAAACCATATACATTAGATTTATTTTACAATAATCAATATGTGTATGTATGTATGTGTGTGTGTGTGTGTGTGTGTGTGTGTGTGTGTGTGTATAGGCTACACACACACACACACACACACACACACACACACACACACACACACACACACACAGGCTTATATACTGCTTAGGTATGTGGTGTGAACAAAGGTCACGACACGTTCACACTGAACTCACTGAATGTGTCCAATGAGCTTGATATACCAGCGCTGACATTCAAACCCTGATGGAAGCATTTCTCAATGCGTAAATCTAAGGTTCTGTGGTTCAAGTTAAAGCACCTAAGAAATGAATAAGAGGGTAGAAAAGGAATGGATGGAAAGAAAGAGAGAGAGTGAAAGAGAGATGTTCTGAACTGCCCTGCAATCCCCCAAATGAAGGAGTTTGATTCACAACCTGCACTTGTCAGATCCAGCTGAGCAGCTGTGATTGAACGGCCTTTAATTAAGAGAGCTGCAGGCGCTCACACACACACACACACACACACACACACTGAGCTTAGCTGTTGTCCCGCTGGAGTAATGACTCTGTTTAGCTGTGCAGAGCAGAAAACAGCCCTCGGACTTTAGCATCAATCTTCACAGCCATTTGTTTTACTGACCACAGATTGAACTGTGGACAACTGCTGCTGTGACTGAGCCACGCACCCTCATTTTTCTCAGTTTCACAGAGCTTGTCGGCTCACAGCAGAGACATAATATGGCAGATAAGGTGAGACTACTGTGCAACTGCTCTGGAATAAATGCAAGATGAATGAGTCCTTATAAACACATTCATGCAAGTGCTCACACGTTTCAGATTCTGACAGATTTATAACATCTGATATGAGGGTAATGGTTTGGGATCCCAAGCAGGGGTAACTGAAGAACTGGACACTGAACATGGCAATAACATGAGCCATCTGTCTGTATTCTTGTCTGTAACTACATAAAGACACAGCTGCTATTTTTCTTTGCTAGACTGCGATATAACTTGACAATGGATGAGAATCAAGAGACAGGGTTTTTATGGAATGATTTTCATGGTGCTTGTTTCCATTAATGGAATGTCTGCATTTTTTCACACTGTAATGTCTGCAATATATAATATATGCATCAGAGTCTTTAAATAATGCTTGGAATCATACAAAACCAGTATAATTTGTAAACAAATGGTATAATGACATGAATAATAATAATAAAATAAATGAATGCTCTTAATTTAAAAATATTTAAAATATTATTTAAATTATTAAAATAAAAAAATGAAATAAAATAAACTAAAAATAAATGTATAAATAAAAATAATATTAATACAAATAAATTAAATTAATAATTTAATTTAAATACATATATAAACATTTAAAACAAATATTTAAACATTTAAAGAAAATTCATACTGATTTATTATGATGATGATTAATAATATTAAAATATTATTAGTATTATTTATCATCATCATCATCAATACTAAATATCTAAAATAATCAATACTGATATATTCACTGAATACGTTTTACAATTTGCAGTGACCAAACACGCATAGCATTTTGAATTGATTTCTAATTTGTTATTATTGTTCTGTCGAAATATAAAATGTATCTCATCATTTCAGGACAGGCTAAACATTGCCCTTGCTTATTAAAAATAGCATCACAAAAGAACCGGAATCGTTAAGTGGAATTGGCATCGGAGCCAGAACAGTAAAATTCCTTTCATTCTAAATTCTCATCCTTATGCTGGCCTGATGAGTAACATACCCGCCCCTGAATCTGTGACATCAGCGTCTTTATGCTCCACTGTTTCCTCCATGTCATCAGATGTTTTCTTCTCATAAAGTTCAGGCACGCAGAAGTCCATCTGAGTCTCTAGAGGACACATGTAATGGATCAGATCTCCTTTGCATATCTCCAGGAATGGGTACGCATTTAGACTCCTTTCCTACAGGAAAAAATAAAAGAGAAAAATGATTAACGTTGCATACTCACAATGTCTCAGCTGCATAAATGCTGTGGCCCTGTATGTGCAGTGCTAAAACCACCAAGGAACACTGCTTCAACCACAATAATAATAAAAATAATAATATTCTGGAAAATATCTCCATATATTTCCATGCAAGAAAGAATATCATATGACTTTGAATGGCAAGATAAGTATAAATAATGAAAGAATTGTTCGTTTTGGATGAACTATTCCTTTTAAAGTTCCTTTAAAAAAATCTGCTAATTATACACAATTGTAAATTTCTCATGCATTTCACCAGAAGGTTATATCAAACTGTTGGGTAACATGATTTAGCTATTCTAATATTATTTAGGCAACATAATAGCTATATAAACATCAAACCAGGAACTGAAAAATTAGTGGTGACACCAAGTTATTTGCTCTTTAATACATTCGGTACTAATTATTTCTCTTCATTATAGCTAAGAAGGGAATGACACTGTCCTCTCCAAAAGACCTTCAATGATGTCCCACCTCATTAGAATCAAACTTAGGCCAGACCTTTACTGATCAAACACACCAGCCTTATGACAACTTTGCAGCTGGACTAGGCAGGAGTTTACACCAATTAGTCTTCCTTTAATGAAGCAGCCTCATTAAGGACCAAATGCCACTGTAATGATCTGAAAGAACAATGCAAAACAGCAAGCTGATCAGACTGTTTCCCAAATAAAATCGCTAAGCGTGAAATTGTGAACTAAGGTTAAGACATTCGGGACTATTATTTAGATATAACAGCTCTAGCGTGTTTTAACAAATGGCCAAAACATTTAGATGTAAATAAACCACTGTCACTTATCAGCCCGAAGTTTTAAATCTCTATTTATTCATTTCATTCCATACTACCAAAGCAATTGCCTTAGTTTTATTTTTAGATATAATATAATAATTTATATCATAAAGCTCACATGTAACCAACGACTAGAAGCTTATTGTTTCAGAATACGTTCAAATAAGAATAGATTTAAAATGCATAAAATAAGAATGTGAGAGCATTGGATATTACATGTCATAAAACATCATTAAGGTTTATCTATACAGAACCAGAATACATGTGCAGAAAATACTTTGCGATGTATGGTAATAAAAATGCAGATGCTAGCAACATCAGACAGGGCTGCAATATCCTTTTGTACTGTGAATGATTTGATATATATTTATATATGTGGAGGATGTTATATTCCACCAAGCCCTCAGGATAGAACTGTGCTTCCATAATTGTAATGGCTCTTCATGCTAAGAGCTTTGTTTTGATACAGTAACACTGTTTAGAATGGCCCATAGAAAACACAAGTGCCACAGTAAAACAAGATACAGGCCAGACACAAACAAATATACACTGCCCGGCCAAAAAAAAAAAAAAAGAAGAAGAAAAAAAAAGTCGCTGTTTAAATAGGCAAATGCTTAAGAGTCTGTGATTGGATCATTATTGCAGTGATTATTATGTTTCTAGCATGTTGTATGTTCTTCTAACCCTAAGTGAAGGAGTGTCTAGCTTTTCATTTCTTAAACAACCATGTAAGAGGACACATCATGGCCATATTCCAGGATGACAATGTCAAGATTCATCAGGCTCAAATTGTGAAAGAATGGTTGGGCATGCAGAATCATTTTACACATGAATTGACAGACCTTAAATTCATTTAAAGTCTTTGGGATGTGCTGGACACTTTACAGACTGCTTGACTCTTGAATTGTCAATACAAGATCTTGACCAAAAAAATAATTCACCTCTCGATGGAAAAATATCACAACATTTATTTCAATCAAGAGGTGCATCATTTTTTATAAGCATGACATTACACTTTTTTTCAGAGCTGCTGTATAGATAAATTAACTAAACAAACAACTAATGATTTTTACAATGGAAATGAATCAATTCTGAACTTAAGCTGCACAATGACACAATTTTCCTCTATAGCTGCTGTACAGCCAAAACAAACTTTGTTACATTATTTTCCTGCTATCACTGCAAAGCTGATTTGAAACAATCTGCACTGTAAAAAGCGCTATCTAAATAAAGGTAATAACTTCACTTAAGCATTTGCCTATTTAAAGGTGCAATATGTAAGAATTTTGCAGTGTTATATATTTTGTTCACTTGAGTACTTACAACATCCCAAATGTTTGCAACTATTTGTAAATTGTGAGAAAATTGCAATTTTAACCAAGGCTCCGGGACGTGTGAGGAGTCGCCTGTCAATTGCGTCATACCCGCGTTGCCCTCGGTTTCCAGTTTAATTTTGTAGAAACCATGGAAACACCAAAGACGCTTTAATATATTATATGTTTTAATAGACAATGGAACAACTGTTTTGATATGTTTATAGACAGAAAACTAATTATTGTTATATAGCTCAACACATTTAGTCTTATTGTTTAAATCTAATTTTCTTGATTTTTTTTTTGCGAGTACCATGCTTTACCATGCCTCAGAGAAAACACTATTTTGTCAAGTAGCTAACATAGCATAATCAGATGCAGCTTTATTTTTAGTAACACTAATACAGCATTTTCTCCATCATACAATACCTTTTAAAATTAATTACATGCCATTTATCAACACAAGCCATCCAGCATTTAATATGATATTCTAAAACTGATCTATCTTACTGCAGTGTGCAACAAGTGTCTCACAGGAGCCGCTGAGTGAACGCTCAGAGTAACGTTAATCATTTTCAACACACTCAAATGTATCTAATATGATAAACAGAGCTGTGTTACCTCATACTCATGTTAAGAAAAGCGGAAGCGGTGCCGGCGACTGTGGCATAATAAAAGTTCTTTTGCCCGTAGCGTGTGTTGTGCAATCGCTCCAGCGGCCTCATTCAGCTCCCACAACACACGGTCCTGCTCTGCTTCATACCACAATAACGTTAAAAATCGCATCTATTTACATGATTTGTTCCCGAGTCCCATCCCAATGCTTTTCCACGACTGTTGAGATGAAGACCACATATCCCAAGATTCCGCACTTAAACTTGGCGTCATCAAGCTATGCCTTTGTTTTGAATAGACCTCTAGCGAACAGAAAATATTACATAGTGCACCTTTAAATCCAAACAGCAACTTTTTTTTTTTTTTTTTGGCAGTGTATATGTACAAAAATGTGCACAGGCAAACTTAGACACATGTCATTCATTAACAAAATAACTTGATGGTCACAATAAATAATTATTATAAAATCTCCACATTTACTCAAAGAGATAAAGAAACTTTTGAAAATCAAAAATTAAGGATTAACTGGCAGTGTTAAATGTTAAAGACTGGAAGAAAAAAAATCATCTTGAAGGAAAATTTTTATGAAATTTTATGAAAAAAGAAAATAATACAGATTTTTTTGGCATATAATTTTACATAAAGAAAGTTTATTAAAGCTGCGGTATGTAATTTCTTTGACAGTACTAAAGCATAAAAATACCATAATATTTTTGCAGAGATTTAGGAAACATGCCAAGTTAAAATACTTGTTTCTCTGTAAAACAATGCTACAGCCAGTTATTCTACTTTGAAATGTGCATTCTGTGTCGAAATGTCTGTTTTTGCTTTGGTCTGTGTGACCCCGCACGCTTCCAATGTACTCAATAGTATTTTGACACCCCAGGTTGTCAATTGGTGGAAAACACAGCATATTGTAGCCATGGAAGCCAGGAAACAAACTAGGTCAGAGGTCGCAGATTCTACCCGACCTAAAAAGCCTCGGCAATAAAAACATCGCAAATGTATAACTGATCAAACATTGCAAACGTATAAATTAGTTGATCAAGCTTTCTATTTTTAACTGTGCTCGTTCCTGTTGCGTGTTCTCAATCTGGCAACTTGCGTGAGCGACAAGTCTGAGGAAGCAGGGGCAGAGCAAACAACTCTCTCCAATATTTTGAATTTGAACTGCAGTACCCATTTCAGCCGCTAGTTGTCAGTATGACATGCTGCACCTTTAAGAATTTGTGCATTGTGACATTATTTTTATGACAATTAAGCATGTTTCCCCAGTTCTCTGGATTGTAATGTGAAATAATTATACAATGAATATATATAGAGATTTTAAAGGTGCCATCGAATTGAAAATTGAATTTACCTCGGCATAGTTGAATAACAAGAGTTCAATACATGGAAATGACATACAGTGAGTCTCAAACTCCATTGTTTCCTCCTTCTTATATAAATCTCATTTGTTTAAAAGACCTCCGAACAACAGGCAAATCTCAACATAACACCGACTGTTACGTAACAGTCGGGATTATTAATATGTATGCCCCCAGTATTTGCATATGCCAGCTCATGTTCAAAGGCATTACACAAGGGCAACCAGTATTAACGTCTGGATCTGTGCACAGCTGAATCATCAGACTATGTAAGCAAGCAAGAACAATAGCGAAAAATGGCAGATGGAGCAATAATAACTGACATGATCCATGATATCATGATATTTTTAGTGATATTTGTAAATTGTTTTTCTAAATGTTTCGTTAGCATGTTGCTAATGTACTGTTAAATGTGGTTAAAGTTACCATCGTTTCTTACTGTATTCACGGAGACAAGAGCCGTCGCTATTTTCATTTTTAAACACTTGCAGTCTGTATAATTCATAAACACAACTTCATTCTTTATAAATCTCTCCAACAGTGTGTAATGTTAGCTTTAGCCACGGAGCACTATCAAACTCATTGAGAAACAAATGTAAACATCCAAATAAATACTGTACTTACGCGATTAGACATTTTGCATGACAAACACTTTGTAAAGATCCATTTTGAGGGTTATATTAGCTGTGTGAACTTTGTTTATGCACTGTTTAAGGCAGTCGCGAGCTCGGGGGCGGGAGCGTGAGCATTTAAAGGGGCCGCAGCCTAAATCGGCTCATATTTAATGATGCCCCAAAATAGGCAGTTAAAAAAATTTATTAAAAAAAAATCTAGGGGGTATTTTGAGCTGAAACTTCACAGACACATTCAGGGGACACCTTAGACTTATATTACATCTTTTAAAAAGACGTTCTACGGCACCTTTATAGATTTATACTTGAATACAATTAAAGTGATATAGAATAGAATTAATGGAAATTAGGGGCTAAAATGTGCTAATTGTCATGAAAATAATGTCACAATACAATAAAAATCTTAATTATCTTAAAAGTAGGCTTTTTGCAAAATATAATTTCTTCATTTGATGTTCAGGCAAAGTATGAGTTTCCGACCCAGGAAAACAGAGAAGTGGAGTTGAAGTTGTTTAGTAGTTTCACTGTTCTCTTTCTCATGGCTAATTGATTGGTTTTATTCTAATCCTCTGTAAAAGAGTAATGCTCTAAGCAGAATGAATCACCTGATACACATAAAGACTACAGCCCTTAGGGGCCCACATGCAAATGAGAGCACATCTCCTTGAACCGGGAGCGATAATGAGTGCGAGAAAAAAAACAAAGACAATCCACTCCACACTGTCGCCCCCATGAAAACAATGTCAAAACACCAAAGCGAGAAACAGCAATAAGCAAATTGCAAAAACCTGTCTGTAATACTTTAGTTTGTTCACCTTCAAGAATGAGCATTAATATACTGTACATTTAGGTTATACTGTACGTTTCTGGTCCTTTCACAGCTTTCAGTCTCTTATAATACAGCTATTTGATTGCTGTTCACCAACTGTGTCAACTAGCATTGCAGTAATAACTATCTTCCAGACACCTCATTAGTGTAACAGCTTGTGCTCTCCATCACGGCTCTGAGCGACACTTTCAGTCAGACAACAAGCACTTAGAAGACTAATATAAAAAACACCTTTTACACCTTTCATACATATTGTTTAATCTAATAATGAACCTAATTACCCCCTACGAGATTTAATGATGATTAATAAAGCATATAGCTTGCAGTACATGCACACTAGGTATGAAAGAGCCAGCGGTGCTCCGAGCAGCAAAGTCTTTGCGATAACTTTGACTATCTTTGTAAACATTACTGTAGGTGTCAAGGGGACAACAGGTAATATTTGCACTTTAAAAGCTAATATCCTTTGCAACTGATATATACGATCATGTTATAAAATGATCACGGCTTGTAAATTGTGCTGTCGAGTACAAATGAAAAGAAGCGAATAAAACTAGTGTGGAGAAAGGTCTGTTTAGTTTCACCTCAAAATTTTGCCTTTAAATGATCAGTATAACCACCAGTGAGTAAGTGATTTCTATTTATCTGAACTCTAAGTGAACTGGTTGCTAGAGTGGTTACTAACAGGCCCAAGTCTCTATGGCCCTGTTTACACCTGGTATTAAGATGCGTTTTGGTTGATCGGATCACAAGTAGATGAGAGAGACACATTCCCGTTTACACCTGGTGTTTTAATCCATGTCTTTTGCCCACTTTCGACCACTATGGGCCTATGGGTGTTTTTTTTTTCAGATCTTTAGATGTAATGGACAAAATAAGCTTGCACAATTGACCCTTCGCTAAGCCACGCCCGAAAACCGCCACAGGCCAATCGTGGTTTAGCAACCGTTACTAGGCGCGGGAGGTCTGTCAAGCTTTCGAGCGAGGGAACATGCCGAAGCGTTGTGCTTATGCATTGTGTTAATCTGATACCCGGTATCCTAACAGTTTAAACAGGGTGGTGGAATTTTTTTCCCTTCTCAAAACCTAAAACCCAAGGGGAGAAGTGCCGGTGTTCTGACAATTTCTGCTACCCTGTCAGATTTTACTAATGTTACCTCCCATTGAAACAGTGGGTAACGTTAGCAAAATCTGAAAAATGCTATCAGATTGTGCTTCCAGCGTGATATTAACGTGGTTTATGGTTTTATTAACATCTACACCTACCCCAACCCTAAACCTACCCTTAACAATAATGCAAGTACAGTAATTGTGTGTTATTTATCATGATGACAATGATGTAATATTGATGTATGCATACGCAGTAAGCCCGGGTAACTAGCTAGCTAACTCAGCACATCATTGCTTGGAAATAATGACGGTTCTTTGTTCATAATGCATATATTTGAACGTGAAATAATATGATTAAAGGCAAGACGGAGTAACGTTAGCCTGGCGTGCTAAAATTATAAGCGGGAGAATGTTATCATTGCAAAGTGGTCAGGCTAACGTCATGTGTTTATTCCACAAGACTTATGGATAAGCTGTTTGATTTATAATTATTAGGTTATTTTCACAAATTTCACTTAACCTGCTGTGGATGAACAAAGCTTTTCCTCAATAAATTGTGTGTTTCTCATTTGGATGGACAGCGTATGAGGCGGCTGCTGCTCGCGCTGGGAGCTTTAGCTTCAATTTTGATCAAATTATTTTTTAATCGGTTGCATATTATGTCGTGGATATATCCCTCGAATGCATACTGCAGTCCCTTTTGTCTTGCTTTCTCAGATATTTCACCTGTTCGCCAAAAATGACTTATTATCTCCTTGAAAATGTCTGACACCGGTGCATACGCACTGTAAATGACTTGCCAGGCTCGAAAGCTTGACAGGCGTAGCAACAGTAACTAAGGAGGGCGGGGCTTAGCGAAGGGTCCATTGCATGCGCCCAGAGAAGAGGGAAAATTCGTAAGAGAGCATCAGCTTTCATTGCTGCTCTGATAGCAGTAAGATCACGGCGAACGCGGGGAGTGCATGTTAGAAATCAGGAATGGTGAGAGAACATTGTGCTTGGTACATTTTTCGTCTTCAGACCAAACTTGGGTCTTCAGCTGACAAAGTTTAAATCCTGTCTGGCTAGCGCGCTTCTCAGAATGTTTACGCATTAGGTTAGTAGGCGGAGAGTAGGTGGAGAGTAGGCGGACTTTTGTGCCTGTTCAAACACATTTGACCTCATGACCATCTACACTATGAAAGCAATCCGGTCAAATGCGTTTTCAACTACCTCTGGAAGTGGTCAAAGGGGGACAAGCTCAAAACATTTTACACCCCGTTAACCTGTATTTAGCGTCATCCACTTGTGATCCAATCGATCTAAACATATCTTAATACCAGGTGTAAACAGGGTCTATGATATTCTGGTCTCTAAATATGGATTGCGATGCTTAACAAAATCCATTATTAATTAGTATCACTTTAGTAGTGTTATAAAACGAAGATTTATGAACAACCCTGAAATGTTTACATAACACACCCACACATGACATATGCTTCTATGGTAAGGCACCTGTATCATTTTAAATGCACAGCTGAGAAACATAAATAACACCTGGCGGTTCCAGCATCACCCATCTCCCAGAACTCCTCTGTTATGTTGAATATCTTCATTTCCTGTGCATCATAAAAATAAATAAATAACTAGCCACTAGATTAACCAGGCCTGTTATAATTGAAAGTACGCTTCCGGCATGTAGTTTTAATTATGCGGAGACGATGCTACATTTTCCTTGTTGCCCTTTTGTATGCAAAACCACACCCTCAGTGGTGGCTGCAGGGCAGGCGTTACCCAGCTTAAAGAGTCGACATGACTCCACTTACCCTGAGCTAGATGGGGTGCAATCAAGAGATAATGAAAGTGAACGTTGCCTCCACAGCAGGATGAAAAGTGTCCATTTTATGTGAGCAAGCAATCATGGGAGCTCGACTGAGGTGCTTTTTCTCTCAAAAGTGAACAGAACAGCTGCACTGTTGTTATTATTGGCCACATTCCATTACAGCAGCATCTACTTCAAGTTAGAATTAAGCAAGTCCTGCTTAAACCCACTTAAGATGGTTATAAGATGGTTTAGCTGGTCTCCCAAGCTAGGCCAAACAGGTGTCCAACTGGTTTAACTGTATAAGGCTCCCACCAAAATAAGGATGCACTGATATTAAAAACTAGGGATGCACAACATATCGGTATCGGCCGATAAATGTTTTTAATGTTATTGGTCCATTAAGAAAATTAGGTTGATATACTAAAGCAAAATATTTATTATACCCAAAATGAGGTGATTTGAGCATTATGGAGCATAAAACACACTCAGGTAATGTCTGTTTAATTCATAATGGAGATACCCTTGCACAGAGATCAAGTGAGACTCAAAGTTATAAATATTATGACGTTCCAGGAAATCCCTTATAAGGACAAAGGCATAGATATCGCTGTAGCTGAATAAAATGCAGATAGAGGCCAAATTTTCCATATTGCTGCATTCCTAGTAAAAATTTGCCTAATTCAGATTAGTTGATAATTAATTTCATGCTATCTGCAATAATCGATAAATGGTAGATAATAAAGCTCTATACTATTTTATCTAAATAAAAAACAGTAAAGAAAGAAAGAAAGAATTAAGGAAAAGTAATAAAAAAAAGACTACTACAAACTAAAATCAATTGTTTAAATGCTAAAGTAAATTTAGGCATCAACATGATATACAATATGAAAAATAGATAAGTATTCTGAGATTTTCTAAAGATCACATTAAACAATGTTATTAAATTATTATTGTTTTTAAATATTACATTCAAATGAGCGTTGGATGAAGACAGAGGTAGTCTACATGCAGAATTAAATATCCAATATAAACCTACAGTATACTATACATCGCCAATGAACAATACAGTACTGATGTATCATGCGTCCCTACTATATAACAATCAAACCAGATCAGCCTGACTATCTTAGGTCAGAACTATTTCAGGCTGTACAGGTCTCTAGGTTGTATTTTCCTATTTTAGGAAGTTTTGAGCTCTTTTTGAGACCGATATAGTGGAGGCAGGACAGGAAATTAGTGTAGAAAGAGGCCAGACTGCGACATTCTGCGACATTCACATGAGCACCACATCTCCAGTGTGTTAAGTGTCAAGAGTTAAATACTAAGGGCCCTTTCATACACCCAGCGCAATGCGGCATAATTTTCATGTCCTGTGCCACATTGTTTAAATAGCAAATGCATTTGCGCTCATTTGTGCACCCGTGGCCGTGCTGGTCTGAAAATGAGGTGTGTTCGGGTGCATTGTTGGCGTGTTGCTATTTTGAGGCAACTGAAATACACTGCGCCATTGACCAACTGAAACCTGGTCTAAAGTCAATGGAGCAATATTTGTTTTGTTATTTAAAGAGCATGTTAGTAATATGTGCCTGTATGCGGGTGCAATTCTGCATTGCGCTAGGTGTATGATAGGGCCCTATGTGTTGGCCCAACTCTCTCCATTAAGTTCGATGGAATATCATTTAGAAATATCTATACATGCTGAAACAAGCTTACATTAAACAGGTCACGATGATCTGATACTTGTCCAAGACTTCGCTGTACAGCCATAGAGATAAAAGCCTATTTATTCCCTCATCGACAGGTGAGATTTGTGCAGAGAAAGTCAATGTGTCCTGATAGATCCTTGTATTCCCGCTATGATTCAGCTCAGTCCAGGCCAATTACTGCTTTATAGATCAAGCTGTCTAAAGTGTGTAGCACAGTAGTGCACATGTGATGTCTGAAACAGCTTTCATCTTTAAAGCGCTCTCATCAAATCCTTCCAAAAAAAATAAAAAATAAAAAAAATCACTGCAGGATATGTTAAACTTGTGAATGACAGAAAGGAAAACACTCAGATAGTGGACTTCTTCACTCAGGGCAATCACTGTCACAACAGCACTAAGAATAGTTTTGAAACAATTGGAATAAATCTCTTGGTGTTTGCCGTTAAGAATTACTTTTCACTTGAGAGGTGTGGGTGTCTGGAACAGATGTGTCTCTGGATGAAGTAAACATAAATAGTAATGGAATAAAGCACATAGACAACCCTGGAATAAGAAGCATGAATGAAAGAAACATTAGCATAAACTATATATAAAAAAGCAAAGGCGCATAGCGAGTCTATAAGGACGCTCATTTTTCCCCCTCCAACTAACCAACTGCCAACCACAAAAACCAAGGTAACAAGATGGAGCTGTCTGTCAATGCCCTTGTGAATATAAATAGCCTGTTTCATTTTTCATTTTCATTCTGCACAGGGGTTTTCAAATAAGGGTTCTAGGACCCCCGGTGAGTCGTAAGAGGGGGCCCATGGAAATGTATTATTATTATTATAATAATCACTATACATTTTTAGAGCTGTGAAAATGATAATGACATTTATTGGAATGGTATGATATTTATTGAGAAAATTACCATGACATGTTTCTCTTCATGAACCTTCATGTTCTCTTCATTAACCTAAAGTGTTTTAAAGTTGTGTTTTATTCAAGAAAGCATCCCTGCTTCAGCCACGTTCTATGAGCAAGACCTTCAAGCTAGTGGCCTGTATTAAGACATCAGTGTTGAATCCCTTCCTGTTTGCTGTCAAAGAGTGTTGTGAGTGTGAGGCTGGACACAGAGATGCAGAGGATGTGGGGAGCATGACAGACTAGTCACATGGAATGCCAGACGAACAAACATTTGCATCAGTGGTGACGGATGAAACTCAGCAGGAGGCGTAAAGGACTGCACCGCACAGTATAACATAAGAGTTTCACACAGCAAGCCACAAAACCATTGATATAGGTTTGATAAAGTCCATGTAGGCTAAAGTTAATAATCCATAAAAAATAATGAGAGGTAAAATGGAAAGATAAAGACAACAACATAAGTGAGAAACAAGTGGAATGCTAAATTGATTACACATTCTGAATTAGCATGTCAGGGGGTCTAAACCTAAATTGGTTTTTCTAACCTGCACTACAAAGGTTTTCTTTAAGAGTGAATTAGCAGGTTAAAATCAATCAAATGTAATTTGAAAGTTCATTAAGAATTAAACAATATCCAGTAAAACCAAACCAAATCACAAAACAAATTAAAGGAATAGTTAGACTACAAGTGCAAATGAAATATGAGAGCTTAGATGCAGAGCCAACCTGGTTTAAATCCACTGGTGTAAAAAATAGATAGAAAGGCCAATTAAAAAAAAAGAAAATGACATGTTACAAAGATAGAACAACAGAGCAACTTGAAGAGTAACTAATTAATGTGGCTCCAAATGACAACATTTTTTATATTTGTACCAATAGCTCGTTTTGGAATATGTAGATAATAAAGTGGCCAACATATTGTATTCGAATATTTGGGCTCGTAAAAAAACGAATATTCGAATATTCGTTTATTTAAATGAGGTTAAACGAGAAAGACGTTACTGTTTTATATTCATCAATATTTTGTAACCATTTGTGAACAAGCTTACGATTAGGCAATATACACAACAAGCTTACATTATATCTCATTATATTCTTTTAGTTCAAAGCATTAAACAATATGTGTAAACAGAAAATATTAAGAACAAAAGCATTTAATCTCAAGCAGCGCGAGCAGGAAAATACTAATAAAGCAGACAGTGCCAGTTATTGTACAAAACGCCTACATAATACACTCGAGTCAGTATATGGTTATCGTGTTTATATTGTTTCACATGTTCATGTTGAGAAAAACAATAATATCCACATGCTCGGGTCAGAAAACGAGCCGCGCTGACAGACGTTGCAGAGACTAAGATAACAATACATAACGGTGTGCTAAGCTAAGTTTCTAACAGTAGCACTTTGTTTTCTGTTCGTAAATATATCTCCCTCGACGAAACTTAAAGTAAGCATATGTCTCAAAATCATTTTGCTATCAGATAAGTTATCATCTTGGCTCACTCGGGGATAACTTACAGCTGCGCTTACGTTACCTGTCGTGAATGCAGTGATGGACAGCTGTCTTTCCTCATTCGACGGGTGTTTAGATTTCATGTGCTTTCTCATTATGGTGTTGATATTATGATAACTCGGTTTCATTAATTAATTTGATCAAAAGTAATTCCATTTTGGAAGATAATTTTCATCTAAGTAATTCCAAACTGTGCGAGACAGACGACAACATTATGTGACGATCAAATAAAATAAACTTGTTGAACACGCTCCACAGCGCCACCCGGTGCATTTAGTTATAACTGCAAGTTTTAGTGCTCAGGATTCATCATGGATTCACTGCATTTACGGCCAGCAAAGCAACATAGTAAAATTCGAATAGTATTTTTATTTTTCGAATATTAATTACAGAACGAATATTCGAATATTCGACTATTTGTGCACATCCCTACTCCAAATGATAGAAAATTCATTAATATTTGTACCAATAGCTTATTTTGGAACATGTGGGTAAGAAAAGACTCACATTTATGTAAAACTAGTAAGAACACACATTTAAGTGTTCAGCATGCTCACTGCATCATCAAAAATTATTATAATTTTATTATTAAGGAGAATAGTTTCTATAAACACACTGTACAATGTAGATACAATATAGAGGAAGTCTGAGAGAAAATCCGAGGAAAAGAGTGACAGAAGGGAAATACTCCAGGGAAATGTCGTGACTTTGTTCTTTCAGGCAGCTGCTCCATGGATTTGTCTCCTCCCACAAACAGAATGTGAGCACTCACAGGTGAGCACATCCCCAATCTCCCTCATCTCCCTGGGCTCCCACTGTTACATAATGCACACCTTTCTCAGCGCAATCAGAGCCCAGTCATAGAGCTGAGAGTTGCTCCTACAGACAGTGTCCATGTGACACAACAAACCCAAATGTTTCTATCAATTTCAGAGGGCAAATTTGATGCTTTGCTATTATTAGTGTTGTCACAATAGTACAATGATAAAATTACACTGAAAAGTTTTTGAACTCTTAAAGTTCTTGATTTTTAAAGTAAATTTCACATGTATAGAATTAAGTTAAATCTACTTAACTAAGTTATGTAAAACTAACAAAGAAAATAAGTAAATTAGAGTTTAAGTAAATTCTACATACTCATTTGAAGTTTACTTTGCAATACTCTGTTTCGAGGATATTTTACTCATTTTGTTTATAAATTTTACTCAATTTAGCACTGAACTAAGCCATGCTTTTAAAGTGCATGCTTTACTTAGAAACAATACAGTAGATTTCTTGTTACACTTTCAACCAGCTGAATAATGTACCACTGGATGTTGTATAATCTATAAGATAACATATCTAAACAATATAGGTAATGAAGCACCCAACCGAACACAAAAACCTTAATACTAAACCTAACAACAAAAGCAATGATCAAAAAATGTAAATGGAAGTATGTAAAAGGAAGTATGTTGCATTAAAGGTGTTTTAACAGTAATTTTATGTCGTACAGCAATTTTACACAATTCTACCCAACTTAATGGAGTGAGAAAAAAACGATTGATTAAAAAAAAATGTCTAAATTAATCCGGAGCCAAAATATATTAATACATATCAGTATTAGGCAATAATGCCTCTTTAATTTATTTAAA
Organism: Megalobrama amblycephala; assembly: GCF_018812025.1. Lineage (NCBI taxonomy): Eukaryota > Metazoa > Chordata > Actinopteri > Cypriniformes > Xenocyprididae > Megalobrama > Megalobrama amblycephala. Next base: position 3,620,634 of record NC_063051.1, read on the forward strand.
GTTGGTTTCATTAATGATTCTTTAACATCTGCATGCTTCAACCAAGGCAGACTTGAATTTTAAATTATAAAATTAAATTAATTTTAATTATGAATCAAAATTAAATGTACAAATGTATTTTTTTTTTTTGACTGTTTCTAATATTTTTCTTTAGTATAGTTAGGACCGATTATTTGGAGCTTCCATATAAGTATGTAAAAAATCAGTAATGGAATCATTATGCAGATTTTTAAAAATTTAATTAACTAAAAAAATGTCAATTTTTCCAGTGAAAAACTAAACATCTAAACATATCTAAATATCCTTAAAAATAGGTAATATAGTTTTATGTATTTATGTATTTAAACCTAAATCTAAACATTTTGTAAAGTTTATGCTCCAAGTAGGGCTGTCAAACGATTAATCACGATTAATCGCATACAAAATAAAAGTTTGAGTTTGCATAATATATGTGTGAGTACTGTGTGTAATTAATATGCATATATAAATGCACACACAAATTAATGTATATATTTAAGAGAAATATGTTATTTATGTACAAAATATTTGTATTTATATATAATATAAATGATATAAAAATATAAATAAATACATATACTTGTAAATATTTCTCAAATATATACATGAATGTGTTTGTATTTATATATACATAATAATTACACACAGTACACCCACATATATTAGGCAAACTTAAACTTTTAGTTTGTATGCGATTAATCGCGATTAATCGTTTGACAGCCCTAGCTCCAAGGACATTTAAATATATAAAACTGATTAAAACAAATATATATGTATATATATATATATATATATATATATATACACATTTTTTTTATCAGAATCATTTCTTATAATTCCCTGTCCTAAGTACCAAGCCACAGAATATTTTTCTTCTTAGTGAACATTTCTGAATAAAAGTAGCAAGCAAGCAAGCAAAATCTGTAATCATGTCCTTCAAAATCATTCATTCATAAGGAAACTGGCCAAATGCAGCAGGAGCAGAAGGAGGAGATGAGCATCATGAACAGAGAGCGACTAGACATGCCCATCAAAAGTGAGTGAGAAAAAGGAGGCCTATCAGTCACCTGCGGGCATAATAAGACAAGAGGACAGCAGCTGACAGCACACGCATCTACTTGTGAGACAACAAATGAGGCCGACAGTCCACTGAATAATGAGGCAGAGGTCAGAGAGAGGAGGAGACATATAGTTCAAGCAAGACAGAGAGAGAGAGAGAGAGAGAAAGCGAGGGGCCATTTAAGTCTCATATAAGGAGTGACAGGAAGTAGCTTCAAGACCATCTCAACAGCATGCCCGCTTCCTTTGCCCACAAGCTTCAAACGCAAGGTCTGATCATCCTTGCTCGCAAACTCTCCAGCTAACGACAGATATCCCTGCCTATTCTTAGACCAGCGATTTCTTACAAGGATCCCTGGGCAACACACAGACGCTGGAATTAATACATCCACAAATCACAGTGACAATTGGCGACAGTCCCTGGAGCCCTTCCTCCCCTGCCTATTTACTTTCATACGCTGTCACACACTCGCGGACACACGGATCTGTGAGAACAGAAGCAAACTCCATTTCACACCTCCGGTGCTGTTCAATTCCGACCATCCCTTGTGGTCGCACGCTTGAAGAGGGCTGTATTTTTATCTTACATGATAACACCTTTATTCTCCCCCCCCTCCATCCGCACGGGCATGTCCAAACCGGCGACGGAGTTCTGAAAGTTTTCTCTTTTTTGTCCATATAGAACAAACGAACACACTAGGGACGGCGTGTGCCGGTGAAAATGCGCGTCTTTGTGAAGCGCGTGTCTGGGTATGTGTGGGTGGCTGTGCACTGTGTGTACCCTGCCGATCGATACGCCACGTTTCCTGATGAACAGTAATTGTGGGGACTTAGTCAACAGCGGTGCCTGAGTCGACACAGAAGTCCTAAATCGATTGGCTGTGCTGGGGGAGAATGAAGCCAATCTACAGTAATCTAACAGTCACACTTCATTACTGGATTTGCGATTCTTCATGAAAGTTTTTGCAATTCTAAATGACGATTCTGTTGTTTAAAAGGGCAAATCTCACAAAGAAATGTTCCATTCATATTTCAGCCCAAAATCAAAATATATACACACACACACACACACACACACACACACACACACACACACACACACACACACACACACACACACACACACACACACACACACACACACACACACACACACAACATTAAACATTAGTTTAGTAGGTTACCAGGTTATAATGAACTGGTTTGTGGACATCACAGTGGAAAAAATCTAAATGGTAACAAAATGGGCTTCATTTCCTTTTTGCAAAATATAACTAATTTACTTTTTTTCTTTTGATTTTGGGGTGAATTCAGACATTTCTTGACAGTTTTCATGAGATTTATCCAAAACCACATCTAGATAATGACCAACATATCCACAATTGATGAGTTTCAGACTCCTTAAGAAGGAAAACGTCAACACATGTTCTGTGTTCATGTTTCATGGATCAATATTTAGTTTCTGGTGAGTCTGTCCTTATATAAAGATCTCTGCACCAAGAGCTTTACAACCTTTTCTTTTCTCTAAACACATATACAATACAGCTCAGCACAAACAAATCTGTTTGGCAGAGGACACGTCTATTCTCTGCTCCCTAACACACATACACAATGGTATGTGGAAACAGCTAATTAAAAATCCATTTACACTTGGCATTGGTAGAGGAGACACTTACTCTCTCTTTCTCTCTCTCAAACACACACGCACATGCACGCACACACTCACACACACATTTTCACTTCTTGCAACCCAGCAACAGTCCCAAAACATGAACAATATATAGTGAAAGGACATTTTTAACACAGCTAGTCCCATCACTAAATGTCATCAGAAAATGAGCTACATGGTGGTGTCAGGGCCAGCTGTGCATACTGGACATCCAACAAATCCAACAAGGATAGATAAGTCGACAAACAGGCACTTGACAGCCATGAACATGTAGATGGAAGCCTGCTAATATTCATGGCTGTCAATTTGTTCACTTTCTTTATATTCCAGATGTTAAGGTCAATTGCTGAGAATGATTGCCTTAACCTTCCTCCATTTATGTAAACTATATAATACAAAACACAGAATGAATGAATGAATGAATGAATGAATGAAAGAAAAAGTAGCCTATATGCTTTAGTGGGTAGTACAAGCATGCAAAATTGGGACACATCCAAAGTGTCCCAGCTACAGCTGGTCTATTAAAGCACTTGAGACATCAGGATTGATTTTTGTCTGAGCTCTAAGGGCCACATGGCAGCATGATGATGACAATGAGAGAAGCAGACAAAAGACAATACCTGGAGAGTAAAAAGACATTTCTGGCTATCTGATGGGTTCTGAGTCTGATTGTAGATAGTAATGGTGGTAAACTGCTGAATCTTTAAGCAGAAGACAGAGAGGTCTATTCTAATATCTTAGCAAAGAAAAAGGGAGGGGGCTTTAAAGGTGTTTCCTACAGGATTCAGACAAGAACATTCAGATATTGCATTAGGAGATTTTATCCTCTCAGTTCACACTGTCAGTCCAAATCTGATTATTAATTATACGATTGGAATCAGATCTAAAATTATTGACATCCACATTCTGTTCAGATGCGATTTGTGTGTCCATGCCGCTCTTATGTTTTCTGGAATATCTGCATTGGTTTCTATGGCAATGATGTTGCGTTGGTAGGCTTATGCCAAAAACAAAAACAACAACATTGTGACATTGTGTAGCCGCCATGCTGGACTACTGCGTCTTCTGAGGCAGCGGCAGAAGACGTAGGAGGCTGGTATGCATGGCTTTATTCCACGCGGTCATCTCCGCCGGTTTGAAAACATGCCCCATTATATTGTCATTTTCTGCTCGTCCGGCACTTTTCAGCGACTTTCAGCATGTTTCTATAACAATGTCTGACATTTACATTTTACGTGGCGTGAGAAAGTCACATAAACCGCTCAAAACGGATTTGTAAAAATCGCATTTCACATTCACATTTGCTAAATTTGATCAGATTTCAATCAGATATGCACAAAAATCAAACTTGGACTGATAGTCTGAACATAGCCTTAGAAAGCTTGCGTCTTTAAATTCCGTTATAAAACACTGCTGTAACAGACATCTTCGGCCACTGCCTCTCGCACTGTTTTAAATGTCCCGCCTTGATTGTTGTGGTTTTAAGACATTGTGTCAAATTAAAAATACTTCAACTTATGCATCTCAAGACACATGCATTCTGTCCCATCCCTTTGCTCGCCATCTAGCTGAATGGAGGAACGTGTCTATGTAAATTACTCCTAATGTACACATCTGATTTGAGTCATTTGAACCTGAAACCATGTTTTCTTAGGCCCAATTACTTGACTTCAAGTAACAGGCAGACTTATCCATTTAATATATTATATATATATATAGGTTGGCATATTTCTACAAGTCCCTGACCCCTTCTGACCCCTGCACCTGGGCCCTGCAACTATTAGTGCAGAAAGAGCACATCACTAATAGTCTATATTTACTGTCTTCACTGCCGAGAAGCCTCTTTTCCTGCACTAATGACTGTGATTTTAGAAGAGACAGACAGACAGACAAGAGAGGAGGGGGGGATCTCTGGAGAATGTAAATGAGTGAAAAACAGAAGACAGTTTCATAAACAAAATCATGTTTTTTTTTGTTTTGGGTTTTTTTTTGTCAAAATATAATAGTTGAGTGTCTAAAATGGCAATACTACAGTGAGCAACTGTGGCAACATTGACAGCAATGTTTTACAGTCTGAATTTGTTATATAAGCAAGAATGTAAGACTGCAGTTGAATGTGTGTTGAGAACTATAGCAATATTCTCTGGGTATTTTTAATATGGGATTTAAAAAAAATTATATGGGGAAGTAGCTACAGATAAAAAAAAAAGAAAGAAAAAACAGGAAAGGAAACAGATGTTACCAGAACACTCAAGTTTCCCTTGCTGTCCAATATGAGCAAAAACTTAAGATAACTATAAAATCAGTAAAACAGTATTAAAGATGATGAAAACCTTAAGGCCTGTTCACACCAAGAATGATAACTATAATAATAACTATATTAGTGTCCACACTAATGCACAATAACCTGCTGTTTATTATAAGTGCGCACTGCAGTAATGTTGCCTGCCACTTTAAATGTTCAAGCTCTTTAAATCAAGATGGATTCTGATTGGCTGTCAATGTTCATCAGCTGGAAAAATCGTTCTGAAATTGATTCCAATGATATTGTTCATCTGTGTCGATATCATTATAGAAAACATGGGTTTTGTGATTTATTGCTTTTTTAAATGGAAGCCAAAAGCAATATAATAAAAACACCTTGCAATGAGTTGTTTTGAACATTATTATGAACATTATTGTTCATAATCACCTTGCTTTAGTAGGAAATACTTATTAGCAAACTATTTTTATAATGGTTTCGACTTGTATTGTTCCCGGGAGCAAGAATTCAAATAGTAAACGTTTAGCGGAGGTGAGTTACTTTCAGTTTCCAGTGAAGGATCGCAAATACAGAGATAACACCGCAATGGAAAATCTAAAAAACCTGTGTTTGTAGCCAACATTTCAGTCTGGATGACCACGAGCAGAGTTTAAAGCCGGGGACACACCTAACGATTAGCTGAAACATTCTAAGACTGAACTGAACACACATACCGACGGTTTTCTGCGACTGAAGCAGATTTATATACACACACACATGGAATTTGAACACCGACTGAACGCAACTGGCTCTGACTGGATGCGTTTGAGCGCGATCAGTCATAAGTATCAATTTACATTCATAATCGGCCTTACAATCGTTAAGTGTGTGCGCGGCTTAAGGCCAAACGGAGGCGAAAAACGGAAAGAAACTGCCGTTCTGTCAGTTCTGCCCAAAATGCTGTCATGTACAGGTAAGAAAGCTGTTGCCATAGTGTTCCATTTTTACCATAATGCTGTTTAAATATATAGACAAAGTACAATACAATTTTCAGTGATAAACCTACAATAACCCTCTGTCGATCTGACTGTCCATGGGTGGGGATACAAAAATGTTCCGCATCATATAATCTAGTTTTCACGGAAACCCTGGAGCCGTCAATAGTCATCCGGCAGACTTTTGCTGACAAATAAATTTGAATTTCTCAGTCCAGGTTACACGGAGAATGAGTAAACCTTGTTTATTTACATACACTACCGACATTGTAACAATACAAAGCAGGTTGAAATTCGGCGGTTACACTGTAATGAGCTTTTTCCTATTAATAATCTGCTTAGTCAAACGAGGACAACAGGAAATATACATGTAATCAAAGCTGCAATGCTTCCTACAATCTGCAATCATGACCCTTCTTATGATGGAAACTCAAACAACAGGCTTGAATCTTTTTGTGTGGATATCTGAGTATGTATTTACTTCAAAATGGGCTGATTTTGCATGTCAGTATGCTTCATTTACATAGTCATCAACAGTCACAGCAACTCAATAACCTGTTGAGTTAAGGGCCCTACCGATTCTCTTTTCGGTCTCTGAGAACAGCCAATTATCTGTGGTTGTCAGTGGGACAGGCACTTGCAGCCCTGGGAAGTGACCAGTGACTTCCTTCTCAGCTCCAAATTCGCACTGAAGAACTGACAAACTATTGCACTTCTTTCTCTGCAAAAACAGAGTCACCTGACATTGCTATAGGAATATGTTGACTGTTATCTTTGGTGATGTGTACCAAACATTTTACTTGAGCATGCCTAAACTTAAATGAATAGCATCATTCACAGAAAAAGAGAAGTCAATGTTTACTGAATATAAATTGTTTCTCACTAAACCTGACAAGTGCCCTTGGTGCACACAAACATATACTGTCTAAGGCAAGCCCTGAAGCAACATATATTCACAGGGCAAAGTCACTGAATGAATTGCATCCTAATTCAGTCTATTACAATTGTATATGTATGTGCTAAGCTCTGGTTCTTGTATCAGGGAGTTTCATGTTGATTTGAATTATTTAACCTGTCGTCTACTCGTTTACTGAGCCAAAAAACACCTGGAAGTTATAATCATGCTGCTAACACAATTTAATAATAAATAATTATAAAATTAAATTAAATCAATAAATACTTGTTGTTGTTGTTGTTGTTGTTGTTTACAGATTTTTTTTTCAAAAAAACATTCTATAAAGATTATGTATACAATTGCAGCAATTAAGATTTCAAAACAACTGTGAATAATATATGCTAATAATAATAATTGTATAAATATGCATTGTGATACAATTATGAATAGTTGTCTCATTTTTTAGTTATCAGTTCTGCAAAAAAATGCATTTTTCTGCAGTGGTCTTGTATATATCAAATATATAGGCTTTCTTCCCATTTGAGAAATTAACTCATAACCTTAATCATAAATCTGACTCATTGTGGAGACTCTGGAAATCCTTGTATTTTTTCTTATAGAAACTCTAAATTGTCTGTTCCAGGAAGACTATGACTTTTCTGTTTGCATTATTATTATTATTATTATTATTATTATTATTATTATTATTATTATTATTATTATTATTATTATTATTTGGCACGAATCTGTATAATTTATGCATGTAGAGATGTATATTCATATAATTTAACTTTATATTATGTATGATCTGTAAATGAACAACCGTACACGGTAAATGTATGTCCGACTTGGATATTTTTATTTTTTTTTTGGATATTTTTTTCCTGTTGATTGTAAGCATGTCAGTTCTTCCTACATTCCCATGAGCTGTTCTGTTCTTCCACATAACTTCACTTCACAGATACCAACTGCATGGCAGCCCTGCAGCATCTCTCTGGACATCATTAAAGGTTAACCTCGAGGTTAAGCTCGAAGCACTCTTCAAATTATTTCAAATGTTGAGCAATTCTTAAACACTAACACAACCATGAGAAAAAGGTGCTATAGCACTAAAATTGGTTCTTATTCTCGTAATCATAGGGGAACCACTTTTGGTGTTATGTAGCACCATATTTTAAAAGGTGCTCTACAGCACCTTTGTCAAATGGTGCTATGTAGAACCCATAAGAGGTGCCATGTTGCATTTTATTTCTTCAACAAAAATGGTGCTAAACAGCTAAACAGAGGTTCTTTGGCTCGTAAAGGACCTTTAAAGGGGCTTAACGGGTTCTTTGTACAGAAGTGGTGCTATATAGCACCTTAACCACCCCAAAGAACCACTGAAGAACCGCTGAAGAACCATACAGGGGCTTAACAGGTTCTGTATACAGTAGCGGTGCTATATAGCACCTCAGTCATCACAAAAAAACGGTGAAGAACCACTGAAGCACCAAGATTTGGTGCTATATAGCACTTAAAGTGGTTCCCCTATGATTACGAGCCAAAGAACCACTTTTAGTACTATATAGCACCTTTTTTTTTTTTTTTAGAGTGTACCAACCGAAGTATGTTGCTGCATACAATCAGCTTATCTCCTTTATTAGTCCATGAAGCAATATTATTCACACAGAGCTATTATCAGACAGAAATGATGAGGGAAGACCAAAACAGACATCTGATGATACAGTGCCAAGTCTTTCACTAATGGAGCTAAAAAAAGAATTAGCACAATTGTGTTTGCTGTCTGCTGCACCACAGTGCTGTGTAGGGCTGGGCGATATATCGCATGTGATTTTCATGCGCATTTCGTCAGTAAAGCCGGTTCCCTGATTACCGCTAAATCGCCATTACCTGCTTTTAAATGGAGCGCCATTTAATAGACAGAGCTGTAGTTCACTGACAAGCTACGCAATATCGCGTTCATTATCGCAGATGAATCGCCTTTGATAATGAACGCGATATTGCATAGCTTGTCAGTGAACTACGGCTCTGTCTATTAAATGCCGCTCCATTTGAAAGCAGGTGATGGCGATTTAGCGGTAATCAGGGAACCGGCTTTACTTACGAAATGCGCGTGACAATTGCATGCGATATATCGCCCAGCTCTAGTGCTGTGGTATGGGGCAGTTTTGCAATGTTAGTTTGGCCTGTTTTCTAGTTTGAAGTTCTGCACTTGCAAAAAAAACAAACAAAAAAACACTTGCTAATTGGGTTTGTAGTTCCCTGTTGGGATGTCAGAGAGCTTTGTCAGCACTAAAGGGGAGGGCAGAGGAATATACCGGTCAAAAAAAAAAAAAAAAAAACTACTTAAACCCAAGTCCCCATCCAGTTTCCCAGCGAGAGTTTGTGCTGTTGTGGCCAGAACCTCATGGCCCGAGGCTGAGAGGAAAATAATGCAGGTAAATGATGACAGAGAGGAATTTTAAAACCCTACGGGAAAGATGAGAGCCGAAATCACATTCAAACACAGGCACTGTGCCATTCAGAGTGCATTAGATGAATGTGAATAAAATGTGTAGAATGAGTAGATGGGGTGTGCTAATGTTGAGCGGCTGTTTATATGTTTATTGGTGTTTTGGTCAGGCGATTCTGGGAAACTAAAAGACCTAGGAGGGAGAACTTTTTCTCCAAATCATCAAAACAGTCTTGACATCCATTCAGAGAGCCAGCAAGCAATAACTATAAGAAGCCGAGCAGTAGATGCTTGTGTAGCACACAATAACACAGCATATAAAGGCTAACAAAAGTATGAGTCTCCTTTTATTTGGATGTCCACAATAAGGAGACAAATAGAAAAATACTATTTATTATGAAAGAGATGATCAATAAACAAGAAATGATTTGATCATATGAGAAAGGGATGCTAAATAAATCTGTGACTACATTGAATTGAATCATCGAATTGGTCTGATCGGCCATTACTGGAAGCAGATAATATAAGGACTTTTTAATTTTTCATCCATTAAAACTGTTTTTCTATGGCAGTACTAAAATTTTATCCTCTTTTTATAATTTTTATAAAAATAAAAAAAAAGTTTAATTAGCCAGGTTTCGATCCACTTAATTTTATGCAAAAAAAAAAAAATATATATATGCTCGCTTGAGGTGGCTACATTTTTATTCCGTAAGGAGTGCATTAACAATGTTGGGAACACATTTACAATATAAATTTCTAGATGAGTATTTAGTTTTACTATATTCCTTTTTTCATAAATTAAATTCACATCTTGGATGGAAACATTTTGTAACTACACAGCTTCATCGTCAACAATGATGATTCGTAATAAAAAATAATTTACACTTACTGTATAATATTGGCCATTATACTTGTTACAAGCTATAGTAAAAATCACTATCAGGACATGTAAGGCACAGTTTCACAGTTTAGGGTTGTGAAAACGAAAAGTCGATGTCAAAGTCGAAATTATTAATTCAAGAACGTTGTGCAAGTTTACTGCAACAATGGAGCCACGAACTTCACTTACTTATGAAAATCCAGTGTTCATTTGATCCAGATAAGCGCTCATTGTCAGAGTTGTAAACACGACTGCTTTCTTCTTCCATGAGAGGGATTGGCTTCACAACACCTTAATTTCCCATTTAAGAAAGTGAAATGATGACTTCAAAACTCCAGAAGTGTTTCCCATTTTTTCCCAGATGTTCAGCCAACAGTTCGTGGGCGTGACGTCTGAGTCCAAACTACTCTGCAGGTGACTAATGTAGAGTGCCAAAGTGAAGTGTGTAATAAACTCTCTGTCTTGAGTTTTGTCAGTTTAGCTGTTTCCCCCTTCATCCAGAGGCCTGGCTTAAGTGAGCTTGTTGCCAGGGCAACAGTCTCCTCTGAGCATCACTTTTCCATGGAGACAGAATTCTTTGATAATCCAAGGGATTGAGAGAAAGGAGGTGGGTGAGAGAAGTAGAGTGCTTTGCTGTGTCCTCTGAGGCAGACAGACTCACACACACACAGACACAAGTACTGTGTGTTAACTAAACTAACGCAACAACTCAAATGTCACTGACTACATAAAACCCTGGCGGTCTCACAGATGCACAGACTGTAAACTAGGAAGAGGTGTCACAATGTAACATTAGATTTTTATAGTTTTGGAAGAAAATACTTTCACATTTTCGCAAAAATCACCACCACTATGATATGATGCTCAGGGAGGTTGCCAATTTTAAGAATCAATTTGAAACCTTAGGTTTTTTGTTAAATCTTTAAATCTTATAATGTTACAGTTTCATTTTCAAATTTGTATGAATTAATTTTTGTAAATTTTATAAAAAAATAAAGAAAAAATACTAGTTTTACCTCAATGCTAAAACTTTATTCACATAATTTTGGCTTTATTTTCAAAGTTAAGAATGCGAGAATGAAGTATATCAAAAAGTCTCATCAAGTCACATGATTTGAGGAATCTTTCATACATGTGGTTTGTTCACAGTACCAATAACAATATTAGCAATACTTTCAAGCACCACTAATTAACAATTAACCATCTTTGTAAAACTACGGTGAAAACATACACAGTACAGTCCAAAAGTTTGGAACCACTAAGATTTTTAATGTTTTAAAAGAAGTTTCGTCTGCTCACCAAGGCTACATTTATTTAATTAAAAATACAGTAAAAAAACAGTAATATTGTGAAATATTATTACAATTTAAAATAACTGTGTACTATTTAAATATATTTGACAAAGTAATTTATTCCTGTGATGCAAAGCTGAATTTTCAGCATCGTTACTCCAGTCTTCAGTGTCACATGATCCTTCAGAAATCATTCTAATATGCTGATTTGCTGCTCAATAAACATTTATGATTATTTTCAATGTTGAAAACAGTTGTGTACTTTTTTTTTTTCAGGATTCCTTGATGAATAGAAAGTTCAAAAGAACAGCACTTTTGGACTGTACTGTAGATACAAACACAATGAGCACCAAAACTGTCACAATGTCATTTGGGATAGAAATTCTTGCATTTTGAACACATGCAAGGAACATGAAAGAAAATGAGGGAAACAAACATGGAGGATGAAGTTTGGGAATTGTTCTGTGATGTGTGACTGCAGCAAATGTAAATGTTGTCCCTCATTAGTGCACGACTTACAATCAGACCCAGCACAGCCATTCGCTGCTACCTCATTATAAAAGTGTGTGATTGTGCAATTGAGTGAGTGAGCAAGAGGGCACAAAAAGGGACGGGGTATAATATGGGTCAGATTATCATGCCTTGTGTCACACTCTTTTCTTCGCTACGAAAAACAGATCGACTCCCAAAGAATGGTGTTGGTTGTAGATGGTGCTAGGGAATGCTAATGGCGGGGGGTAGATGTGATTTCCACTGACGCATATGCACATTTCTGCAGCCGCTAACTCCGTGCACAGGCCAGAGACATGGACATGGTGTTTGCCATGCCTCAATGATTTTTTTGCCCATCTCTCAAAGCCTGACCTACACAGAGTCCTGTCATAAAGAAGAATTTTATTTTGTACTGAGTGACAGAATACTAAATGGGGCTAATAATAATAATAATAATAATAATAATAATAATAATACAGCAAGATTTTTTTTCCACATTTAATATATTTTTAACATTCATTTCCAAACATTTCTGGTAGAGGGTTTTGATTTGAGCTAATTCAATTTGTCACTTTGTTAAGCTACTATTCAAATGTGCCCACAAATAAATGATCCCCCCCCCCCTTTTTCTGAGCCTTATTTGTTTTACTAAACAACCAATTCAACAACATTAGCCTCACTGTTGCCACTACCAGCTCTGATAAATATTGTAGTGTTTATTATAAATGATTTATCTGTGTTAGAGCTATCTGTGTTAGTTGTCTATTTAGAATCATGGAAGAATTGTGATCTCTGTTTGAAGGGATTTTCGATTTATCCAGAAGCATGCAGCTCTAAACCGTGTATATATATATATATATATATATATATATATATATATATATATATATATATATATATATATATATATATATTATATATTAGGGGTGTGACGAGACAGGTGTCTCACGAGACGAGACGAGACTCGAGATTGAGTTCACAAGAACGAGACAAGATTTTTACACACTATTTTTAAGAAATCCTCAATGGTGAAATACATGACTATAAAAAATATTCTGCAGGTGCATTTGAAATGTTTTGACTAATCATCTTGTAATGAATGTCATTTCAGTTCTACTTTCTGAGTATTAATTATCATATGCAGTAAAAGACAACAATACTCAAGTATGTAAAAGGTTTTGCCACTAACTCAACTGACTGACTTCTCTTCTGTATGATTTCAGTCTCTTCAGACCTTACTGTACATGATTTATGAGCTTCTACAACTTTTGACCTCCTAACTGAACTCCTTTCCACAAACTGATCATAGAAATAAAACAGTATACAGTAAATAAACATGGTAACACTTTACAATAAGGCCTCATTTATTAACATTAATGTATTAACCAACATCAACTAACAATGAGCAACATATTTGCTATAGTATTTATTAATCTTTGTTTATGTTAGTTAATAAAAATAGTAATTCGTTGTTAGTTCATGATAGCTCACAGTGCATTAACTAATGTTAACAAATGAAACCTTATTGTTTGTGCTATTGTGCTATTGTGTTAAGATTAAGAGAAAACTGTTATTAATTTTTATGGTAACACTTTACATTAAGTGCAACCATAATCGCACTCTCTCAATATTCAAAGTGCAAATAAGAACAAATGTTTCTTTGATATAGAGCTAAGAGATGGTTACAACTACACTGCCCAGCCTAAAATAGCTTTCATATTGAGAGATATTTGCATTCATCAGGGAGCCGCTTTCAAAATGCGGGGTATTCAATCGCGTTTGAATGCGTGCTCACGTTTACTTTCATTTTCACGATCGCGCGTACTCTGTGAATATGGTGCAGCGGCGACCATTATCCAAATGAATTAAATGTATTTTTTCTTTAAATACAAAGCAAAACGATAGTGGAGGCGTAATGTAAACGTAGCGGTGGCATATTCTTTCCTAATCATCCTAACCACTTCGCCTTGACGAGAAATCTCGTCACATGTTAGTCTCGCGAGATCTCGTGACACGAGATCTCGTCACACCCCTAATATATATATATTATTATTATTTTTTTTTTTTTAAATGTATGAGCCCTTGAGCCATTTCATTCGAATATATGACACAATAGGAAGAAAACTGCAATTTCTGTTTCATGACAGAATATAATGGAGGTTGTGCATTTCACATTATTTTCACAGACAAACCAACCCCAAGGTGTTTTTTATGAATGACCACAAACTTCCTAGACACAATAAATGTTAAATGTGAGTTTTTACAAAAAATTCCAATACAACTTATTTTCTGAAGTGTTGTTTCTGTTCTCGTTGTCCAAAACTTGTTTTTTCCTCCTCGAAATTACTAAAATAATTAGGCTACTAAACAAAAAGAAGACCAGAAAACCAAACAATTCCTTACGATTCCCATCTAACAGCAACAAACAACTGTTCATGCGATCACAACATGGCGGCAATGACAAAAAGGTGACCTTATGTCAATCAAAATAGCTTTTCTCAGGCAACCAATATGACTAGAATTATAATCTGTGAGTGTACATCATTTCAATGATTTTTGTACTATTCTCATTTTTGTACTATTCAGTTGTCCTTGCACCTGCTCCATCTATCTCTTTGTCTTTTTCCTGACTTAGCATGCGCTCATTCATCTGTCTCCTGTCCTCCCTTTGTTCCCACATGCCCCGTTTACCTCTGTCTCCTCTGTGGAAATCACTCACTGCCTATCGACACAACACAAGATGCATTTTAGCATAGCTCAACACCCTCTACACGAGGTGCTACATTCCCCTGCCACAGTAACACGACAAATTAAACAACCATCAAAAGCATCTATCCATTAAGGTGTCCCTTCTGCTGTAACCCACACAACTATAACTTTTATTAACCACTTCTCTAATCGAAAGAAGATGCGAAAAGATCTTTGATGAGTTTCCAACTGCACATTAACCACCAGGACGCCGCAGTCCCTCAGGAAGATGATGGGATGGGTGGCTGGAGGTCTGTGGGTCGATGGCGGGAGGTTAATGGCCCCCAGCCCCCCTTCTACATTCACAAGGAATAACAGGAGTAGGAAGAAGTGCTTTCTGCTCATGGGCGTTAAGGCGGGAGCGGTCAGATGTGAGTTTTATTGCCCTTGCATTGCCTGCGTCAATCAATAGCCACTGGTGGAATGAAGCTAGCTGTGTTAAAACACCACTTCCACTTTTGTGAGTTGAGAAGTCTGGCGGCACTCAGGTGGATGAGACCCCAGCAGGCTGAGAGAGCATGAGCTGTGCATTACTGCAAGCATTTAAGTGTCTAGGACTGAAGGGTACAACAGAAAAAGCAGATTTAGCATCTCTCTGACCTCTCCCTCCAACTGACTGAAAGATATTACCTTCTTCTTCCTCTTTCTCTCAATTTATCCCCAATCTTTTTCTGTACTGGTCATATGCCTGTCTGGTATTTAGCTATGGCTTTCTACTAGGGCTGGGTTAAAAATATTGATTTCTCGATTTTAATCAATTCGTATTTTTGGAACCAATAGAGATTCTTAAATCCCAAGAATAAATCTTTTAAATCTATGCTGTTTACAGTTGATGAATGAGCAAAACCTTTTTGCGAACCTCCCATCCAATAAATCGCAAAAAGCTTTGTTTTGTTGTGTTTTTGATACGAAACAAAGTCTCAGCTTTCCAGATCTCTTTAATATGGCGTGACAGATCGCTGTAGAAGCCCTCAAGTGAAACAGAAGCAGAGCACACATGAATCAATCATCTCTTCATATTTACTACTAGTTATAGCATGAAATAAACATGAATCAACATCAGCAAGTATGTTGAAAGATACAGTACAATTTACCGAAATCTATATCATGCCTCAATGTCAGTGTTTCTACTGCGGAAAGACATCAATAAAACAGCTTACATGTTACATGTACCTCAGAAAAGACATTCAATGGCCATAACTCAATATTTATCTTGAAAAATTAACTGTAGAGATGAGAATTTTTCAAAATATACGCACTAGATTACTATCATGGTTGAAAACAGTGCAATAATAGAGCTGGATCTAATCGCTTATGGTAGCTTTTATTTAACAAACTCCAAAAACCAAACTTTCAGGATACTTAGTCTTGGCAAGACACGAACAGAACAACCGGTAATATGATTCACAACGTTATGAATCGAAATCAAATAAAATTGTGAAATTTGTGTCAATACCCAGCCCTACTTTTAACTCTATCACATACGATACATCTAAAAATGGAGATGGAGCACAATAGACAGGAACAGAAATCAATATGGTTTAAAAGTTGAACTTCCTTCCTACTGTACAGAGCAAAAATATGGTGTTCACGGTGCTAGATGCTGAAGATATAATGAAAATATCTAAGATGCCTATATGATGTATGTCTATGTTAGATAAACAATTAAAAAATAGTGCAGATAGAATGGAAGAATGTGTTCTTTGTGAACAGCTTCTTAATCAGCTCATATAAATGAGAAAATGTGAGAAATGTCAATTATATATGCCTTTCAATAAAAATGAATACTTTTATTCAGCAAGGATGCATTAAATTGATCAAAGTTGAAGACATTTATCATGTTACAAAAGATTTCTATTACACATAAATGCTGTTTTTTTTAACTTTCTATTCGTAGAAGAATTCTGAAAAAAATATGTATCACAGTTTCCACAAAAATATTAAGAAGCAAAAAACATTGATATTGATTAGAAATGTTTCTTGAGCAGCAAATCAGCATATTAGAAGGATTTCTGAAGTATCATGTGACACTGAAGCCTGGAGTAATGATGCTGAAAATTCAGCTTTGTCATCACAGTAATAAATTACATTTTAAAATATTTAAAAATAGAAAGAAGTCATTTTAAATTGTAACTGTTTTTACTATATCTTGAATACAACTTTGGTGAGGTTAATTTTCAAAATATTATATTGGAATTAACTGCAAGCACTAATCTAAGTCTCTTGTCAGAAGTACCAGTTTATTGAATACTTTTTTTGAATAACTTCCAGCACTGTTTACTTAATGTCTTGAATAACTTCCAGCACTGTTTACTTAATGTCTATCTTCTCTTGTTTTTAATTGTTCTAGTGCTTGAAATGCATTTCTTTATAGGCCTATAGACAATTGATACTAAACTAAAGAATACTTAATTTTACTTAAAGGATTAGTCCACTTTTAAATACACTTTTCCTGATAAATTTACTCACCCCCATGTCATCCAAGATGTTCATGTCTTTCTTTCGTCAGTCGAAAAGAAATGAAGGTTTTTGAGGAAAACATTCCAGGATTTTTCTCCTTACAGTGGATTTCAATGGCTACCAACAGATTGAAGGTCAAAATTACAGTTTCAGTGCAGCTTCAAGGGCTTTAAACGATACCAGATGAGTAATAAGGGTCTTATCTAGCGAATCGATCGGTCATTTTCGAAAAAAATACAACCGTTTGCTTTATAAACAAAATATCGCATTGAACGTACTTTCCGCTTCCGTACATAACGCTTGCGCTGAATGTTCTACGCCTTCCCTATTCTACTTATGCTGCGTTCACACCGAACGCGTCTGGGGCGTCAAATTCGCGCCAGACGCGTCTAGTTGGACGCTTGAACATTTTGAAGTCGGACGCTTCAGACGCGCGTCAAATTCGCGCGTCTAAACAAAGTGTGTTCAGACGCAAATTCGCGTCTTGGGAGGGGCTTTCATCTCTTGAAAACGGAACGAACGCGGCGCCAGTTTCGTTTTTTCCGTAACTTGAATAGAGAAGGCGTAGGACATTCAGCGTAAGCGTTATGAAGAATGCGGAAGCGGAAAGTACGTTCAAGGCGATATTTTGTTTGTAAAGCATAAACGGTTGTATTTTTTTCGAAAATGACCGATCGATAAGACCCTTATTACTCATCTGGTATCGTTTAAAGCCCTTGAAGCTGCACTGAAACTGTAATTTTGACCTTCAACCTGTTGGTAGCCATTGAAATACACTGTAGCCTAAGGAGAATAATCCTGGAATGTTTTCCTCAAAAACCTTCATTTCTTTTCGACTGATGAAAGAAAGACATGAACATCTTGGATGACATGGGGGTGAGTAAATTTATCAGGAAAAGTGTATTTAAAAGTGGACTAATCCTTTAATTGAGAAATATGGTATAAAAGAGAACACAATGCTTTACAGATGATGTACTCTTTGACAAATGTAGAGATGTCTGTTTGCTTATTAGTTATGAATCTCCTGTCCATCAGTTCATTTATCCATTAAGTCAGTCTGTCTATAGTTATTCACCAGCATCTATCAACCTTTCAAAGCAGTCGCTTTTCATTCTGCTCATCTGTAAAGTCATGACAGAGTTGAAAAAGCAATGTGAATCCTGGTGGACGATGCTTTTTGCACCAATCACCCCAAAGTAAAAGAGCATATCTTTACTTTAATATTCTATTAGACTCACTAAGGAGTCGAGAGGGGCCTGAGGGGCCATCCTATTCGTCACAGGAACAAAAGACAGCTCTCCCACTGCACATTTTGCCACAATAGTTTCTAGCATCAAACGCTTCAACCTGCCTCAATACCATTGAAAAGGTC
Organism: Megalobrama amblycephala; assembly: GCF_018812025.1. Lineage (NCBI taxonomy): Eukaryota > Metazoa > Chordata > Actinopteri > Cypriniformes > Xenocyprididae > Megalobrama > Megalobrama amblycephala. The sequence goes on from NC_063051.1 coordinate 3,639,211, forward strand.
ACCACTATAATAGCAAGACATCATAACTGATAGCATTTGAATGCTACATTCACTTTCAGTGGACAGGTTTGATGTTTTGTCAAATTAAATACTATGAAATGTGGTGCAAATCCTGTTTAGACATATGGAAGAAAAGCCCTTTGAGGTATTTATCTATATTTGAAGTGTATTTTTCTATACAATTTGACTAAATCCAGTAAAAGCATCTCACAGAACAAAACACAAAATACCTCTGACAAACATATAAAGAGCTGTCCTCAGAGACCACAGGGATACACTGACTGCTGCAAAGAGCAGTAGGTGAATAGAGATTGAATAGTACGCAAAGGGGGTTTGAAGCCCCAAAAGGATGCGAGGAGAAAAGAGAGGCTCCTTCGGAGATGCTAATGTGGTATTTGAGGGTAGATCTGATATGTAGGAAATGGACAGGAAATTGCAGAGATGCTTTTGAACTTTTTTTAACCTTTAATAATGACCATGAGATCACTCAAAAAGGGGAAAAAAAAATACATTCAACCTCTAAATCATTCTGTCTGGGTGAGTTAAAATCATACCTGATACTTTTACTTCCAGATTACTTCTATATAGTTTTGATAAAACCACTTGAATGCTGATTGGCCAATTTAATATTTCAGCATAATACAGTAACAATTACGACATGAAACCCCTGTTCAGCTATCAGTTTACATGTCAGAGACTTTATCTTCAAGTTGAAGGATATAAATAAATAATATGTTTAATAAAATGAAGTTTTAACAAAATGCATGCTACTTCCATTCAAAAGTTTATTGTCAGTAAGATATCTATATTTAAAGAAACTAATACTTTTACATTGTGACAAAAATGTGTATTTAAAAAAACCTGCTTTCTATTCATCAAATAATACATTTAAAAATGTTTTCACAAAAATATTACGCAGCACATCTTTTTTCAACATCTGTTTCAGCACAAAAAGCTTTATGTCTAGAGGCATATTAAAATGTGGATAAATCAACTCTGACAAAAATTACAGAGTAATGCACGTCACCGTCCATTGTCTATTGTGCTCATTCCTGTTGTGTGTCCTCAATCTGGCAACCCGCGTGAGTGTCAAATCTGAGGAGGAGGGGGCGGGGGCGGGAAAAACAACTCTACCCAATATTTTGAATTTGGACTGCAGTACCCATTTCAACCACTAGCTTGTCAATATTACATACTGCACCTTTAACAATGTAACTGTTTTTACATTCAAATAAATGCATGAGAATAAGACTTAAAAAACATAAAAAAAAAAACATTTCCGACCCCAAATTTTTGAATGGTACTGTGTGTGCTTCATATTTTTTTATTATGTACTAAAAGCAATAATATTACTAAAATAATGGAATTGTTGATGTTATATTGTGAATGAAGTCACCGCTGAAGGAGTTTTCAAACTGGACTATTTAACTTCTCTTACTGCGGCTGAAGTAGTTTCTGCACCACTAGTTTTATAATGACAGTTAATATAATGATACATTTCTGTCATTATTCACTCTCTCTGTCTGCCATTGGTCAAACAAACAGATAGTCACATCCACAATCTCACATTATTGGTCAAACTACAGTTGCTGCGTTGGGCTGGTTGGATCTGAATATTAAGGAAAAGAAGAAAGTACTTGAACATTGGAAAATTGACAGATGTCACCTTTAAATAAAGACTGTCATTGTTTGTGAAGAACAAGATTTCATTTCTTTTCTGATTTGAGATTGCAGACAAACTGACAAAGCCAAACAGGCAATTGCAGAGACAGTAATTGCAGGTTTGGTATACCAGCTTTCATACAGGAAAGACAAACACTGGCAAATACTGAGTGATGAATACTTCATCTAGACGCTTGCGGTGTCAGGTAACAAAAGTCTCTGCTTTTTCTCTTCTGATAGACACAATCATCCCACAATATTCTCTCCGCTCTACCGCTTCTATTAATCCCAATCACCAGTGATAGCTGTAACAACGATTACATTAGCCACAAAGAGATCAAATTAGGGCCTGGCATGTTCACCTGAGTGACAGAAACTGCTGCAAGAGCATAATCAATTGGTCCTCATAATTTAATCAAGTGGCTGAAACCACAACTTGCATTGTCGGTTTCAAGCCCCATGAAAAGGCAGAGGCTCGCAAGAAAACCAATGCACACAGAAACACTCGCGCTTTACGTAACATACCAGCAAATGATCCACACACACTTTAAAAAAAAAAAAAAAAAAAAAAAAAAATGATGAGGAAAGATGCAGGATGAAACACACACAGTCCTTCACATGCAGAGCAATGAATGTCTAAACATGAAAGTCCGCCTCCTCTCTCCACCAGCATGAAAGAACAGAACAAAAGCATCTGATGGAAAGCCACAGGGTGGGAGGGGCAATAGCCTGTCTTTTTAATCAACATCACACAATCAGTGCCTTTATACAAACGTGCAACGCACACACAAACAAACATACACACAGGTACACAGATCTCCAATATGTGGGAGGGTGGTGATTTCATATATTGCCTAAAAGCCCACATAAACTCATAAAACCGAAGGGAGAAGCCCACCTCTGCTCCCTCCTGATGCTTGACTCGAAGTAAACAAGTCAAGAAGAACTTGGCTGGGAAATAAACAGCTGGTTTCAGGTAAGGATGAGGAGAGAGGCTTCATGGATTTGAACTAGTGACAGACCGATGATGATATTTAGCTATTTGAGATCATGTCCGTTTTGTCAATTTACAGAATTGCTACCTCCCCTGTACCCTTCACAAAATCTACAGACTGTCTTGTCAGTGGTTACAGTTTTTTTGGGGCATCATTATAAATGCGTCGATTCAGGGTGTGCAGCCCCTTTAATTCTCATGCTCCACGCCCCAAGAGCTCGCGCTTGCCTTAAACAACATAAAAAATTCACACAGCTAATATAACCCTCAAAATGGATCTTTACAAAGTGTTCCTCATGCAACATGTCTAATCGCGTAAGTATAGTATTTATTTGAATGTTTACATTTGATTCTGAATGAGTTTGATAGTGCTCCGTGGCTAAAGCTAACATTACACACTTTTGGAGAGATTTATAAAGAATGAAGTTGTGTTTATGAATTATACAGACTGCAAGTGTTTAAAAAATGAAAATAACGACAGTCTTGTCTCCGTGAATACAGTAAGAAACGATGGTAACTTTAACCACATTTAACAGTACATTAGCAACATGTTAACGAAACATTTAGAAAGACAATTTACAAATATCACTAAAAATATCATGATATCATCATGTCAGTTATTATTGCTCCATCTGCCATTTTTCGCTATTGTTCTTGCTTGCTTACCTAGTCTGATGATTCAGCTGTGCACATCCAGACGTTAATACTGGCTGCCCTTGTGTAATGCTTTGCATATGAGCTGGCATATGCAAATATTGGGGGCATACACCCCGACTGTTACATAACAGTCGGTGTTATGTTGAGATTCGCCTGTTCTTCGGAGGTCTTTTAAACAAATGAGATTTATATAAGGAGGAGGAAACAATGGAGTTTGAGACTCACTGTATGTCATTTCCATGTACTGAACTCTTGTTATTCAACTATGCCGAGGTAAATTCAATTTTTGAATCTAGGGCACCTTTAAAGGCTTCTGTATTAAATTTATTTCCGATTTAATACATACGTTCTATTAAAATCTGAAATGATTGAATCATTTGGCATGATGCAACAAGAATTAAATTTATATATTTTCTAATAAAAAATCATTATGAATCTGATAAGGAACCAGAAGTGATTGGAATCAGAATTAAATAAGCTCAGTCTACCATATTCTACCTTGATTAATTCTATCCACCCATCTTCCACACTCGCTTATCTTCTTGGGTTGCATGATTAATTCCATTCCGCAGATTCTTCCTCAAAATCAGCACAGAAAAAAAAAAAGCTGTCGGCCACCCTGCTTTTTATACCAGCATCAGCAAATGAAAAAAAAAAAAAAAAAAAGGTTGACCTCATAATGGTTGACCTCTAACTTGAACTTTTAACATGCATTATATACACATGCTGTATGAGAAAACATTAACTACTGCTATTATGCATATTTGAAGATATATTTTTCTGATGTGTGGCTGCATTCTAATTACTTTATTTATAAATTACATAATATATAATCAATGTAAAACATCAGGCCTGGAGTGGTCATTAGGAGATACAAAAACTAAAAACAAAGCACTTTTAATACGATTACACATAAAAACAATTATTTCAGTACTTTCATTTTAGAGTCTGCGTCTAATTTAGGTGGAAAGCACACAGCCAAAATGAATTGTTTAATTACAACCTAAGAACCCTATGATTTCCGGTCCTCTCGCTGCACAACTACCTACGATCATCTCTGCTGGACCAGTGCCCTAAAGATGTACCCCCCATAGTGTACAATTACAGCTGCAAATACCAGCGGCCCGGTCGCCATCATCTTGCACATCTCTCTTTCGATGAGAATAACCACTTCCTCACAGCACTGGGAGACCAGCATTGTGTTTTGGACTTTAATGACTATGGTTAAGAAAAGTGGGATGTGATTTATGCCTCTTTAAATATCTCTGATGATGGACAGCGCTGTGTGAAGGCTTATAAAGGATATTAAATGGGCGTTATAGGCAACATTAAAGAAACACTATTTTACAAAACAGCAAAGGTCAGTTTGAAAATCAGTCAAATTCTGTGTGATCTTGGAATATCAAACCTATTTCTTTACATAACACCATATTTTATCAGAATACGACACACTACACTGCTTAATGTCTTTTGAGCACAACTATTGACAGCGGTAAGGTGCAAATATAATAGACTGACACCCATAACAGGCACATTTGTACTCAAACACAGCATAACTGAACCAGACTCACAAATGTTGCTTAAAAAGGGAAGAGTGTAATTTCTGCCCCACTAGCATCATCAAATTAAATTACATTAGCCCTCCTGCAATTGGCTGAACGAACAGACAGCCCCACCCCAAACTCACGCCATTGGTTGAGGAAATGTTGCTGTGTTGGCTGATCCTAGAGCCACACAGTCTCAGTGTTTACAATTTTCAGGTGAATCAACCTGTGATTGGCTTATTTACAGTTGTCTTGGCATATTAAACTGATTCACAGAGGAAAAAATGACACATTTTTACCCTAAAATAGGCTGAAACTTATCCTATAAGCCAAGTAAATCCATTAAAGGGATAGTTCTTACAAAAATGAAAATTCTGCAATCATTTACTCACCCACATGTCGTACCAAACCTGTATGGATTTCTTTGTTAAGTGGAACATAAAAGATGAACAGAACATTAGAAACCAAACAGTTTTGGTGTCCATTGACCAGGAATTAAATGTAAGGTCTTAGAACATTAAAACACTTCAATAATGAACTGTGTATTTTTACTGCCTCTTCATTTGAGCTTCACCAATCGAATCGCCAAGGTTTTAGGTTGGGTTATATTTAGCATGCACTGAAACACATTCAGAATGCATTATGGTCTTGTATTGTTGAGTTCTGTCGATGCTGTAAAAGATGACTCCAAGTCCCCCCTTTGTCCACAACATTATTCGAAGGTGCCTTGATTTTTCCAATTTTTTATGGATAAGTAATAAGAATTTTTTTTAAAGCACAATTTCTACCCAATAAAATATTTTAGAGCTTGGCATAACTAAAAATGTATATTCATTATAAAACAATGCCCTTGGAGTTATAAGATTTTATTAATTTACTTTTTTTTCCCCAGATCTAAAAATAACACTTTTAAAACTAGGCTTCCTCATATATCCAGAAGAAAACAATTATTTATGGGATGAATTTAAAAAGAAATATCTTGATTTTTTGTTGTTTTCACGCATGTTTTGTCTTATTTTAAATCATGAAGTCATCTTGAGACCCCCTTGGGAGTTTGCTGAGGCCTCCTAGTCTGTTCGGGCCCCCTGGTTGAGAACCACTGGTGTTAGACTTTAGTCGCATTTATTAGTCTTAAGGGTTATTGATCTCACTGGAACCAAATCACACAAAAGAACTCAACCAAGAACCTGGGGTCAAGCTACATGGAGCAGAAAACAACATAAAAGGTAGACTTGGCTTATCTTTCTCAGACCAGCTGTGACTCACATTGTCTACGAAAAACAAAGTACAAGCACATCTAATATTCCATGAGATACTGGCATACATCATTTATACTCCACTGATGAAGTGAAGAGGAGGAAAACACAGCAGAAAAATCAATGTGGCACCATAAAATAGAAATATAACCTATTATATATTAATAAACTAAACATATACACAACTGTTTAAAGATTTTTTGGGGTTGGTACAATTTGGATTATTATCAATGATGAAAACAGTTGTGCTGCTTAATTTTTTTTTTTTGTGGAAAACATGATACACATTTTTTAAAGATTCTTTGTTGAATAGAAAGTTGAAAAGAACAGCACTGATTTTTAATAAAATCTGTTGTAACATGATAAATATCTTTACTGTCACCTTCAAATCATCAATTTAATCCATCATTGCTGAATAAAAGTATTATTATTATTTTATTTATTTATTTATTTTTAAATCTTACTGACCCCCAAACTTTGGAATGGTAGTGTAACAATAACACCTCAGTGTAACAATAGGCACTTTACAAATTTACACTGAAATTGAGCATGGTACTATAATTTGATCATACAGCCAACATGCAGGAGAAAACCTGCTTTTTAAAATTCATGCTAAGGGAAAAAAAAGCTTAGTACATACACTTTTAAGAAAAAAAAAAATTGATTCTGATAGTCTGTCTGTCTAGTCAATATTTTCTGCAGTTCACGGGGGAAATTAAAGAAAACACTGTCTAGAATTATCAGGCAGACAATCTTGAACTCTAACCCATTCCATTAAATAATTCAAGGAAAAACCTCTTAAATATCAAGAAGTAAACATATATATGAACATCTCGTCTGTTGTGTATATGTGTGTGTGCATGTGTGTGTGTGTTTATGGATTTTGAGGTGCCAGAGACTGATTCATGCACTGTTAATGTGCAAGGGTGTTGGTCTGACCCCTCAACCTAACTCCCTCTGGGTCTCACTTCCATCACCGCCAACTTATCACCTTAACGCAGAAGAAAGTAACTGGGAAACTAGCTTAACACAAATCCAACAGATCCATACAACCATCTCAAGTTTTGGTCTGTGATCTTCAAAAGAAGATATTTTGAGTTAGTAACAGTTTTGGGGTCCCATTGACTGTTTGGGCAAAAGATCCAATGGAAGTCAATGGGAATCAAACTCAGCATTCTTCAAAATATCTCCTTTTGTGTTCAGTAGAAGAAAGAAATGTGTACAGGTTTAGAATGACATGAGGATGAGTAAATTATGTAAATGATGACAGACTTTTTATTTTTGGGTGGACTACCCCTTTAATGCCCCATTTTTTTATACAATATACAGTATTTTTGTTTCTTTTTGGTCTATTATGTCGCCAATTTGAAAAGTTACACACATTTAAGTTCCTTTTTATATGCACAAGCCTTTTACTGACTGGTTTTAATAACTATTTAATGTCTTAAACCAGAATCATTTATTCATATACAATTCTGAGGTTTGAGTGGGCTTGCCCCCTCAAAACACCCTATTAAAGTTTTACAATCTCTGAATTAGAGGGTAGAAGAAAGGATGTAGACTAACATTTTTTTTAGCTGATGTACAACATTTGTGTAATACCTTACGAGGTATACGAGTTAAATATGTTATATGAATATGGTAATCATTCAGTACCATGGTATATTGTGTAAGTATTGTATACAATTCTTTTGAAAGGGTTTACGCATTATACAGCAGGCTTCATATGATTTTAATGCAATCTAAACAACCTTTAATAGAGTGTTTCTCATCCCAAGATGTTTTAGATGTTTCACAAATAAAATCTCTTGATTCACTTGAACTCATGAGCTAGTTAGTGTGTTAAAGTCACAATGAAATCAAAATTGACAATTCTTTTATTTAATAGGATATTGCAGTATTTATTATAAATGATTTATCTGTGCACTGTGCATCATTATTTTTTATTTTTTTATTCCTATGTCCTCATAATCTTTCATTAAAATAACTTCCCCTACCTCTTACAACAATATCTCTTCTCTGATGACACATTTACTGGCTTGAGGGCAGAACAACCTGTCACTCACATGAGATCACAGCAACCACAACCATCAAATTAATTCCAGATGGACAAAATCAAGTGCTGCCCTACATTTTTTCTTGTTCAAGAAGCAATTTCATGCAGATATACGTTACAACAGGGAAGAAAAGATGATCGCAACTTCTGTTTCATGCCAACTTTAAATAGGGAGACGTTCTAAAACATTCTGGGAGGTGAGTTGAGAAACACTTCTTTAAATGTTCTGTATACAAATATGCATATTTTTGCTTTAGAAACAAATTCAAAACAAAACAAAAAAATGCTAAGCCTCAAACTAAACTATTTTTAGATCAATTTCCTATTTATCTGTCCTGAAAATCACTCTCGCCTGGAGGGATTTTCTGTTGAACTTTCCTCAACCTCAAGAAGAAAGTGAATCCGTGAACATATCCCGAGACTGGCTCTTAAGCATTCACTACAAAGCCCACCATGGTTCAGTGCTGTGATGGACATGTCTTTGCTCCTGGCTCCTGCCTCCTGCCTCAGTTTTCCAAGATAACATACACATATAGTCTCACACACACACTCACAATGCTCCAGGAAGACCGTATCAATTATGAAGCAGCTATATCTGGCATACGGCCATGCCCTCACAAGAATGCATACACACACAAACAAACACACTCACTGATTGGCTCTCTACCTGATTAAGTCATAAACTGTCTCTGTCTGTCTGTCTGACTGAACCGTTCAAGTGAGAACTCGCTGTCTCTCCTGTAACTGTCCTCTTCTCACAGACAAAGACAAGAATAGTCTAATAGGTTGCACAAATAGTGTAGTTCTTGCTGAATGCTGGGCTATTACTGAGAGAGAGAGAGAGAGAGGCACCTGCTATTAACATCCATCTAATAACAAGTGGTTAGTATTGCTGTTTAAACCTTTTCCCTTCTTTTAGCAAACATATTTGGTCAAAAGATGCTGTTCATCATGGTTTTGACTTTTGTAGATTTTTGTAAATTTTTATGTTTAATAGTAATACCACTCAAATCAATATTCTCATGGTTTTTGTGCTCTGATTGTAAAAAAAAATATTGATTATATTCATTAAAACTAAAAATATTATTGATTGATATAATACTGTCATCTGACAGTTACATTAAATTGTACTGCCCACTTTTATTAACTTCAATGCAGTTAGCTGATTTTTTATATTTGTTTGTAGTGTAGCTAACTATACTTTTGCAAAAGAGGTTTGGCTATATGTTATACTAATTTAAATAATGACTAGCTTGTAGTTACAGTGATACAATCTTGAAGAAACTTCGCTAACAATGATATCCGAGAATCGTAGGACCCCATTTCCATCAGTAGGCCTATCCGCTTGTTAAAGGCAGGGTAGGTAAGAAATTTTGTTCCAAATTTGTTTAAACTTTCTATATATATACATGCATAATTAAAATGTAAGAACTCTGGTAAAAAGAGTATAAAAATCGAGTGACTCTAGACCGTTTAATCTGTATTAAACACAGCTCATTATTTCCATCCGGGACGAAACATAGGATTGGCTTAGGCGGCTGTCACTCTCTCGCAACCATGGCAACCACCCTTTTGCCACACATGACCTGCCCACTTGCGCGCGCACGTTTGATTTGGGGAATCCAAGAGGCACGGATCCTAGGAATACCAAAACAATGGCAGAGAAACAGCAAGCTAAATTCACAGTATCGGCCTATGCAGTTAGTGAAGGCAAACCAGGCAAAAAAAGGAAGACAGTAACAGTACAAGAAAAGGCAATGAACAAAAAGTCTTTGGATAAACAAAGAAATAAAACGCGAGTTAATATCGGCGTGGCTTTCCAGCGATGGCGAGAACTGAGGGAACTCAAGGGGCTGAAAAGTGACTCCTTGATGGCTTTATTTCTGCTGGACAGGTAAATCTTTCTTTTTGTATTTTGATCATACATATTTTTTTGTTTATTTTTTCATGAAGCATGTGTCATTAGCACACGTAGCTGCGTAATATAGCTAACATAACATTACTTAGCGAGCCGTAGTAGAGACGATAAATAATGATAGCTATAGTGTTGAATTGTGCATAATTTTACCCTCTGTCTAAGTCTTTTACCATGTTCACCTGCAAGTTTACCTGCACGTTTTTTTCGCCTTTGTTTTGTTTTTATATTCTCTACCTATGTTTACTGATGTCTTTATCTTGTATCTGTGTGTGTCGTACACACTTTGTTGTATGTGTGTGTTATTATTTTGTGTCTGCAATGCAGTTGTGAGTTGATATTTGAGTGTATGTTACTCTGTTGATCTGTAGAACAACGTATATGTTATGAATCTTACACGAAATTCATCTTCATCACAGTGTAAATGATGGTAATGGAAAAACGTGTATCATGCAACCTGTTTTTAGCTTTGCCTTATAGATAACTAGCTCGTTAGCGAATCAAAAAATATATATTTTAAACTTTACCAATATCAATATGCTAGCTTGATAGTGAGTACTAAAATACATCTTGTTTGTTTATCTTCATAATTTTAAAGTTATTTTTATTACATGTGATTCTGACATGATGTCACTACATGCACTGTGCTCCTTCCTCTCCGCTCGTCTCAGGTAAATAATGCGTCTTCCAGCTCAGTGGTCGGAGTCACACGTTCATGCGTTTTGGGGGCGTGGCTTTGGAAGGAGCCCAGAAGGGAGGGGGTGGAGTGAATGGAAATAATGAGCTGTCTTTAAAACAGTCGTGAGAGGTCTACAGACACTCGATTTTTATACTTTCTTTTTCAGAGTACTTACATTTTAATTATGTATTGATATATAAATAAAGTTTAAACAAATTTTGAAAAAAAGTTTTTTATACATTTTTTTGCCTACCCTGCCTTTAAGTCGTGATGTAAGGAACGCCGTTTCCGGGTCCAAGCCTCGACTCGTTTCACCAGAGAATGCCATCGATGGCCGTTTATGAGCGCTATTTATTCATATTAAACATCAATCATTTAAAAAAGTTAAACATTTTAAATACTTACAGTCTACACAACAGTCTCCGTGCTCACAGCATCACAGACATTAATATTTTAAAGGTCCCATTCTTCGTGATCCCATGTTTCAAACTTTAGTTAGTGTGTAATGTTGTTGTTAGAGTATAAATAAAATCTGTAACATTTTAAAGCTCAAAGTTGCCAAGCGAGATATTTTATTTAACAGAAGTCGCCTACATCGAACGGCCAGTTTGGACTACATCCCTCTACTTCCTTCTTTAATGACGTCACTAAAACAGTTTTTTGACTAACCTCCGCCCACAGGAATACACAAGAGTTGCGTTTGTAGAGTGTGTTTGTCGCCATGTCGTCGAAACGCTGTTATTTTCATCCCGCAGTCCAATCACCGGGTCTGATTCCTTCTCAAATTGATAGGGTAAAATTAAAGACATGTTTACAGTAACACTGAGCACGTGCATCTCCACGTTATGGTAAGAGGCGTGACCTTTCCGGGCAAGGTTCGCTAAGCTGCTGTCGAATCACAACACAGGAACCGCTGGCACAATCAGAACTCGTTACGTATTTCTGAAGGAGGGACTTCATAGAACAAGGAAGTCATCAGCCCGTTTTTATGACAGTGGAAACAGCGGTATACAGATAAGTAAATGATGTGAAAAATACTGTTTTTTTTTTACACGCGAAACATGAACACATGTTATATTGCACACTATAAACACAATCAAAGCTTCAAAAAACCACGAAAAACAGGACCTTTAACGATTTATAAAAGATGAATCATTGTCTGGCCATCTGGAATTTTGGTATGGAGATAAAGGTTATGATTATAATTTTTTTGTAGTATTACACCACATCATGTGTGTACTGTATATTAGCACCATTTGTTGTTTTCTTATGGTATGAAATAGAGCGTTAGGACCCAGAAGCGCTGCCGCGTGACGTCAGACTTAACAACTGAATTAGCACTATTCACAGTGATAAGATTTTCTTTTTTTTTTTTTTTAATGTATACTTTTATTCAACAAGGATGCATTAAAGGCGCAGAATGTAATATTGACAGTTAGCGGTTAAAATGGGTACTGCAGTCCAAATTCAAAATATTGGAGAGAGAGTTGTTTCTTGGGACATTGGTACACTTTTATTTTCAAGGCTATGCTTGGATTACTGCCTCCGTACATTTGTACTTTAATCACACAGAGAAGTGTTGACTCTTAATCCCTGCGATCAAATGATCAGCTGTTGCTCTCTGTTCCTTTTGCCCGCACTGAGTTGGGGAAGAAAGCCTTTGTCCACTCGGCTCCTTTTGCTTGGAACATGTTGCAGAAGGACTGGAAACTGACCGAGCTCTTGTCCTTAAATGCTTTTAAAACTAAGCTGAAAGCAATAGAGACTGCCTCAATAATGTGCAATTGTTTTTCATAACCTGTATTATTTTAATGTTTCTTTGTATGTTTATAATTGTGTAAATGTTGTTGCATCTTGGCCAGGACTCCCTTGAAAAAGAGGTTTTTAATCTCAATGGGACTCTCCTGGTTAAATAAAGGTTAAATAAATAAAAATGAAAATTCTTCCACCCCCTCCTCCTCAGACTGGAAGCTCACGCGGGTTGCCAGATTGAGAACACGCAACAGGAGCGAGCGCAGTTGACAGTGGAAGGCGATGAGCCTTACACTGTAAGTTTATAAGTTGATTTATCTGCGTTTTAATATGCCTCTGGACAATTTGTCAGTGGGTGGAATCACATAGACCAAAACAAAAACAGACATTCTGAAACGGAATGCACATTTCAGAGTAGAATAACTGGCTGTATAGCATTGTTCTTTGGAGAAACAAGCATGTGAACTTTGCAGATATTTAGGAAAAATGCTAACATATGGTATTTTTATGCTTTAGTACAGTCAAAAAAATTACATACAACATAATCAATTTAATGCGTCCTTGCTGAATAGGAGTATAAATTTAGCATGCATAAAGCTACAAAAGATTTATATTTCAAATAAATGCTGTTATATTTTGAGCTTTCTATTGATCAAAGCATCAAGAAAAAACTTTTTGTATCACGGTCTCAACAAATATATAATAATATTTGTAATAAAAAATATAAGACATATATTTATATGTGGAAATTCAATAATATTTTCACAAAAACTATTTTCAACATTGATAATAATAATAATTGTTACTTGAGCACCAAATCATCATATTAGAATGATTTCTGAAGGATCATGTCACACTGAAGACTGGAGTAATGATGCTGAAAATTCAGATAATAAATTGCATTTTAAAATATATTAAAATAGAAAAGTTATTTTAAATTGTAACAATATTCAAAATATTACTGTTTTTACCGTTTTTAATTAAATAAATGTAGAATTGGTGAGCATAAGAGACTTACTTCAAAAACATAATAATAAATAAATAAATAAATAAATAACTAACCTTACCAACTCCAAACTTTTGAACTTCCAAATTTTTCAGATGCCCAAAACAGATGCCAAGAGCAGGTGTTGAATAGGCCCAAAGAAAGGCCACGGGAAGGTAAAGAAAGTGAGTGAGATGGGGGGGAGGGTTGATAGGGTCTCATTAAAGATGTAGGGCTACCTGTGAGGATCAAACAGCTCAAAACAGCCTGTCTGCCAGCCCTCCCACACACACTTCCTCTAGAGGGGCAGATACAGCATAAAAGGGGAGCCTGTGGTCAGTTTCCATCCCTCCTTCTACCTCTATCTCCTCTCTCTTCCTCTCTATAGACATAGACTGCGTTACAACAAGCTCCACTGATAACATGAAATCACTAGTTGGGGTAAAACCCTTCTAAAATAAAATGCATTATTAACTTCCAGATGGGGTCCTATCATTAGCAACAAGATATTCCGCACTAACAGGAATTATTATAATAGTATGTATATATAATGTTTAGGTTTATAAAAGCTTTAACATTTGAAATGAAGTAGCCATTTACTAAAAGTCTCACTTATCACTATATTCTTGATTCCATTCTTCTTTTTATCAGATTCATTTTTTGCTCCTCAGATTTACTGCTTCTCTTCCAGCTGCCCACACAGTGGAAAGCTCATTAAATATGGATGCCGTGTACAACCACAACCAATTTTCCATGTTTAATTGAACAAATAATAACATCATAGAGGATAGGGAGGGACAGAGCTGCATTATACATGAGCTGATTGGACCAGAGGGAAACAGAATCAGCAATTTCTTGCAATTAATGACACGGGAATATATCATACATACTGATGATCTCAAAATCTTGATGAAACAAGTTAAATAATCTGTATCAAAGTAAAAGGATAACTGCATGAGTATGCATAGAAATGTCCTCTCAGTCTGAAAACACAAATAAAATAGTATAATAGACTTATAATGAAAGTCAATGAAATATAATGAAAGTCAATGGGGCATGGCATGGCTGTTTCAATAGTGTAGCCACTAGTGAAATACAACACGTACTAACCTTGTCTGTGCAGTTATAGCCAATATTTGACAATGTAAACCCAGTAAAAGCTGTTAGCGTTTTAGTATACCAGAAAGAGATGTGATATAACAATTGGCAAAGGACTGTTTATTTAGAGCAAAAGAGTAACACAGCGCCACAGTCGGGTTCCAGAAGAAAAATGTCATTAATTTTCTCAATAGTGAAGGACATTGTTAACGTTAAGCTATAAACTTCTCAAGACAGACCAATTCCCAGGGAAGAACTTTTTAACTGTCTATTTTGGGGCATAATTAGAAACGCGCCGATTCAGGCTACGGGCCCTTTAATTGCTCACGCTCTCCGCCCCCCCCCAGAGCTCTCGACTCTATCATTGCATAAACAAAGTTCACACAGCTAATATAACCCTCAAAATGGATCTTTACAAAGTGTTCGTCATGCATACTGCATGCATACATCGGATTATGTGAGTAAAGTATTTATTTGGATGTTTACATTTGATTCTGAATGAGTTTGAGGCTGTGATCCGTGGCTAACGGCTAATGCTACACTGTTGGAGAGATTTATAAAGAATGAAGTTGTTTATGAATTATACAGACTGCAAGTGTTTAATAATGAAAATAACGACAGTCTTGTCTCCGTGAATACGGTAAGAAACAATGGTAACTTTAACCACATGTAACAGTACATTAGCAACATGCTAACAAAACATTTAGAAAGACAGTTTACAAATATCACTAAAAATATCATGTCATCATGGATCATGTCAGTTATTATTGCTCCATCTGCCATTTTTCGCTATTGTTCTTGCTTGCTTACCTAGTCTGATAATTCAGCTGTGCACAGATCTAGACGTTAATACTGGCTGCCCTTGTCTAATGCCTTGAACATGGGCTGGCATATGCAAATACTGGGGGTGTACATATTAATGATCTTGACTGTTACGTAACAGTCGGTGTTATGTTGAGATTCGCCTGTTCTTCAGAGGTCTTTTAAACAAATCAGATTTATATAAGAAGGAGGAAACAATGGAGTTTGAGACTCACTGTATGTCATTTCCATGTACTGAACTCTTGTTATTTAACTATGCCACGGTAAATTCAATTTTTAATTCTAGGGCACCTTTAAATCATTTAAATTGAGTAGTTCACTGACTCATAATAAACACTAAGACAAAGTCTCATCTTTTCTTTTATGATTTAAGATCTTTTCAGCTTCAAATCCAAGTTTAGAGAGTTGTGATTCATCTCAGACTTGGTTGTTTTGGTTTATTACTTAAAAGTCTTGCCTGAATCATTTTTCGTAATGCCTATGAAAAAAAAAATCAATGGGAAAAATACTCCTTGAACCAAGGTTTCTGAAAAGCGGCCAGTTGTGCTTTATTGCACAAAAGCATTCATATCATTCATAGATATGATTGAAAGAGCTTAGCATGTTTTTGAAACCAAGTATAAGAGCTATAAAAAGTGCAACAAAATATTTCAAAATTCAGGCAACAAACACTAATCAGTCAAGTACATACTTTCTTAAGTATGTACTTAACAAATAAGTACATACTTTCTTAAAGTCACCGTAAAAAATAGAAATTTAAGTTTTTTAGCTTTTAGTATGAATATGTTAGCCTTAAGGTTATGAATAAACTGTGTGTTCCAAAACAATGACAAAATTTGCATTTAGGAGATATAAGCATTCAAAACTTAGTTTCTCACTAACGCTAAAATGGATCACAGATTTTAATGACATCACCATGCACTTCAGCTTCTCATCAGATCTTCTGTCCAATCAAATGCTCTTTAGAGATCAGAAAGAACCTGAGGTTTTACCGAGCTCAATGGCTCTGGCTGAGCTGTGATATAAACAAACCGCTATTGGCTATTTTAAAAAAGGGGAGGGGCTATTCGATATGTCCCACCCTGTCTTCCTGTTTCAGTAGAAATTATGTCATCACATTGAATAATGCTGCACGTTCCAAGGCACTTCAGTGGGCCTTTATAAGTTGAGCGGATAAGTGGGATGCTGTTAATTGGATTAAAACTTTGTGTTTCGAGTTTAGACAAGACTCTAACACTGAGACAAAAGTTCGTTATGGGAATACTGTACGGGTTCAGGCAAATCCCTCTAATGTAGTTCATCTCGCCCTTTCTTCAACCCTTACTTTTTAAAAATCACCTCTTTTAATGAGCTTAGTCAATCCTCTGACAGCCAGCAGTCTACTGGATCAAAATGGCTCGCTCACACGTCGGCATGCACTCCAACACACACACTCACAGCTTGAAATCACTGTTACGGTGTAATGGGACTGCCCACATACTCTGTGTATGCTGTTTCTTAGGAGTGAACTCCTGTGTGGGTGCAGGAGATTCTGCCCTCTCGCTGTCTAACAGATGGTCCAAGTGTGTGTGTGTGTTTGTGTGTGTGTGTATGTGTTTATCATCTTCAGCAAAGGCTCAGCCTCTCAGCAGATTGAGAAGAATGTGTCTGTGTTTGCTACCGATAGAGGGTGGACAAGTGATATATCTGCCCAATGAAGAACGATACAAAAAAAGACAACTGAGGGACCAATACAAAGATGGAGAGGTGTGTGGGAGAGGAATAAAGAAAAAGGATTTGTCAATGGAGAAGATAAAAAGCAATATCTAGGGTTGGCAGAGAAACAGTTCAGTGTTTAACCCGTGCCATAACAGACCACAAGCCTCGTGCCAACTGCCACGCTCGGCAGAGAACCAACAGAAGCCATTCCCAACACATGTCCACTCCGCAGACGCAAGCAAGTGCTGGGTGATACACTGAATATTTACAATGGCTTCACGATATAAAATAAGAAACATTGTGAGTATTGCAGTGATTTTTATTAGCTTTTTATTTGGTCATCTCTGGTTTAAATTTAGTAGGAAAATATTTTGCTGGAGTAGAGGTCAGAGTGTGGTGCTGGAAATGTTTTTTTTTTCTTTTCTGAGTGCAGGTGCGGGCGAGAAGATACTGATATGTGTGCAAAATCTTGTGTGATGACTTGTATGGACTGCAGCAAAATAATTTTTTAAACATTTTTTAATGATTTTCAGGTTCAGGCTAAAGTGTTATATTAGTAATATTAATATATGAATGATTTACAGGCTCAGGCTAAAGTGTTATATTAGTATCATTATAGTTTTATTTATTGTTTTTAAAAAGCCAGAACGAGACAGAATCCAACTGGACCAGGACTGAAAAATCCCCGTAGACCTTTTCCCATGGGCTTTTGCAGGCAGCACCAGGACAAAATGTGAAAGTTATGGGCAAGAGCAGGACAAAATAACATATTATTTGAGAGAGTGGGACAGAATCTTGTGGGAATAGGATTAAAAAATCCATCCTGTACAGACCTCTAGTTTAGTTACATGAGTGAATCAGTACAAACTGAATCAATTAAAAAAAAACGCAGATTTAATCATTCATTTGTAATACCCAAAAATGTCCACGGACGACCATAATATGTTACATTTTCAATATACTAAAATGTATTAGTAAAAATATATGTAGGTATAATTTTGTCCTGAAATTACTCATGAAACATTTTGAAGATGAGACACGTCCTAATGATAATTGAACTGTTAGCAATTTTAATTAAAACATACTGTTGACAAAAATCTGATGAGAAGAAACAAGATTGATAGTAGCAACGCATCAATGCTCTTAGTATAGATAAAATATGTGGAAATAATTGAATAAAATAATCCAATCGCAATGTATTACAGATGAGCAAATGCTCTAGACACATATATCAGGCTCCTTGGTGACGTACATGTAATATCTGGTTTGTCGTTGAAGTGTGGTTCATGCGCTGTGTGGTAGTGATTGGTGTACAGAGGTCTTTGCAGGAAGTCTTACTTAAGTTCCATAATAAAGGAAACAGCAGCCTGAACTTCTGCCAGACCCTATTCAATAAATCATTGTAAAGACATGTCCCTGCCTACACACACGTGCATTTGTGAATGTCTCTCCATTATTCATCTGCTCAGTACACTCTGCCACTCCACATACATCACATTACAAACTCATACACACAGTCTCGTAATGCAACATACATCTTGTGCTGACTCCTACACTGCACTTCTCATGTAACTATTGCACTACTCTTAATAAGCTGTCAGGCAAGCCAAGTTCGAAAAGGTGTGTGTGTGTGTGTGTGTGTGTGTGTGTGTGTGTGTGTGTGTGTGTGTGTGTGTGTGTGTGTGTGTGTGTGTGTGTGTGAGAGAGAGAGAGAGTTAAAGAAGGAAGGTAAGCAAAAGAAAAAGTGTGAGAATGGAAGTAGCAGGTCAACAAGTGAAAACCTGCTTTCACTGTTCTTACATCATAGTTTTATCCATTTTCAAGAAAATGGACTAGGACCTATATAGCTAAATTGTGTTTATAGTCAATCCCTTTTTAAAAATAGGTTTATGAGACCACAATCTGAATATATATATATATATATATATATATATATATATATATATATATATATATATATATATATAAAGTAATTTATATTAATTATATATTTTATAATAATATTATATAATAGAAAAAATATTATTATAACAGTAGCTGCATTTACATGGACCCTAATAATCTGATTGTAATCGGACTAGTAGCACAGCCGAGAAAAAAAAAAGTCATATGTAACCACGCCAATCAGAATGAATTGGCCAAATCTGATTGAAATTTCATTTGGATTGTAAGGGGTTGTTGTGGTTTAAACCTTTTCTAATCCGTTCAATAGGATATGTATTACATGTTTAGGTTTTCAATCCAATCGACTGTTTACATATCATGTAAACACTTGATCGGATTAAAAAACCTAAAACTGGAAAGTTTTGCGTGTGTGCAATGACCTAGAAATGGAATAATAACATATAGCGCATGGAATAAGCTGCTTTTTATTTTTGAATATACAGGTGCTGGTCATATAATTAGAATATCGTGAAAAAGTTCATTTTTTTTTATTGTAAATTATTTAAAAAAAAATGAAACTCTCATTTATACTAGATTCCCTACATGTAAAGTAAAAAATTTCAAAAGTTTTTTTTTTTTTTTTTAATTTGTTGATTAGAGCGTACAGCTCATGAAAGTACAAAATCCAGTATCTCAAAATATTAAAATATTTACATTTGAGTTTCATTAAATGACCATCCCTACAGTATAAATTCCGGGTATCTCTTGTTCTTTGAAACCACACTAATGGGGAAGACTGCTGACTTGGCAATGGTCCAGGAGACAATCATTGACACCCTCCACAAAGAGAGTAAGTTACAGATGGTCATTACTGAATGTGGTGGCTGTTTACAGAGTGATGTATCAAAGCATATTAAATGCAAAGTTGACTAGAAGGAAGAAATTGGGTAGGCAAAGGTGCACAAGCAACAGGGATGACCACAAGCTTGAGAATACTGTCAAGTAAAGCCGATTCAAACACTTGGGAGAGCTTCACAATGAGTCAAATGAAGCCGGAGTCAGCGCATCAAGAGTCACCACACTCAGACATCTTCAGGAAAACGACTACCAAGCCACTTCTGAAACAGAAACAACATTAGAAGCATCTTACCTGGGCTAAGGAAAGTAACTGGACAGTGAACAGTGGTCGAAAGTCCTCTTTTCAGATAAAAGTAAATTTTGCATTTCATGTTGAAATCATGGTCCCAGAGTCTGAAGGAAGACTGGAGAGGCACAGAATCCAAGCTGCTTGAAGTCTAGCGTGAAGTTTCTGAAGTCAATAATGATTTGGGGGACCGTGACGTCTGCTGGTGTTGGTCCATTGTGTTTTATCAAGTGCAAAGTCAACGCAGCCATCTTCCAGGAGATTTTGGAGCACTTTATGCTTCCATCTGCTGTCAAGCTTTATGGAGATGCTGATTTCCTTTTCCAGCAGGACTTTAGCACCTGCCCACAGTGCAAAAAACACTTCCAAGTGGTTTGCTGACCATGATATTACTGTGTTTTATTGGCCAGCCAACATGCCTGCCCCTGAATCTATGGGATATTTTCAAGAGAAAGATGAGAAACAGTCGATCCAACAATATACAGATGATCTGAAGGCTCAATAGTGCCTCAGCAGTGCCACAGGCTGATCACTTCCATGCCACACTTCACTGATGCTGTAATTTGTGCTAGGAGCAAGTCATTTGCTGTAATATGTGCTACCGACCAAGTATTGAGTGCACAAATGAACATACTTTAAAGAACTTGAACTTTTCTGTTTTGAAAATCCATTTTTTGATTGATCTTAGGAAATATTCTAATATTTTGAGATACTGGATTTTGGACTTTCATGAGCTGTACGCTCTAATCATCAAAATTTAAAAAAAAAACTTTTGAAATGTTTTACTTTACATGTAGGGAATCTAGAATATATGAACGTTTCATTTTAAAAAATAATTTACCATAAAAAAAATGAACTTTTTCAAGATATTCTAATTTTATGACCAGCACCTGTAGTGTCATAAATGACTGTCGTGTTATTCTAAAATTCTCATTCCACTTGTCGTCTGTCAAGTTCTGCAGTAGAATGTTGTCCCAGCAGTTTTCTTCGGACTCTCATCCACAGACTCCTTGTTTTAACCACGGCAAGGGGCATTTTTACTGCTTAATGAATATATAAGCTTCATCTGCTTGTCATCTCCTAATCAGGACCCAAAATACATAAATATTAAGTCTGCTTTTTAAAAGATCAGAAGAGATGACAAGATGATGGTTAGTATGCACCAACAGTGGGTAACTCTGTATTCCTGCAGTGTGCACATGTCCAAAGATCAAATTTGATTTTAAGCTTGAGACATATAAATGTGCACATTAACACAATCACTTTATTTACCGTTCATGTAACAGTATGTTCGGATTCACCAATATGAATAATTTAATTCTGATTGAAACAAAAAGTGTTCATGTAAATGTAGCTTACAACAAAACTAATGTTTAAATTACATGTTGTCATATGAACAACCATTCAGTATGCAGAGTGAAGTCTCATGAAAACCTAAGTATATATTTTTGAATCACAAAGAAAAAAATGACTCATGAGATAGTCATTGTGAACTCAGTAATGGCTCTGGGTTGCATTTACTAAAAGCACTGTAAGTCTAAGTATATGATAAAAACTATTGGCACCAATGGTCTATACGATATACCTTGGCTTGCAATGCTTTTGGGAAACGCAGCCCTAAATGAGTCACTGACTGAATCAACTGACTGAATGCAGCAGTCTAAATCAGACTGATTCATTGAGATGTGATTCAAACTGCTAACTGATTAGCAACTTTGAGGCTGTTTCATGAATCTTTTCAACTGACTCATTAAAAAACAACCGGTTAATAAGAGCCACTCTAATAAATTCTCTTGTTAGAATGCGTGCAGTCAGTCAAAAAGATTCGCAAAACAGCCTCAAAGTCGCTGGGCAGTAAGCAGTTTGAGTCTGACAAAAGCGCATATGGATATAAAGTTCTCCAGACAGCAAAAACATTATAAATTATTATTGCAAATATTTATTTGGTTTATTTTAGGTTTATTTTACTAACAGTCTAGAGCCATGCTGACACATTAACTACAGAAATTCCTTGTGTTTGAGGATAGCAAGTAGACTAAATTCATTTTCATACAGTGAAATAAGTGAGCATCTGGTACAGACTGCTTTGTAACTGTATGAGACTGCCCTGCGCACAGCACTACAACTAGGACAGATTGTCATGCCAATATTGCGAGCCACTAGGATGCCAATTATGGTTGTGCATTCCATGTTGGTTACCCAATATACATAGCCACCATAATGCAAAGGTGTTGTAGATGGTTGTCAAAGCATTGCTAGGTGGTTGCTATAAAGCACAAGAAAAGCATTAGCACTAGAAAAGTGACACCTATACAAATAACACCTCAAGTTTCACATGTCATTATGGTTCACAAATGGTAAGTAGCGC
Source organism: Megalobrama amblycephala (assembly GCF_018812025.1). Taxonomy (NCBI): domain Eukaryota; kingdom Metazoa; phylum Chordata; class Actinopteri; order Cypriniformes; family Xenocyprididae; genus Megalobrama; species Megalobrama amblycephala. The sequence continues at coordinate 3,661,725 of NC_063051.1, forward strand.
ATCATCCATCACATTATCTCACAGCACTGAACCGCACTGAACTCATGCTGTTAGACGCCAACCAGCAAGCTCAAACTGACCTTATTAACGGCCTCTTTACCATCTCTCTATTCAGTTATCTGTCCATTCAGAAGTTGTTAAGGCCGTTTCTCCCCATTTACACGACTGTTCCTCGCTATACGTTCCACATGTTGTGCTCCATTAGATGTGCCAGATATTGACCACTAGTGATGTAAGGTGTGTAAAGCACCAAGGAAATTACAATAAATAAAGCAGAGGGCTACACTCTGACTATCTGAACTAACGGCCAGGTAATGTATATATTGCAATTTAGTGGTATATTATCATAAGCTGAAGCAGTAGATTAGATAGATAGATAGATAGATAGATAGATAGAGAGAGAGAGAGAGAGAGAGAGAGAGAGACATTCCTGCAGTATTCATTGTTAGTAATTATCAATATGAGTCAAATGTAGAAATAAGCATGACTGTTACCTTTATATACTGTTGTAGTTCAGGGTAGACTCTATAAGCGCCGCAGACAGGGGACAGTGTGCATCTGTTCGGAAACGAGGAAGTTACGGCACAGGTTACTTCTGGGAAGGAGATGATTTTGTAGCCAAATTTCTCATACAGACGCTGTAGCTCTTCATCAGGTTTCTCTTCATTTTCACACAGTATACTGCCCACTACATACCGACACTGATCTGCTTGAGTCTGAAACACAAAGACAGACAGATTACATCAGATTGTGCTGAATATTGCACCTGCAAAGAATAATACATTAAAAAAAGCATAAAAACATTTAAAAAAAAATACAAAAAATACATACAGTGGTTACGGAAAGTATTCATACCCCCTTAAATTTTTCACTCTTTGTTATATTGCAGCCATTTGCTAAAATCATTTAAATTCATTTTTTTCCTCATTAATGTACACACAGCACCCCATATTGACAGAAAAACAGAATTGTTGACATTTTTGCAGATTTATTAAAAAAGAAAAACTGAAATATCACATGGTCTTAAGTATTCAGACCCTTTGCTGTGACACTCATATATTTAACTCAGGTGCTGTCCATTTCTTCTGATCATCCTTGAGATGGTTCTACACCTTCATTTGAGTCCAGCTGTGTTTGATTATACTGATTGGACTTGATTAGGAAAGCTACACACCTGTCTATATAAGACCTTACAGCTCACAGTGCATGTCAGAGCAAATGAGAATCATGAGGTCAAAGGAACTGCCTGAAAAGCTCAGAGACAGAATTGTGGCAAGGCACAGATCTGGCCAAGGTTACAAAAACAATTCTGCTGCACTTAAGGTTCCTAAGAGCACAGTGGCCTCCATAATCCTTAAATGGAAGACATTTGGGACGACCAGAACCCTTCCTAGAGCTGGCCGTCTGGCCAAACTGAGCTATCGGGGGAGAAGAGCCTTGGTGAGAGAGGTAAAGAAGAACCCAAAGATCACTGTGGCTGAGCTCCAGAGATGCAGTCGGGAGATGGGAGAAAGTTGTAGAAAGTCACCCATCAATGCAGCCCTCCACCAGTCAGGGCTTTATGGCAGAGTGACCCGACGGAAGCCTCTCCTCAGTGCAAGACACATGAAAGCCCACATGGAGTTTGCCAAGATGGTGAGAAATAAGATTCTCTGGTCTGATGAGACCAAGATAGAACTTTTTGGCCTTAATTCTAAGCGGTATATGTGGAGAAAACCAGGCACTGCTCATCACCTGTCCAATACAGTCCCAACAGTGAAGCATGGTGGTGGCAGCATCATGCTGTGGGGGTGTTTTTCAGCTGCAGGGACAGGACGACTGGTTGCAATCGAGGGAAAGATGAATGCGGCCAAGTACAGGGATATCCTGGACGAAAACCTTCTCCAGAGTGCTCAGGACCTCAGACTGGGCCGAAGGTTTACCTTCCAACAAGACAATGACCCTAAGCACACAGCAAAAATAACAAAGGAGTGGCTTCACAACAACTCCGTGACTGTTCTTGAATGGCCCAGCCAGAGCCCTGACTTAAACCCAATTGAGCATCTCTGGAGAGACCTAAAAATGGCTGTCCACCAACGTTTACCATCCAACCTGACAGAACTGGAGAGGATCTGCAAGGAGGAATGGCAGAGGATCCCCAAATCCAGGTGTGAAAAACTTGTTGCATCTTTCCCAAAAAGACTCATGGCTGTATTAGATCAAAAGGGTGCTTCTGCTAAATACTGAGCAAAGGGTCTGAATACTTAGGACCATGTGATATTTCATTTTTTCTTTTTTTAATAAATCTGCAAAAATGTCAACAATTCTGTGTTTTTCTGTCAATATGGGTTGCTGTTTGTACATTAATGAGGAAAAAAAAATATTTTAGCAAATGGCTGCAATATAACAAAGAGTGAAAAATTTAAGGGGGTCTGAATACTTTCCGTACCCACTGTACATTCATAATACTCAGGCAAGGACCCACCCAAAGCTGTTCACATACTGTTCAAAAATTTGGGCCAGTAAGACTTTTTAATGTTTTTGAAAGAAGCCTCTTATGCTCACCAAAGCTGCATTCATTTGATTAAAAATACAGTAAAAACAGTAATATTGTGAAATATCATTACAATTTAAAATGACTGTTAACATTATAAAACAACCAAGAGGTTTAAGTCTCATGGTAGGACTAACACCTCCTCACAGTCACATGTGCAGTGGAGCTAGCAACCCAATAAAACATTAATGACAAACCAATTAAGGCATTTATAAAATTGTCATCTCTAATTATCTAGCATGTGTTCGCCCACCACAGTGAATGATTCAATATGTATAGTTAACATCCGTAATTTAGATTGAATGCTACATGTCAATGCTGTCGAGCATTGATAAAATTATCTTCTCAACAGGTTGACAGCAACGACAGGAACCGACATCATGCTAAACGTATCTACATCGTTTTCTTAAGCCTATTTTTTTTTTCTGTTTCCTGGTTTGTCTTTCTTTTCCACCTCCATTCTTTGAATCACTTATCTCTCTACCCTGCAGTACTTCTTTTCTCTGTGTGCATTTTGTCCCTCTTCCCAGCACGAAGAGCTTGTTTCTCCAGCCAGGGACTAATGATGGTATTCAGAACTCTCTCCATTGCTGCCGTCCTACACAACTGTCAGCAAATAAAGTGGGAATTTCAGGCAGTTCTCCAGACAGCGCACCCAAGAGACAACAGGCAATTACTAGGAGCAAGAAGGCCTACACATACACTTCCCTTTACTTGTTGTTTGTCTGTTTATGTCAAATAATTCACCCAACCGATGTGGACGAACAAGAAATTGCAGTCCCAATTCAAATAATAACCACAAGCGCTCTCAAACAAACCAACTAATCTTCACACTGCCAATCAAAAGATTAACAAGAAGATTTGGTCTACAGGCGTCCATGAAAAGGAAGCGAATTTAGCGAATCATCATTCCTGGCAGTCACCCCAGATTTGACTATGCACACTAATGGTACGTGATAAGGCCTTCTTTTACAGCGTAATTGGTTCTCGAGTTGTTGTGGAGACCACATGGATGTTGTGCATCTTCGCATTCAGGGGTCACTGCGCTTCTCTACGAGTGCACACTGAAATAGCCAGGCTAAAAATGGCAATGCAGCCACATTCATAAACGGATCTTCTTCATTCATCCCCTGAATGCTTAGAATACTCATGATGTGAACTGGATGATGTTGGAAATGGTCTCCGAATGCACTCTTTGCTCTCGGGAATCCAAGATGGCCACTAAAACGCAGTACATTGTCATTTGCTCGGCTTCTTCTCCGTATTCCCTCCAGAGGCCCGCTGCAGGGAAAAGCAATTTTCAAAAGCAATTCTCTGCTCGGCTTTGCAAGGGCCATCATATTTTGACAGATGAAGCCTCTGCAACAATAAAAAGGTGGTAATTCTTTATTAGCAGACATGTAACAAGGATTTACTCCTCTCATCTTTCCCAACCTTTATCCTCTCCCTCTGCTCCATCCTCCGGGGGCTAGGACTTCTGGGAATTCCCCCCCAGCCAAGTTCGGCATTGCTCACGGCTAACACACGGTTTACGGAGCGTGCATGTTGCTTTTTTTTCAAGGGTTGGCGGAGAAATGGCAAAAGCTCTCTGCATACCCTAGGAGTCCCTTAGGTGCTCAGATCTGCATAATTGTAGAGAGCGAGGCGGCTCAGCCTTGGCTCAAGAGGCGACTCATGAAAATTCAACAGGCATCTGCCTACTTCATGTTGGTGGCTGCAAACCAGATGCAGAATCAACTAGATTTAACAAAAATTAGCAGCACCAGATCATTTAGACATTGATAAATAATTCACAGACAGTGAATCATCAGACTACGCTCCAAAATTCACACACTTAGCTGGGGGATTGGCTACACTAAAACTGATATCTGGAGTTACGTGTGAACCACATAACTAAAACATTTAGTGAAACATTTTTTAAATGTCTAAAATAAAAATGTCTGCCAAACACATGTATGTGTGTGTGTGGGGGGGTGTATAGTCGTACATGGCAATATTTATATACTACTGTATATACTCAAACACACATTGCTCTCAAGGTATTATATACATTTTATTAGTTCATGCTAGCAACATGCTCTACTTTTTGAGCTTTTACAGTTTCTCCATAACTTAGGGCTCCGTAATGCTGCTGCCAGCTGGTTTTGAGGCTACAAAGCCATATGAATGAAACAGATAGTGAGTTTCCTGGGTTTATTCATTACCTGTGGTTTGATATGTAGGGTTTTCATGGTGCTACTCAGTATGGAACTGATAGAGCTCTACACTTGCTACAAACCTCCTCTTCCTCATTATATTTAATCATATACACAGCCTTGTTTCATACAGAGAGCTAAGCTCCTCTTGGAGACCTCCTGTGAAATGTTCTTGAAACCTGTAAGGTGTGTGATTACTAAAAGTTTCACAGAGTTTACTTCAGAGAAGATCAGGACAGTATCTGGCATAGATGAACTCTATTGACTAACTCAGAATTATTATTTTTTTATGATTTATCTGTGTAAATCAAACTAGCTGACATGGGCAAGTTCTACAGAAGTCCTACATGTGTACTACTCTCTAAATTTCAATATAAATAGCAAGGCCTGTTTTACACCACATGCATAAGCAGCAAATAGTAATGCATCAATGTAATTGCAATATAGGCTCGCACTGTGTTCTCAAACTGAGAGTTTCTGCACCGTAACAGAAATGCCAGAAGTTCAAAGCACAACAACACAATCTTAAAAAGCAAAATCAAAATAATATAATAAAATATAATAAATCAGGTAGTGGAAAGGAAATATGACACAGGTACATTGAAGTACATTTAAATTCTGAATAAGCATTAGGGAGACCTCTGCAGGCCACCTAGAGGTGCTTCAGGTATAATATAATTCAGGATAGATAAAATAAAATGCAGTTTGTCTTTACAAAATTTAGATAAAATTATAATCAATCTTCAAAACATCAACTTAACTTACAGGAGGGGGAATTCTGTGATTCGACCGCAGATACACAGCCAAGCAAAAGCAGGCTGTATGCAACACGACAAGTAAAACAACACTATCCAGGTCAACAAGCAGCAAGCAACGCATTTAACATTAAGTTTACAGCTAGCCTGCATACATTAAAGAATAATAGCAATGACTATGGAGTCAAATTAATGCCTTAAAGTTTTGCACAAAAATAAAGTTTTGCAAAACACAAAAAAGAATTGAGCAATAAAAAAATGTTTTGCAAACAAAAATAAAGAATTGCAAAGGAAAAATAAAGTATTGAGCAGAAAAAAATAAGTTTTGCAAACAAAAATAATAAATTGCAAAATAAAATAAAGTAGTGCAAAAATAAAAATATAATCAATTACAAAAATCAATGACAGCTGTAATCCCATTTTATCTTTGCCACATATTTTCCATGCTCAAACCTACTAAATCATTTGCAACGCTCTTTTTATTCTGCGTTTCAGTCAAGCGTGCGCTCACGATACCGGTTTTCTTTTGCGCTGCACTTTTCTGTGCGGATCACTTTATGGCACTGGTTTGACGTGGGGGTGGAGTCAAGAAACGGGGGCACACCCCCGCGAAATGCATTGGAGGGGAACGTAATCGGCGACAGGTGAAATAATTCTTTGACATGGTTAAAAATAATGAATGGTTTGTTTTTGTTGGTTTGTTTAGCATATGTTGTCGCCGATTACGACCCCCTCCAATGCATTTCTTATAGTAATATGACCCGTTGCTCTCTGTCTCACTGCCTGTATCCACTTTTGTGTCCTTAAACATTCATTTTTGGGGGTCGACAGCTTATAAAAACTTATTTCTGGGTTTTTTAGCTTGTTAGCTGTACACCTTGTCACACAGCAGCTTTTAGGCATTGTTCTGTTTTTTGTAATGAGTCAGAAAAGACAAGAAGGCAGCCTGGAGACAGTTGGATTGTTTAATAAATGCGCTTTGTCTCTATGCTTGATCTGTTCTGTTGCGATCTGCGTCTCCTGCCGATGACGTGTTTCGCGGGGGCGTGCCCCCGTTTCTTGACTCCACCCCCACGTCAAACCAGTGCCATAAAGAGAACCGCACAGAAAAGTGCAGCGCAAAAGAAAACCGGTATCGTGAGTGCACACTTGACTGAAACGCAGAATAAAATGAGCGTTGCAAATGATTTAGTAGGTTTGAGCATGAAAAGTATGTGGCAAAGATAAAATAGGATTACAGCTGTCATTGATTTTTGTAATTGATTATATTTTTATTTTTGCACTACGTTATTTTATTTTGCAATTTATTATTTTTGTTTGCAAAACTTACTTTTTTCTGCTCAATACTTTATTTTTCCTTTGCAATTCTTTATTTTTGTTTGCAAAACATTTTTTTATTGCTCAATTCTTTTTTTTTGTTTTGCAAAACTTTATTTTTGTGCAAAACTTTAAGGCATTAATTTGACTCCATAAATGACACACTTGTGAACAAGCCTTGAGCTAAAAGGCCTTCCAGGGCTTGCATTACATGATGTTTCTAAAACATGGGCATGAATAGCAAAAAATGTGTGGTTAATTTAGTTATTTTCTGTGAATCACATCTATTGTGAATTTTACATTTTGATTCAAGTCATCACGGAAAACAGTTCATGCAAGTCCCTAAATAACATTTTATATATTTTAATATATTAAAAATGTTATAAAAGTATTATTTAAATATTGCTGTGTCGTGCGCACTGCATCATGAATATGCATAAACTGCCATTTCCTCAAGATGATTAACTGCCCTGAATGCCCTCAAATGTTACATAGGCTCCCATGCTGAATGAAATTGAAACTGATGGCGTATCATTTCTGGGGAAGCGTAGGTGATGTGTTGGGTAGGGACCAATTTGGACAGAATTAATGGGGCAGAAAATAGAGTATGCAAAAAAAAAAATTTCCTAGTTTGGAAAGCCTGTGATAATATTTTAGTTGGCATGGAAAAGGGTCAAAAGAGCAAGCGGACAACCCGAAAACCTGCAATGCATGTCCAAACCATCAGCGTTTAGGAAAACCATTTGATTCATTAGATTCTTAATAATGCATGCTTCAGATTAAGTTGATGGATAGCTCAGGTTATCATTTAAAGATGGCTAACATCAGCTTCAGACATAAATCAGAGAAAAAATGTGAGGTCCACCTTACATGCACTCGATTCCAGCTTCATTAGCTGACTGACACTGCTAAACTGAAGCGCCTGGAACCACAATGACCGTCCATCAGTCATGTGCTGCTCTCGCAACCAGGCTATAACTAATCATAACTCCCAGCTCAAGGCAACATTCACGCCATCAGTCTAATTAAAAAAGGCAGAGGAGGGCGACTGGCATTCAAAAGTCAAGTATGTAGGACATTTTGCTAGTAGCTGGACAAAACACTCATGATTGTTAAATTTCCTTTTGTCATGTGAACAGCAATGTCAGCAGGTCAGCTCTTTTCGACATGTTAATACGAAGGTTCAGCAGCACTGTATAATAAATGTGAAGACAGCCTTCCTTTTAATGCCATCTAAGATGAGGTCTTAATCCCTAAACTTTAAACCAGTGCCCTGAGACAACAAAAAGCCATTCTGGAGAAAGCATTTACCCCTCCTTTCATATTTTTTTCCTCATAAAAAGCATTTATTCCCCTGGTCTGTGTTACTGCATCTTCAGAAGGGTAAACAAGAGATAATAATGTACAAAAAAGCTGAACATGGGGGATCAGCTCAGCTCATAGCCCAACAAATGTTTCAGTAAACAGAAATGTATTAGCACATTTCATAAGGGCATGGTGAATTCAAAACAACATGTCAGAATGACTAGACGGCCTTTAGGAAATGCTGTATAATTGAGCTGGTTTAGGGTCATGTCCAACAAATACCCTTTAGACATGCACTACTGTTCTAAAGTTTTGGTAAGATTTTTTTTTTTTTTAAAACAGTTTAAACTTTCTTTCACCTTTTTTATTGAGATAGGACAGTTAGTGGACAGGAAGTGAATTGGGAGAGAGAGAGGGTGAAGGGATCAGGAAAGTTCCTCAAGCCGGGACTCGAACTCGGGTCACCTGAACAACAACCGCGCCATGTGTCGACGCGCTGCCCACAAGGCTATTGGCGCAGACAACATTTTAAACATTTTTTGAATACTTTTATCCAGCAAAGGTTGCAGTAAATTGTATGAAAGTGACAAAACTTTTACATTGTTGCAAAAAAAATCTATTTCAAATAAATGCTGTTCTTTTGAACTTTATATTTATCAAAGAATCCTTAAAAAAAATGTATCATGGCTTCCACAAAATTATTAATTGTTTTCAACACTGATAATAAAAAAGTCAGCATATCAGAATGATTTCTGAAGGATCATGTGACTGAATGATGCTGAAAATTCGGCTTTTTAAATTAAATGATTAATTAATTTTTAATATTTAATTAAAAATTAAATATTTAAAAATATAAGAGTAAACAGTTATTTTAAAGGTGCCTTAGAACCAGTTTTTACAAGATGTAATATAAGTCTAAGGTGTCCCCTTAATGTGTCTGTGAAGTTTCAGCTCAAAATACCCCATACATTTTTTTTAAATAATTTTTTTAACTGGCTATTTTGGGGCATCATTAACTATGCACTGATTCAGGCTGCAGCCCCTTTAACCCCCCCCCTCCCTCGACTATAATACAGTGCATTTACAGAGTTCACACAGCTAATATAACCCTCAAATGGATCTTTACAAGATGTTCGTCATGCATACTGCATGCATGCGTCGGATCATGTGAGTATAGCATTTATTTGGATGTTTACATTTGATTCTGAACGAGTTTGAGGCTATGCTCCGTGGCTAATGGGCTAATGCTACACTGTTGGAGAGATTTATAAAGAATGAAGTCGTGTTTATGCATTATACAGACTGCAAGTGTTTAAAAATGAAAATAGCGACGGCTCTCTTGTCTCCGTGAATACAGTAAGAAACGATGATAACTTTAACCACATTTAACAGTACATTAGCAACATGCTAACGAAACATTTAGAAAAACAATTGACAAATATCACTAAAAATATCATGTTATCATGGATCATGTCAGTTATTATTGCTCCATCTGCCATTTTTCGCTATTGTTCTTGCTTGCTTACCTAGTCTGATGATTCAGCTGTGCACAGATCCAGACGTTAATACTGGCTGCCCTTGTCTAATGCCTTGAACATGAGCCTTGAACATATATGCAAATATTGGGGGCGTACATATTAATGATCCCGACTGTTACGTAACAGTTGGTGTTATGTATGAGGTCTTTTAAACAAATGAGATTTACATAAGAAGGAGGAAGCAATGGAGTTTGAAACTCAATGTATGTCTTTTCCATGTACTGAACTCTTGTTATTCAACTATGCCAAGGTAAATTTAATTTTTGATTCTAGGGCACCTTTAAACTGTATTTATTGTATTTCTGATACAGTCTTTGTAAGCATTATTAGATGCTTCTTTCAACAACATTGTAAAACATTGTACTGACCCCAAACTTTGAAAGGTAGTGTACATGCATATCAGTTCTTCAGTAAAGTAACTGACAGATACTCTATAAATAAACAGCCTAACTTGAACTCTTTATTCCATAAACCTATCATAGTCCTCAAAACCTGCGGGTTATGGATAAAAATGGGAATGCTGCTCACAGCAAACGATTTGAAGTTTGAAAATAATTGTCTTGAAATTGAGTGAAAGCCGCGCTTTGATGGCTGAAGCAGCAGTGCTTCAAAGGTGATGAACTGAGAGACGCTCAGAAGCGACACAACTGCTCAGAGAGGGTTGTAGAATGCTGCTGACAGTAGTTTACTGGTATATCATGTCCTAGCCAGATGTCATAAAGTGATAAATAAAAGCTCTTTCATGTATATTTCTATTTATCCTAGATTTATGAAACTGTATACTTATATACGTATATATAAATAAATATACTTATATAAACTGTAAACTGTATACGTGTTTTTATATATAGAGAGAGTGGACTAGTTCAATTTTAGATCTACAAAATCTACAAAACATAAGAACAATAAAGCCATGTCAGAGTGATTTTAGTTTCGAAGATGAAAGTGTAGAATAGAGTATAGGGACTTGATGTGCTGTGAAATGGCTATAAAGGTTTTTATTCATTTGCTGATTTAATTTATTAACTTTGGACAAAGTAGGCCAGTTTTAAAAGGCAGCTCTTTGCTTCTACCATTAACTTTCATTATTGATTCAGTCTTTGTGGAGGTTCTGTGGAGTGTTAATCAAGCCTGTGTTCCAAAGAAGTAACAACTGCTATATAAAAACTGAAGAGAGTCCTCTCCAATCAGCCCAGTATGTAGACACCTGGGCTGAATGAACCTCCCGAAGAGAATAAGCTCTTCCATTTATAAACAGTTATAAATAAGCTGGTTTCATGCTGGTACATCAGAAGGCCGAATGGCATTAATGAAGGTGACTAAATATAAAAAGCACTGAGAGTTCAAAAGCAGCATAAAGGATTAAAGTCAAAGTTGTCTAACCTCTGAGGTTCCTCCCTGTCCCATAATACCCTGCATAAGTCACAAACCATCACTTGAGTCAGTGTTTCTAGTATAAGCACCAAAATTGCTATGACCAACAACCACCTTTGAACTGACTTTGCTTTTCCGATTTCATCATCCTGAAAGTTTTTTAAAGGGTCCCTAGAGTCAAAAATTGAATTTACCTTGGCATAGTTGAATAACAAGAGTTCAGTACATGGAAATGACATACAGTGAGTCTCAAACACCATTGTTTCCTCCTTCTTATATAAATCTCATTTGTTTAAAAGACCTCCAAAGTACAGGCGAATCTCAACATAACACCGACTGTTACATAACAGTCGCGATCATTAATATGTGCGCCCCCAATATTTGCATATGCCAGCTCATGTTCAAGGCATTAGACAAGGGCAGCCAGTATTAACGTCTGGATCTGTGCACAGCTGAATCAACAGACTAGGTAAGCAAGCAAGAACAATAGTGAAAAATGGCAGATGGAGCAATAATAACTGACATGATCCATGATATTTTTAGTGATATTTGTAAATTGTCTTTCTAAATGTTTCGTTAGCATGTTGCTAATGTACTGTTAAATGTGGTTAAAGTTACCATCGTTTCTTACTGTATTCACGGAGACAAGAGCCGTCGCTATTTTCATTTTTTAAACACTTGCAGTCTGTATAATTCATAAACACAACTTCATTCTTTATAAATCTCTCCAAAAGTGTGTAATGTTAGCTTTAGCCACGGAGCACCATCAATCTCATTCAGAATCAAATGTAAACATCCAAATAAATACCATACTTACGCGATTAGACATGTTGCATGATGAACACTTTGTAAAGATCCATTATGAGGGTTATATTAGCTGTGTGAACTTTATGCTGTTTAAGGCAGTCGCGAGCTCGGGGGTGGGGAGAACGAAAATTTAAAGGTGCCATAGAATGAAAAATTGAATTTATCTTGGCATAGTTAAATAACAAGAGTTCAGTACATGGAAATGACATACAGTGAGTCTCAAACTCCATTGTTTCCTCCTTCTTATATAAATCTAATTTGTTTAAAAGACCTCCGAAGAACAGGCGAATCTCAACATAACACCGACTGTTATGTAACAGTCGGGGTGTACGCCCCCAATATTTGCATATGCCAGCCCACGTTTCCAACATTATAAAAGGCATTAGACAAGGGCAGCCAGTATTAACGTCTGGATGTGCACAACCAAATCATCAGACTAGGTAAGCAAGCAAGAACAATAGCGAAAAATGGCAGATGGAGCAATAATAACTGACATGATCCATGATATTTTTAGTGATATTTGTAAACTGTCTTTCTAAATGTTTCATTAGCATGTTGCTAATGTACTGTTAAATGTGGTTAAAGTTACCATCGTTTCTTACTGTATTCACGGAGACAAGAGAGCGTCGCTATTTTCATTTTTAAACACTTGCAGTCTGTATAATGCATAAACACAACTCCATTCTTTATAAATCTCTCCAAATCTCTACCCTTTAGCCACGGAACACTATCAAACTCATTCAAAATCAGAAGTAAACAATATAACAGTATACAATACTCACATAATCCGACGCATGCATGCCGCATGCATGACGAACACTTTGTAAAGATCCATTTTGAGGGTTATATTAGCTGTGTAAACTTTGTTAAGGCACTGTTTAAGGCAAGCGCGAGCTCTGTGGGCGGAGAGCACGGGATTTAAAGGGGCCGCAGCATAAAATAATAAAAAAATAATCTATGGGGTATTTTGAGCTGAAACTTCACAGACACATTCAGGGGACACCTTAGACTTATATTACATCTTTTAAAAACATAATCTAGGGCACCTTTAAAGGGGCCACAGCCTGAATCGGCGCATACTTAATGATGCCTCAAAATAGGCAGTTAAAAAAAATTTATTAAAAAAAATCTATGGGGTATTTTGAGCTGAAACTTCACAGACACATTCAGGGGACACCTTAGACTTATATTACATCTTTTGAAAACACGTTCTACGGCACCTTTAAATAAATTTATACTTTTATTCAATAAGGATACATTAAATTGATCAAAAGTGACAATAACAACTTTCACAATGTTACAAAAAAAATTCAAATAAATGCTGTTCTTTTAAACTTTCTATTGGTAAAAAAATAATGAAAATAAAATAAACTTACCACAGTTTCCACAAAAATATTAAGCACAACTGTGTGTGTGTGTGTGTATATATATATATATATATATATATATATATATATATATATATATATATATATATATATATATATCATGTGATACTGAAGACTGGAGTAATGATACTGAAAATTTACAGGAATAAAGCACAATATAAAATATATTAAAATAGAAGTTATTTTACATTTCAACAGTATTTCACAATATTACTGTTCTTATTATTATTTTCGTCAAATAAATGCAGCCTTGGTGAGTTTTAACTATATAGCTTTGCTACGCTACAGCCCATCATTGGAAATACTGTATTTTTACTATCACTTCTGTGGATGATACAGCTGTGCTGTAAAGGTGCTGTGCATGTGACTTGCTTGCACTGTATGTATAAATATAAATTGTGTATAATATGAGTCACTAAGAAGATAATGCTAAAGATAAATCAGAGGTTTTCCACTGCCACTGACAAGCTTAGAACAGTCATTCTCAGCATCTTTCAAAAGCGATTTCCCTCACTAAAGTGTAAATTCCTCTATTTTATCCTGTCAAGCTCGAACACTTTGGATCCGGTGACCTTCTGAAACAGACCATATCAACCCCTGCCTCCCGCGGGAGAGTTGAGCATGCTAATAAGCACAGAGCATTATGCCAATTAAAATCGGACAGCGACCTCAGCGAGCGCTAACAACCCATCATAGTCAGATCTGAAGCTAATTGGCTTTAGGGGAGACAGTGGCTGGACACTAAAAGGTGAGAGTGCCAATCAAAAACCCCAACCCTGTCACCATCTCAATACAAAGACAATAAACACAGCGAATCCCCTCGGATGCCACCCCTGCACATGACTGCATATACAGCTGGGAAAGCAGCCAGCAGCATCACAGACCTTTATCTTGCTTTGAGGTGGTATGTAGCTAAGAACAAAATCACTAACTGCATGAATGTTAACAGAATAACCTATACATTTTACAATTCAAAAGGGTCATGACATGCAGTTTCAGATCTAAATTTTGTATATATTTTTATATGAAAACTTTATCATTAATCATTAAAAATAAACTTCAGCCATGCATTTATAATACTTAGATCTTAAGGCTATACAAAGTTTTTGGAGGTACAGTTTCTTTACATCCACTGACGGACGACATCTGAGTTTGACGATCTTAGTGGCATCTTTATCCAACAGTAGAGCTGTATGATTCTGGATAAAGTGAGAATCACAATTTTTTTGTTTAAAATTGAGATCACGATTCTGCAATGATTAATTAAACAATGCTAGAGATTCTGACAAATGTTAATCACTGCAGTCTATTTAAACGGTAACACTTTACAATACTGGTGCACTAATATGCATTAATTCATGCTTAACTAATGCACAGATAATCATGTTTTAATGTATGACCATTTATTAATGATTACTGCATCAGCAACTAATAAAGATTCTATATGATTAATAATAGATTAAGTAATATATGAATTGTTATTAAATAAATGTGTCATAATGTATTCATTCCTTATTAACATATTTTAATATTCTAACCAAAAGTGTAAATTAATGTGTTAATTACCACAATGGGTTGAAGCCATATACTTCAACTTCCAGTTGTCTGCTTTAATTAATCATTAACTGATGATTTGAAAATGTATCATTATGTTATGACTTTACTTGTTGAGGCAAATTACTATGAACTAATTGTTAAGTAATATGTTATAAATGGGTTTTGAAAGTTGCACATGCAGTAAGTGTAATGTCAGAGAATGTGTTTGAAGGATGGGTAAGTTGGGCTGCACACAAATATCAGCACACCAAAATCTGACCTACAGATTGATGTTGCACTGTGTTTAAATTGGATGCGATTTATTATTTGATTTTTATTTATTTATTTTTATATGTATATGTGTATGTGTATATATATATATATATATATGTATATGTGTATGTGTGTATATATATATATATATATATGTGTATATATATATATATGTGTATGTATATATGTGTATGTATATATATATATATATATATATATATATATATATATATATATATATATATATATATGTATATGTATGTATGTATGTATAGTGTGTGTGTGTGTGTGTGTGTGTGTGTGTGTGTGTGTGTGTGTGTGTGTGTGTGTGTGTGTGTGTGTGTGTATATATATACATACACACACATGTATAATTTTTCATGTTTGCTTATTTTATTTATTTTTTTATTATTATTTTTTATATTTATTTTTGACATTGATTTTGGGGAGGGGGATCATGTAAGGGGTTAATAATGGACAACATTTTATTGTTTGCTGTTTTGTGATGTCCTATTCTGTACTGTCCCTAAAAACTAATAAAAAAGATTGGAAATAAATTGGATGCGACCATTATCAAGTCATGCCGCAACAGCTGTCTCCACTGGACATGACAGACCATTGCAAGTCCATTTGTCCTTCATAACAGAAGTGACGTTTTGTTGTGTCGCGTCATGCCGCATCCAGTGTAGCATCACTATCACTGATTATAATGGGTTCTATTCTCTTTGTCCGGTCTACACACAGTGTTATGAAATAGCAGTGCCCAGCTGTATGTTCCTGTAAATCCTTGACCTCAAGCTTAACCTGACACATTCCTGTGCCATGAACAAAGAGGTTCTGGATGCAGCAGTTCATCTGGTACAGTGGAATCACGGTTGTAGATGGTTGGAAATTGAAATCCATGGCTTAGTGTAGATGTCAAAACCATAATGACATATTACTTAATAATTAGTTAATAGTCATGTGCCTCAACAAGTAAAGTCATAACATAATGATACATTTGCAAATCATTAGCTAATGATTAATTAAAGCAGACAATTTGAAGTTTAAATACATGGCTTCAAACCACTGTGGTAATTAACTTACACTATTAGTTAATAAAATATGTTAAGGAATTAATACATCATGAAACATTTAATTAATAGTAATTCATATATTACTTAATCTATTTACCATATAGACTCTTTATTAGTTGCTGATGCAGTAATCATTAATTAAGGGTTTAGTTCTTCATGAGTCATACATTAAAACATGATTATATGTGCAATAATTAAGCATGAATTCATGCATATTAGTGCACCAGTATTGTAAAGTGTTACCATTTAAACATATATGTCATTTTTATTTTATTTTAATTTAATTCATTCTTTTTTTTAAATTGTTTTGAATGAATTATTCAATGACTCACTCATAAAAACTGTTCCGCTGTGATCATATACTTGTCAAAGGTTTAATAGACATAGCTGAATCGTTGTCATTTAAGGTCCCGTGGGTGTATGAATCGAGATCGTGATTTTTTAATTACTAATCGTGCAGCTCTATCCAACAGTAGTATCTATCACTATTGTGATTGATGGACAGACATGAGTTATTCAGAACACAAAAAGAAAAAATAAATAAATAAATCAGTAAATCCAACAGCCCTTTTCTGATAAAAGGCCACGCTGCTACTAAAATCTGTTTTGTACCCTTAACATATACTGACAACCACCATATAACCCAGGGGATAAAGAGAAAGCAAATGATCAATCAAAGCTCATCTGAGATAAATATTAATATAGAAGGTACAGTGTCATGCACACAAACGCAAAACACCATCATGGTAACACACACGACACTAAAATAGTGCAATAAGCATTCTTCAACAACATAAGATGTAACATAAAACCCTAATGCACATAACTGAGAACAAAAAACTAAAAATAAATCACTATCAAATGAAAATTATTTGAAATGTAAAGTTAGATTACAGTTTCTCTTGTGTATATATAGTAAGGGAACTATTAACCAAATAAGTCTTTTACAGTTAAAATTAAATTAAATTAACCATTTTTTACAGTTATATACAAATGGCTCCAAAACGTAAATGTAGAAGTATCAAAAAAAAAAAAAAATTTAAAAAAGGGAAAAGATCTGCACTTTTCTTTTTTTACTTAAATTATATATTTACAAAATGTGATCAACATTATATAAAATATATTATTATTAATAATTTATTAATTCCATATTCTAGTATATAGTAATAATAGTATAATAGTAATATCTGTTATCTAAAACAATGCCACGCATACATTTTTAAAAGGGTGTAAGAGTCCAGGTATGATGAGCTACTGTACGCCCAGCAAATTTTAGATGTCTATACCTGTAGGCTTGAACTCGACCATTTTGCTGCAAGTTAAGTTCTTTAAACTGTACCGCCATCTAGTGGTTAGGGAAGTACAGTACTGATTTCTAAAATGCAAGACCTGCTTTTGACAATTTCCATTGAAACACAGGGATCAGCTTAAGCCGAGTGAGCTAACGTGGCAGTTTATGCAGCACTGAGGAAACACCCTTATGTTGTGCTGAGCTTTTATTTTGCATTTCCTCATTGGATTCACCATTGCAAACATCCAGAGAGTTCAGACCCAAAAATGACTTTTCTATTATACATTATCTTTTGAAAGCCAAGGGACTTTCTTTCTTTTGTGGAACACAAAAGGAGATGTCCAAGCTGCTCGATTCCATATGTGAAAGTGAAGTGACTAGCTGTCAAGCAGGATTAAGTGTTTGTGATTTCCTAACACAGAGCTATCACTTAGCTTCAAGAAGACGTGGAATATAACACACAAGTTGTATGAACTACTTTTATAATGGTTTTAATTGGCTTTTTTCCCTTTGATTGAATGGAAAAGAGCAGCTCAGACATTCTGCTAAATTTCCCCTTTTGTGTTCTACGGCAGAAAGAAAATGATATGGTTTAGAACAACATAAGGGTGAGCAAATGATAATAAATGTTCATTTTGGGTGAAGCAATACATCAATTTACCTCTCTGGAAAAGAAACTTTTCAGATAATTTTCATGCCATGTCTCATTTTCCGCAAACAAAAAATATACTATGGCAGTACCACAAAAGAGTGAAGTACCAGATGGAAATAGCATTGCACTTAATAATTATTTTTTTTTGTTAATGTCACAAATCATCTATTTTTTCTTGACAATGGTAATGGCATAATATATTCCTAACTTTCTTCAGCAAATATCATGGCCATGAATGCGGTCTATAACACCACACTGCCAGCCTGGCATTCACTTCATAATTTGTGTCCTTTTTTACCCACATTACTCACATTTTGTCTGAGTCACATACAGTTTCAATTGGCCCTGTGTTGAATGCAAAAGCATAAGACTGAAAATGTTTCATATTTTCCTTTTTCTATTCGAAGATGCATGACACATATCCGGGTGTCTGTCCAATAAGTTCTAAACTGGATAGGCAACTCATACTTAAAGTCACCATGAAATCAAAACTGAATATTGCAGTATTTATTAAGGATTTATCCGTGCACATAATTTTTAATGCATGTGCCCTCGTAATCTTTAATCAAAATAACTTATTAATGCATAATGAGATTGCATTTTCATAACTGAGCTTGGATTATTTTAATTACTAGTATATGAGAAAAATTTTCAATGCATGCTCTTCAGTTGATGTATGCAGTCAGTTTATGCCTTTATAAATAAATTTGTTCTTCACTTTTTGACGTAGGATGGAACCCATTGATTTTTGGATAAAATACGATCATATGTGCATTTTATAACTGTGGCCCCAGGTCATGCATTTGTGTCAGGAAGGAAACAAATATACATTCACAACAGAACATGATCGGGCAAATGCTAATGCTGCTCCTACCAGCAAGTAATATTATTCAATAACTCTACCTGTTCCAAGTTATACTGAAAAGAACAACAAATTAGCACCACATCGGTATGGTTAAATACATGGGACCAGCTGGACGTTCCCAGTCATTCCTGCATGCCAGCGATTCCATTTGGCAATGACTGTCATGTTGCACAAAATAAAACAGCAGTTACCTCAGCACTCAACTTTCATTTTCAATGCCCAACCTACCAATGCACAATTATTGCATAACTGCTGTGGTGACTGTGCAGTCTTAGATCAGGGCAGTAATAATGACACCCATCCAGTGACTCTATTATCAGATCTATTATCTGCTGAGAGATCTGACATACTTTACATGCATGTTTTGTTTTTTGATACATGCATAGTTGTTTTGTCTTCTGCTGAGAAGGCCAAATCCAATCCATTCTCTTCTCAGAGTATGAGGATGAGTATCAAGAGTGTCTCACATCTCTCAAACCTCCAATTTATTCCTCCATGAGGTCCATGTTCACCTTCACAGCCATGCACAGAATGTTATGCTAATTTATTCTTTAGATACACTGAATACTAGGATATTATGATAGATATGAGACATAATGTTAGGGAATGACCAGATGTTTAATGTTAAAGAAGTCAACTGATGGAAAAAACCTCAGTGAGTCAGTCTTGAAAACATTAAGATGTTTACTAAAGCGAATCATATATTTAAAATAAGATCAGAAGCCAAACACCTTTAAAAAACAGCTGTTTTGCAAAGTTAACAATAATACCTGATATGATATGACTGTGGTGACATATGGTGATTTGACTGTAAAGTTTTGAATAACCTTGGAGTAGCATTATATTAATCATTCAGTATTTCAAATCACCATGGTATTACCATTTTATAACATCCCTGTACCATGACAGGTGCTTATTATTATTAAACGACTTATTAAACAACATTACATAAAACCAAATACAGATTCATGGTCATTTACAATAGATGTACTTTGTTCACAGCCTTAAGTAACGTCATTAAAAGGGCAAGTTCTTTACAGAAAGCCTTATTCAATGGAGGAGTTTGAACCTGATGACAGGTGTGTTGTTGTTGTTGTTTTCACCTGATGACAGGTAGCTTAGGGGTTGTGAGCGATAAAGTGACGTCATCGTTTTGGTGGAAAATTAAATAAAAAGAAAAAAAAAAATCAAGTAATTAGTGATGAGAACATTGCAAACCATCACATATATCGCTTTAAAGTGGAAATGTTGTTTTAAAAACACACGGCAGGCGAAGTTGCCTCAAGAATCAGTGAATCAGAAAGAAGTGAGCTACAGACCTGACTAGGGTCATCGTAAAACACACCGACAGAGGACAGCTTCGGTCCGATACTGCAGCTCTCTGTAAAAGCAGCTCCGCTGTCCTTGTACGATCCTTTTCTGAACTTATATGCAATCGTGATGTTTTTCACCGGAGGAGATCCAGTCCGAATCACGACTTCAGAAAAAAGACCGGTGTAAAACACGAAGCCCACCAGAGTTAAGATGAGACAAATGACCAAAAAAAGAATCAGCAATAAAATGACAAAGTCAGACATTTTTGCCCGTCTGTCAGAAAATCAAGCACAGAAACGCTCAATGTGTGCGAATAATTCTCAGTTACTGTGATGGCACTCAAAAAAACAATCCTTCAGCCTCACGAACAGGCCTGTTTGTTTGCATCCGTTTCGCAGATGTTACAGTATCGATGCTTCACTGCGAGGTCAGTTAACACCCGTCTTTTAGTTTTGTATTGACACAGCTGAGCGTTTGTTTATCCTCCTCTGCACAGAAACATTGAACGCATTGCTTCCTGGATGCACCATGTGACTGTGAGTCAGAGGGATGGCTTGGAACGAGCCAACCAAAAAGTCCGACTCAATCCCGCGAATCGGTTCTTTCGAACAGTTCGATTTTGAAAAAGACTCAGTGATTCTTTTAAAACTATGACGTCAGCGGACACATTTTGTTGTTTATGACTTTTTTTTCCTAGTTAAGGCTTATTATTAAGGGTGTTTATTGAAATTTTATTAATTGTAAACATTCCTCTCGTACAGTCAAATATATTTCTGTTGTATAAGAACATACATAAAACACAAAACACCGTTAAGGTCAAAATTAAGGTAACTGACAAATCTATCATTAACATTTGTATTGAAATATGAAAATCTTAAAACATGCAAACACAATTAGAGAGCTGCTTGATGTGGTTCAGTGTTAAGTGAACATTTACACAACAGCTTTAATCCAAGCACTTTTAAATTTATCTTTTCCATTTAATGTGAAGATAATAAATCCCCCAAATAATTTGAAGGAATAATAAAGCAACAATAGTGTACTGATCATGTGCTAATGTACAGCAATGCTCGCTTATTTCAGTCTGATTCATCCGATTCCTCCGCTCCATTGTTCCTCTCATCAGAGTCGCTCTCCTGTGTCAAAACAGATTGAATTAAGCATCAAGAAATGAAAGACGTCACAAAATGTCTCATAAAAGATCTCATGAGGAAATTAATCTCCCAAAACAAGCCACATAAAATTCATTACAGGCTATTAAAGGCAATTATAGACTTCCAGGCGACATGCTGTTTATTTGCTTTTGTGAAATACATGACAAAGCATGATAACAAAAATACTGCTGCTGGGCAGGTGATGACTATGTTAATGTGGTATGAAAAATAATACAAATATTAATCAAAATTAATTTAACTGATCTGTCATATCTGTATTTATTTGAACAAAATGTGCTCTGTGAGGCCACAGAAACATGCACAGGACTTCAGAAGACGCAATCATCTGGATCAACATGCACATTGCCCAATTTCTATATCCTAATTATTGTTAATGTAATTCATTTTCCAGGAGCTCATTGCTAATAGTGATTGTAAATTATAGGGATGCACCGATCCGATATTCAGATCGGTATCGGCGCCGATACTGCCATTTTTGCCGGATCGGGTATCGGCCGGACGGGACCGATCCAAAATCCGATATTGTGCGTGTACTATTCTGTTGTTGTTAAGCTCTACAAAAGGCACAAACACATTAAAAAGCACCATAAAGTTTCTGTGCACTATATTCCAAGTGTTCTGAAGCCATTCCATAGTTTAATTTGAGGTACAGATGAATATTTTAGTTGTTAAATTAAAGTTCACGTAAAGGCCTCCCTCCGCTGCGGCTGTCAGTCACTCTCCATTCAGCATTCAGACTGCGTGTCGCGTTCAGTTACGACAGTCAACACAATGAAACTCTCTCCAAGATGAATCAATGTTTCTATTATTATACTTAATCAAGATACCGGTAATACAATACGCATCAATATTTCTTCACTTTGTGCTTTGAACTTTTCACGGCGGAGCGCTGCCGCTGCCGCTGCGCGCTGATTCCATGGTGCTTCAAGCACATCATTCTGCACACGGGATACGCATAAAAGCGCGTTGTGCCGCTCATGGGAGCCGTTCATATTATAATATTTTTGCGCAATGAAAGATTGTTTAATAGCATTTTTTTTTGTTCTGTCCTATCTATCATATGTTGCTGCATCATTTTAATTTTTATATTTTAATTATAAGACATTTAATAGCTTTTGATTTCGTCCACATTTTCATATGTATTCACAAACGTATAAGATAAACAAATAGGCATAGGCTATGCAATTATTTATATTATGAAAAGAAAGTTATGAAAAGTTAAAGTCTGCGTCACTTTCCGGTTTTCATCTTACATCTCAACACTTTTTGAGGATCGTGATCATCTCTTCTTCTTTACTACTTTACAGAAGGAAATAAACATGAATGAAAATCAAAAAATATGTTGAAAGTTGCAGTAGCTTACCGAAATCTGTATCACGTCAGTTCAATCAGTGTTGTAAACAATGTCACGTAGGAAAAGCCATTCATTGACCATAAACTTAGTCAGCAACAACAAAAATAAAAACTATTTAAAGCAAAACGGATTAGAAACTTTATGTAAGCATAAGTATTATAATATAATATATAATAAAATGGACAAACTGGGTGTGTGTAATCAAAGGCATCGTTTTCATTTTATTCTGGAGACTGAACTCGCGCTCTGCTGCTACACTGGAGCACGCTCACCACCTACTGGACAGGGGTGGGAATTACAGTTAAGTTACATCAGCCTCAGTAATCTGTCAAAATGACGGACAGGCTGCAGATTTTTTCCGTCACTGCTAAAAAAAATTCCATCAATGACGGAAAATTCTCGGTTAACCCGACCTTTGAGATTATATATTATATACACGCCACACTACCGCCGGTGACACTCCACAACCGCGGTGGCGCGGTTGTCATGCCGACCGTCACAGCCCTAAGTGAGGCATACAGTTTATTAGGTAATTTAGCGCTTTTCTTATTACTTGAAGATCGGATCGGATCGGTATCGGCCGATACTGAATCCCAGGTATCGGGATCGGTATCGGAAGTGAAAAAGGCGGATCGGTGCATCCCTAGTAAATTAATTGCCTAAATTATTCATTATCTGCTAACTGCATTCTTTAAATTGTAATGTTGACATGCATTCTCTGTAAAGCTGCTTTGAAATGATATGCATCGTGAAAAGCGCTATACAAATAAATGTGAATTGAAATCAAAATATGTTATAACAAAAGTAAGGTACTCAGATGACATACTATTTCTGGAGTATTTTTGAAGTGTCCATCCTTACATGCTTTTTTTAGTTAATATTACCCAAAACCGTTGTGCAACAGAAAATGTATTATCAACACTGATAATATTAATAAATGTTTAACACCAAATCAGCATATTGGAATGACTCTGAAGGATCATGTGACACTGAAGACTGGAGTAATGGCTGCTGAAAATTCAGCTTTGCCATCAAAGGAGATTTTACATTTTTCAATTATAATATTTCACAATTACTGTTTTTACTGTATTTTTTTCTTTCAAAATCATAAAAAAAAAATCTAACTTTTGAATGGCAGTGTATGACCCTAAAAGTTAAGTAATAATGAATTTAAAGGTTGTCAATTTAGCTAGATGCCAACGCAGGCAAACAGAATATGAAAAGGGGGTTAGTGGTATCAAGATGCAATTTTTAATGCAGTACACTGGCATCAAGTCTTATTATTTTGTCGTCAGCAGTGAAGTACACATTTTAGTGTGCACTAGAATATTTAAATTGGGATGCAGCCTATACTGTCAGAATAAATGGGTTACTTTCCAGGAATGCAGGTGATTAGACTACATTTCTTTGCATTATGCAGGATAATGCAAAGTCAACCGGTCATTATACCTCCACTTCACTCTGCAACTGAGAGGACTCTTCCTCCTCCTCTTCATCAGCGGCCTGTGACCTTTGTGAGAGAATCTCTTCACCCTGCAAAATAAAATAAAAAAGGTTTGAATCTCTGTATTATCTATACATGCTACACTGTGCTATACATTCTAATACCGCATTGTACACATTATACAATTTTAGAACAAATTCTAAAAGACTGCTATCATTGCTTCAGAACACAGTTTCATAACCCCGGCTAAAAACTGGTGTTAACCCCACTTCTAAATTACAAATGTGAAACCCAGGGTTTAAACCGTGGTTAAGAACAATGATAACTCAAGGTTACACACAGTGTAAAAAGCCCTAAAGTAAAAACTACTGAACTAGAGTAGAAAAAAAATCCTTATAGTTGAAGTCGGCATGAAATGGATGTTGTGATAGTCTTTTCTTCCCTATTGTTAAGTATATCCAAGTGAAATGGCTACTCAAATAATAAAAAAAAAAAAATGTTGATTTTATGGTGACTTTAAGCCCTGATGTGGCTTTTCTCTCATCATCTGAGTTTAAAATCTCACCTTTAAGTCTCTGTTCTTCAGGTTCCCCAGCCAGAAGGCTTCTTGACAGTGGTTAAGGGTGAGCATGGCTTTCACGCGATACACAAACTGCTCCAGACATTTTTTCAAGGCTGGAACGTGATTGGTCAGACCTGTATCTTGCCTAATCTAAGAACAGTAAAGCAGTGATTATAATTACAGATGCCATACGCTTTAACGCCTTCAAAATTATATGTATTGTAAGATTTTCTTGTTTTAATCTTTAATCCCAGTCTAGCTCCACAGATCGCCATGCACAGCAGATGCTGTCGTTCACCTTTGAATGACCACACATGTGGTGGAGTTGTCTAGTACTGAGCTGGAAGGTCTTCAGTAGACTCTGGACATCTTCCTGAGAAGATCCATAAGTGAGATGATTAAAATTTTCACTTTATTATACTAATCATTTTGGTGTTTTAAAGCTCTAGATTCTGCATTTAAACATCCAGTTTAAATGAATTAGACAGAAATACCTTGTGTTTTTTAAAACTGTAGTCAAGCAGAGGCATTCCAAGCTTGAGGAACGACTCCAGAAAAAGACGACCATACTGAAAAACAAAGTGAAAACAATGTGGTGAATGACATTATCTTCATTAACATACCTTTGTGTGTGCAAATATTTCTCACCTTCAAACACACAGTGAGTACAGGTCTGCTGTCAAAGATCTGAGAAAAAAAAAAAAAAAAAACATCCAAGGTTACCATCACACAGCTGTGTAGTGGAGACTTTAACAGAGTCATAAATGTGAAGGGTGCACACTGAGAGCACAGGGAAGATGTGAAAGTCTCTGTACCTTGACCAGGTTTATGAGGATGTGGAAGTCACGCACAGCCAGATTCCATGTTAAGAGCTTCTCACTCTGCACCTGAATAGATTTAGGCTCTTTTTAGGCATTTCAGAATCAGTTCTTTCTTTTGGGAGACAATAACTCCATTTGTTGTACACTATGATCTTTGCAGACCTTTTACATTTGCAAACAGCTGTATTACACACTACATTAAAGTTAATATCTGAAAAAACACTTTAAAATCATATCTACCCACACACCACAAACAAACACAAACCTCTTGATTATCCATCTGTTTGCTGGGAGGAATCTTGCGCACAGCTCTTTCTAGCTCTGCCATCATGCTCTTGTAGTAAACCAGGAATGTCAGCCTGCAGCATCAAATATTGATAATTACATTTATTACACGGCTCTGGAATACCAGATTCTGATTGGTCAAACACTGAGTGGTCAAACATTTTTGTATCAGTACTTCATGTCCAAATATTTATTTATGTATTTATTAATTCGTCCCTTACAATTTACACAGATACTTTTGTTTTTGAAGCTGCTGTACCTGTTGAGTGTTGGCCAGCTGCGCGAGTTAGCATCTTTAGCAGCATTCAACAGCTCAGGAACCCCCTCACTTGCTATTTCCTCCACTGCCTTCAGAACATCATCAGTGTGCTCTAGATAAATACTAGAGAGGGAAACCAAAATTATAGAAACATGCTCAAAAATATTTTGGATCAGTCTCTCTCTCTCTCTCTCTCTCTCTCTCTCTCTATAGATTAGAATAGATTAGAAATTAAATTAGAATAAACTGAGCATAAGATTATAGTTTCTTATGCTCAGTTTATTTGATAGTAAACACAGTAAAAACAGTAATATTGTGAAATATTACAATTTAAAATACAATATTTTTCAGGATTCTTTGATGAATAGAAAGTTCAAAAGAATAGCATTTGTTTGAAATAGGATATTTATTTGATTCATTTGTAACATTATAAATGTCTTTACTTTTGATCAATTTAATGCATCCTTGCTGAATAAAAGTTTTAATCTCTTTCCCCCAACATGATATATTTATGTAATTTATAAATGTTATTAATATTTGACATTTCAATTAGTAAAAGAATATCTTATTATAATAATTACACTACATTTGTAAGATTACATGAATATTTTATGTAATTAATTTTGTCTTCTTGTATAATGCAGGAATTAGACTATTTCTAAAAGTGAGGATAGTGAGGATAAATGACTCATTAAGCATATAAATCATTTTACCGACACCTTCTCTCTCCCCTACCTATTACAGTCTAATTTCCATGTGTGTTAATACCCTAACAGCTTCAATGCAGAGTTATTTTAGTATTAAGTATATGCTATTGCTTTTTTGTTCTTTCTTATAGGACAGTGTAGAGTGACAGGAATGTAGAGGGGAGAAATGGGGAAAGAGATCAGGACATGACCCAGGGCCCCCTGGGTCCCCATGAGCTAACAGCTGAAAATGATTTTTAGTAGATTTAGTTTTAGTTAACAATAACAACACTGCCTCAAAGACATTTGGAACTGAATGGGAACTTAAGCATTATTGTGTGTAATTCACAACGTACCTGAGGAGAGTTTGAAGAGTATCATTATATTTGTTTCCTCGCTCTTTCTCTCCACTCGCTGTAACCCACTCCTGACAGAGGAAACGCCTTGTCAGGGATGCTGGGGAAATTGTAGCATTCAAAATGAATGTGTTATAGAGAGCAACCACAATTACACAGCATGAAATACTGGAAACATACTGATCTGTTCCCTGTAGTTCCTGTGGTTTGATCCTCCATACTGGGACAGCACAATGAGCAGCTGAGTCAAACATAGGGCTGTGTTCAGGCTGGGCACTGTGCTTCGGAAGTTCTGCAGGTACTCAAAAGCATGCCTGAGCATATAAAACAGCACAAACAGGTGGTTACATTGCAAATCCTCCATTAACAGGAAGTATGTGCACTGATGTTCCCACCTGCTCAGCTGATCCAAAGTCAAATCTGTCTCGTCCTCTTTTAGCCGGCCAGCCAGGACCCCCAGTGCACTCTTCAGCAGAGCACGATGCTCCAGACCAGAAAAGCCGGCCCTGAATATGAACAGCAGGTGATTGAAGATGGTCAGAATGTTTTGTAGTTGTCATGAAAGTCAGCTAACAGCTAACTAGTCTGGGCTCACCAGCTGAACGTGGTGTGCAGCACTTGCAGTAGCAGCTGATAGGCAGAACACATGAGCTGCTGTTCCTTCACGTCCACACCAGGAGCATCAACAACACCCTGATTCTCAGAGAGCAGAGTCTGTGTGGACAAGCACGTTCAAACAGAGCGACAAACCCAAATGTGCTCGCCACAACCAGTTCTTACACAAGGAAAATGTATATAAGGATGTGAATGGAAATGTGTGTGTACCTGAAAATGATTGTGGCAGTTCTCCAGGTGTGTGCAGAGTGTGGGCAGCAGCTTAATGGAGTAGGTGGCGATTTCTTTGGCATTTTTCTGTTGCAAGTGAGCAAAGCCCACTGCTCTGTCCGTCTTACTCTAAAGAGACACCAAAGAAAACATTTGGGATGCACAATATTTCATTACCATAATGATTATCAGCCAATATTGGAGATGTTTTTTTTAATTTATCAGTATCGGTCAATACTGATTTTTTTTTTTTTTATATATATATTTTTTTTAATTGCTCATTTCCCTACTTTACATTTAGATTACTTTTGCCGCATTAAAGTTAATCTTTAAAAGCAAAACACTAATAATTTCATTTAATAATAAAAACAAATCAGTTTAAATGTCACCTTTAACAAATCTCAAAATAATCATTTTTATACTGTTCATTATATTGATGCCACAATTCACTTCATTTCAGCATCATTATAATTTACAGTATGAAAAATAAATATTTTGAGATTTGTTAAAGATTACATTTAACAGTGTTATTTAAAATATTTGATTTTATTTTTTAGTGTTTTATTTTTAGAATAATTAAGACAATATCTAATAAGTTGATTAGAATGTTGTTTCAAAGTTGTGCATGAACACGTTCTACTACATGAATCAAGTTAAAGTGTTGTCAAGTTAATGTCTGTGTTCATACTTTGAGAAATGGAGCCTTTTTGGCTGGAGCTGAAGTCAAACTGAAGTCCAGTTTACGCCACATATCCTCCAGCAGGAAAAGCAACTCAGCAGGGCCCAACTGCACTTCCTCCCTTAACTACACATAAAGCAATGATATGATTATTTAGTCTACAATTTAAGTATGTACTTATACTGAGAATCACCCAGCAAACAGACCTTGCTATTTACTGTTTTACCTTACTATGTAGCTCAGTGTCCAGTAGTGTCCGGGACAGAAGGCCACACTGTAGCACGCTCAGAGCTTCAACATCCAACTCTCTGAAGAATGGCCAGTACGAAGACAGACTGACCCCTGATTTGGCATCTTTTTCTTTCTCTTTCTCGCTCTCCTTCTCTGGATGGTCCTGCCATAACAAAAAATTGACAGCTTTAATATTTTAAAATTCAGTTGACACCAAAATAAAATCTCAATATACTGGATTAAATTCAACAAAAGAGTAACATATTTTCCATTTCCATCTCAAACATTATGGTTTTACTGTCTAATTTACCAGATGTTCATGCCAATGTCTGTAAACCAAGAGACAGGAAGTATATCTTGTCTTTACCTGTTGGGACTCCTCTGCCTCTGCAGCCGCCTCCAGCTGTGACTTGTCGCCTGAGGAGTTTTTACTCGCTGAGGCCTTCCTCTTCTTCCCAGATGACTCTAAACACACACAAACAGTGAAGGACTAACCCCAATCCACAAAACATACAAATAGTTTGCCGATTTCTCCAGCAGCCTTACCTTTCTTTCCTTTCTTTGGTGGAGCGATTGAAGAAGAGGGTATCATCCCCTCAGCACTCTCCCCATCAAAGTTAGCCTGAGGAGGAGTGTAGCCTGGTGTAGCTAACACAGTATACAATAAAACAATGTAAAACTTCAAAGAGAAAATATAGTAAAATAGATATAATAATTATATATATATATATACAGTGCCCTCCACAATTATTGGCACCCTTAGTAATTATGAGCAAAAGCAGCTGTGAAAATAAATCTGCATTGTTTATCCTTTTGATCTTTCATTCTAAAAATTCACAAAATTATAACCTTTCATTTAAGGAAAATAATTGAAAGTGGGGGGGAACTGTTGGTATTTGATAGAATCCATGATGCCATGTATCTGAACAAGATGTCCAGGACCTCTAGCAGAAAAATAGGCCCACAACATTAAAGATCCAGCAGTATATTTAACCGTAGACATGGGGTACTTTTTATCCATGTGTGCACCAAACCCATCTGGTGGGTTTGCTGCCAAAAAGCTCTTTTTTTAGTTTCATCTGACCATAGAAGCCGATCTCGTTTGAAGTTCCAGTCTTGTCTGACAACTGAATATACTGGAGATTGTTTCTGGATGAGAGCAGAGGATTTTTCTTGAAACCCTTCTGAACATCTTGTGGAGATGTAGGTGCTGTTTGATAATTTTTTTAGGCTTTCTGAGACTCAAGACTCAACTAATCTCTGCAATTCTCCAGCTGTGATCCTTGAAGAGTCTTTGGCCACTCAAACTTTCCTCCTCACTTCACATTAGGACGATTTAGACACACGTCCTCTTCCAGGCAGATTTGTAACATCTTTAGTTGATTGGAACTTCTTAATTATTGCCCTGATAGTGGAAATGGGGATTTTCAATGCTTTAGCTATTTTCTTACAGCCACTTTCTATTTTGTGAAGCTCAACAATCTTTTGCTGCACATCAGAACTATATTATTTGTTTTTTCTCATTGTGATGAATGATTAAGGGAATTTGGCCTTTGTGTTTACACATATTTGTACTCCTGTGGAACAGGAAGTCATGGCTGCACAATTTCATGCTCCTAGTCACCCTGGTGTGCTAAAAAATGTAAATATGAATGGGAATATACTTCAGAGATATTTTACTCATAAGAATTTCTAGGGGTGCCAATAATTGTGGCCAACATGTATTGGAGAAAAACATTTATTTCATAATGTGAGTTTCCCCCCACTTTCAACTGTTTTCCTTCAATGAAAGGTTAGAATTTTGTGAATTTTTTGAATGAAAGATCAAAAGGATCTATTTTCAGATTTATTTTCACAGCCGCCTTTATAATAATTACCTCATAATTACTAAGGGTGCTAATAATTGTGGAAGGCACTATATATATATATATATATATATATATATATTAATGTGACATACTGAGAATTCCACAAGTTACAGCAAGTCAAAATCCACAAGTGAAATATGAAGATTTGACAATATATCTGATATATATCGATATATTTGACTATATATCGATATATAATATATAAGGTACAGACAGACATCTATATCTAAGACAATGACTTAAAGTAAAAAAAATTATCTGTCTCTCTGGTACCTGCCAAGCACATCTGCAGTAAGCTCTGAAGGAAAGTGATATTCTGAATACGAGTTACAACCTTCATTTTCATCTCAGGGTCGTTCTGCCTGCAAAATGCATTCACCACCTACATTCATAAACAGACATACATAATATACATATTAAAATTAATTCTGTAATATATAACATCAAAAACCATGTTTCAAACTGTAGTTTCTAGAAAATTCAAATTGAATGGTTGCCATAAAATCAAAAAAAGTAGTCCATATGCACTATAGTCTTCTGATGGTTTGTGAGGGGGAAAAAAACAAAATTTAAGATAATATTCAGTCACAAGACATCATTTAATATTTGATGTTACTTACACTAATTTGAGAACTACAGTAAAGGAAAATATTTTTAGTGAATGAATAAATGAAGACAGACTACTCATTTTTGTGTGAATTATTCATCCACAACTGAAGTAAAATAAGTGCTGATTGTAAAGTCACTCTGAAGTCAATGAATTCAGTACTATGCTGTACTGAAGAGGTGTACTAACCTCCCTGAACCAGTTGATGGTGTGAAAGAGCAGAGAACAGAGAAACTCTCTCTCAGCCTTAGACAGACTCTCCACCTTCTCCACCACCTCCATATCAGTGAGGATCAGAGGACAGCCTATAACAGCACAAAACTCCCTTAGAATATCTCCTGAATCAAACTTAATATCTCTGACACCTCTTGAGATGTTAACATATAAATAATCATCATCATCATTATAATGAAAAGCAGAAGTGTCTAATAAATTCCTTCTGTGCAGTGATCATGACAAACCAAAATCTAGAACAGAATGATGAAGATGTTATCACTGATTTGATGGGGGTGTGTCTGACCTAGTAGAGCATCAATCTCCTCCAGATCCCCCTGGTGCTGCACCTCTTCACACAACCTCAGCAGGCGGAAAAATGGGGACAGACACAGAGGAGACACGCACCTAGGAGAATGAGAGAGAGAGTCATTTAAATTGAAAAATTGTGTCAGAGCCAAAGCCTTGCGGGCAGCGCTTCGACACAGCAACAGAGATTTGAGATTTCTGATGCCATTCCCCCTCTCCTCTCTTACCACTTCTTGTTATTGCTTCAACTGTCCTATTAATAATATATGCAAAAATTACAATATGCAATAAATGGCAGGGATTATTAATGATTCAACTACCAACAATAATGTTTTTACAGTGTCACTGATAAATAACAAAAATAATGATAATACAGTAATAATAATTTTACCCTTTTTGTTTCAATTTCATTTATTTTCAACAATTTTGCATACATCTCATATGATCAAACTGCATGTGTATGTAGTAATCTAGATATCAGCACTGGCTACTAAAAACTCATACTGATCAATCAGCATTATCTATATCAGGGAATCCCAAACTTTTTTTCAGCTGAAAAACTAAAATTTTTAGGTAGAAGGTTAAGTACTAATTCAATAATTTAACAACACATTTGAATGTTCACAGTTTTCTGATGTTGGTTAAAGGTCACGTGACATGCAAGTTAACATAAAATATGTATTTTCAGTGTTTCATTTTTATTGTTTTTATTTTAATTTTAAATACATTTTGAAATAAGTTTTATGTATTTTCTTTTCACTTTTTTATGATTTAATTATTATCCTTTTAATATTTTTTATGATTTAATTATTAGCTTTTGTTAATGCAGTCTGTAAAAGGGTAAAATTATTAAACTATTCCACTGAGTTCAGCATACAGTATTCAGTAGTGACCTCTCTCTCTTGACTCCAGCTGGTTGGGTTGTGTCTGTTTTGTGCTGCTGGTCTTGAGTCATAAGAGGCAGTAGATTGATGGCGATTCCCCCCTGACTCTCATCTTCGTCCAAATTATACATTACAGAGGCAGGAAACACAAACGGTCTGAGAGACACGCACACATACAAAGGTTCATGAGAAAGTTAAGACATGAAAAATAAATAAAACAGCTGATTGCTTTCATTTGATAATACAACAGAAAAGTTGTCTTTATGAGCCCTGAATGTGTCACTCACCCTGATAAATCTGGTCCGAGGTCTACAACAAAGTCTTCCTGAAAATCCTCTAACACACTCTTACCGATCCATGCCTGAGGGTGACAGCCAACACAGAGAGCTTAATGTAATCATGTAATATGAAGACCTTTTTGTCATGTAGAGATGCATATGAATTGTACTACTTTTTGTCTATAACTTAAGTCAATAACCGACACACACCAGCACTAGAGGGTCCAGTTTGCAGGTCTGCAGCAGGTTGGCCAGCTCATCATAACAGAGAGCAGCAGCTTCAGGGGAAGTCTCACTGCACGAGCGCACCAGCTCCAACAGAGCCATCACCTACACACACCACAACACTTTATGTGGTACATGCGTACATCAGTAACAAGTGGCAATGAAAGCAAGACATTTATAATGTTACAAAGGATTTTTTTGAACTTTCTCTTCATCAAATAATCCTGAAATCATGGCTCCCCCCAAAAAAATATTAAGCAGCACAACTGTTTTCAACACTGATAATAATAATAAAAAATGTTTTGAGCACCAAATAAGTACATTGGATCATGAGACACTGCTGAAAATTACAATTATATAAAAATGACAAAATATATAAAAATAGTAGGGCTGCACGATTAATCGCATGCTATTCTCACGCGCATTTCGTCAGTAAAGCCGGTTCCCTGATTACCGCTAAATCGGCATCACCTGTTTTTAAACGGAGCGCCTTTTAATAGACGGAGCCGTAGTTCACGGACAAGCCACGCAATATCGCGTTCATTATCGCAGGCGATTCATCTGCGATATGAACGCGATATTGCGTGGCTTTTCAGTGACCTACGGCTCTGTCTATTAAATGCCGCTTCATTTGAAAGCAGGTGATGGCGATTTAGCGGTAATCAGGGAACCGGCTTTACTGACGAAATGCGCGTGAGAATAGCATGCGATTAATCGTGCAGCCCTAAAAAATAGAAAACAGTTATTTTAAATTGAAATAATATTTTAAGTAAATTATATAAATGCAGCCTTGGTGAGTCTTATTTCAAAAACAGAGACTTATTTAAACAAAAAAAAAACACACAAAAAAAAAACTTAGCTCCGTCCCCAAAATTCACAAACATGCAATGCAAAAGTAGATGTCTTTTTAATCATAACTGAAGCGAAGCAAAATAATGCTTCGCTTCAAACAATGACACTCAAAACCGTCCTGTTACTACTAACATTACAACAACAGCATATTTTGGTTCTTGTGAAACATAGCAAAACCAGTGTTACTCGCATATGAAACAGAAACAACGCAACCTTGGCATCTGTTTTCAGGCCTTCCCACTCTGGTCTCTCCAGCGCTGGAAAACTTTTCTAATATTAACGTTAACCCTTCTTTTCTCAGTGATATTCCTCTGACCTTTTCTCTTTTGTAATGTCTCTCAGCCATCTCTCTTTCTACAATCATTCTTCAAATCTCCCTCTTGCTCACTCTCTCTCTTCCGCTATCATGAGTGTATACACCCCCTACTGCTGATTGGCTATGTTGTGGTGCTCGGTCCGTTTCTCAGAAATCGCTTACTGCACCTTTAAACCATCAGATCATCTCACTCACCTGTCTGTGTGTCTCAGTGGGTAGTGTGCCACCTTGAGAGCCATCAGGTTTATTTCTACATAAACAACACATGATCAAGAAAAGTGAAGACCAAAGATTACTGAATGTGTATAAGTGAAACATAAAAATTTAAAGAGCATACCTGCAGGCTCCCATACTGCCCACCATCATGACTGCCCCAATAATACCAATGCGCTTGTACTTGGGCACCGTGCTAGACAGCTGCTTACGGATTACGATATGCATGTCATCCTGGTGGTGGCCATATTGAGTCAGAATTTTCATTTTTGTATCAACTATCTCTTAAAAAGAGAAAACATGACATACCATAGCTTTAAGATGCAGATTGTTTCTCACCTGAATGTGTCCCCCGTGCTGCTCCTGTCCGAATGCCAGGCGGCTGAGCAGGTGGAAGAGTTGTCTGATCTGCTGTGAGGTCAGGTTGTCCATGTAGTCCAGAATACCCTGCCAGAATACCCACAATTCACACCAGCAAAAAGGTTAAATATCATTATGAACTTGAAAAAACCCAAATTGATCGCCCAAAATAATTTGTAAAAATGTACAAATTTTATAATATATATATATTATATATATATAAGCCGCTAAACGCCACCTCCGTCAAAAATGAGATAATGATATTGAGCGAATGCTCTCCGCATATAGCATACGTTCATCAAATACTTTCGCTTCCAATCTGCTAAATCCCAGCGTCAGCCCATTCAGAAATACCGGTTTGTTGGCAGAAACTGCTAAACGCCACTTCCCTTTGTCAGCAAAAGCTTCTAAGTCCACAGAAAGTAGGACACAAATTGAATCATAAGTCAAATTTGTTAAACACCAAAGAATTGACTAAAGTGACTTTTTTGAAAATAAGGCATTTCAATAACTGACTAATACACTTTTCATTGCCATTAAAGTAAAAATTACTGAACCTAAACATAGGAGCCTGGTAAAAAAAAAAAACAGAAAGTATTCAGACCCCCTTAAATTTTTCACTCTTTGTTATATTGCAGCCATTTGCTAAAATCATTTAAATTAATTATTTTTCCTCATTAATGTACACACAGCACCCCATATTGACAGAAAAACACAGAATTGTTGACATTTTTGCAGATTTATTAAAAAAGAAAAACTGAAATATCACATGGTCCTAAGTATTCAGACCCTTTGCTCAGTATTTAGTAGAAGCACCCTTTTGATCTAATACAGCCATGAGTCTTTTTGGGAAAGATGCACACCTGTGTCCAGTTTTTCACACCTGGATTTGGGGATCCTCTGCCATTCCTCCTTGCAGATCCTCTCCAGTTCTGTCAGGTTGGATGGTAAACGTTGGTGGACAGCCATTTTTAGGTCTCTCCAGAGATGCTCAATTGGGTTTAAGTCAGAGCTCTGGCTGGGCCATTCAAGAACAGTCACGGAGTTGTTGTGAAGCCACTCCTTCGTTATTTTAGCTGTGTGCTTAGGGTCATTGTCTTGTTGGAAGGTAAATCTTTGGCCCAGTCTGAGGTCCTGAGCACTCTGGAGAAGGCTTTCGTCCAGGATATCCCTGTACTTGGCCGCATTCATCTTTCCCTCGATTGCAACAAGTTGTCCTGAGCTCTTCAGGCAGTTCCTTTGACCTCATGATTCTCATTTGCTCTGACATGCACTGTGAGCTGTAAGGTCTTATATAGACAGGTGTGTGGCTTTCCTAATCAAGTCCAATCAGTATAATCAAACACAGCTGGACTCAAATGAAGGTGTAGAACCATCTCAAGGATGATCAGAAGAAATGGACAGCACCTAAGTTAAATATATGAATGTCACAGCAAAGGTCTGAATACTTAGGACCATGTGATATTTCAGTTTTTCTTTTTTAATAAATCTGCAAAAATGTCAACAATTCTGTGTTTTTCTGTCAATATGGTGTGCTGTGTGTACATTAATGAGGAAAAAAAAATGAACAAATGATTTTAGCAAATGGCTGCAATATAACAAAGAGTGAAAAATTTAAGGGGGTCTGAATACTTTCCGTACCCACTGTATATATATATATATATATATATATATATATATATATATATATATATATATATATATATAACAATTTCGCTTCCAAAATAGACATCAAGTTTTAGTCTTCACAAGACCAGTACCTGGAGAAGAAATATTTAGACTAAATATAAAGGCTAATAAACTGGTAAAGATGACTTTAAAATTTCACTATTAATAATTTTCACAACTTTTCCATACCTGAAAAACACAATTTTACAAATACTTCCATTGGTGGCATAACTGTGGCAATCCTGTAATAAACTGACAGAAGAAAGGGACTAAGGTCACAAACCGGGCAGGCATTCATACCTTCACAAAAACTGTGAACTGGCTCATCTCTGCAGGTCTCTGAGATACCAGCTCACAAAGCAGCTCAAGAGCTACATCCACCTCACCACTCACACCACTGCATGCGTGTGTGACCAAAGAGCCCACCACCTCCTACACAACAAACACACATGTACTGGACATCAGTGCACATCTCTGAATGAATGTTGGTGTCCATAAATCTGCAGTGTGTCAGTTGTAATGTGACAAGGATTTTCTTACCTGCCGACAGTAGGAGTCAAAGGCAGTGAAGGATTGTTTGTACATGTGACCTCCGAAAGGCACCACACAGCAGTCTGAAGAACGCAAGAGTCCTTGAGCTAGAGCCAGAATGGATGGGAAATAACCCCGCATCACCTGTATGAAACAGTTACACCACACTTGAAATGAGGAGCCAAAGCATCAGGTATCATATTTAGGGCTTTTTCTTCATTCATAATCACGTGGATGAAAGCAGACCTGAGCATGGCTCTTAAAGGTCTTCTGCAAGAGGCTTTCCTGAATCAAACCCTTGCGAACTTTGACCTTGAGCACCCTCTCCGCCCCACGTCGGCTGTGGTTTGCATTAGTGGAGTGAAGGATGAACAGCACCAACAGATCAACCACCTGAGAGACACAAAAAGTAGGGTTTATTCATGAATTTGGATGTTCAGGTGTGAAATACGTCTATGGGAATCACATAAAAACATTTTAATAGAAATCAGTCACACCTTATGGTCCTCTGACTCATCAACATTCTCTATGGCCTGAAAATCAAAAATATTATCAGTATTTAAATCACTTCAGTTGAATGGAAATATAGCACCTAGTGTCTGCAAACAGAATGGCAATGAAAATCAAATGAACTCTCAGCTGACCTTTAGCCAAGCCTCTGAGATGGTTTTCTGAAAGCGGATAGCTGACTTTATGACCTCCAGAATCAAAGCCACACTGTCCTGACCACTGCTGCATGATGGGACACTGGATTTCCTAAAAAGAGACAATCAAAAACAAGTCAGAACACTGCTAACAGAACTGAAGATATTATATATAAATTGAAGATATAAACTTCTTATTTGTTTTCCATGGAAGAAAGCAAGTATTTTGGGTTTGAGAAGGAAGGATGAGAGTAAAAAAATGGCGACAGAATTTCCATTCAAAAGAAAGCGAACTGCTGAGACCGTCACATCTTTTAAGAAGCAATTTAGTGGATTAACCTCTGCAACAAGCCCGCATCTCAACCAATGCATTTACGCATTCAAAAAAACTTTTCTTCTCTGCATTTTTCCTCTTCTCTAGCTTGCTTCCTAATCTTATAAATAGTGTTGGCTCCTTGACAAATTGTGTTTGTTCCTCTTTGGATAAAAGTGTCTGCTAAATGCATAAATGTAAGCGGGAAAATGTCTCACCCTGACAAGGTTTTGCTTTTCAAACGACTCTGGGAGGCCTGCAGGACTGCTGGCAAAACACACTGCTCCAACTCCAGCTTTTTGCGCAGGTCACACACCACCTGAGGAGCATGAAAGGGACATGAGCAAAACAACAGCAATAGACAAATGATTTAATTGTTTACCAGAGAAAAGAAATGTTCATGATCAGAAAAAAACTGTCATAAACAAGTCAGTTTGGTGGCCTAACCTCATTAGCATCAGATGCAGAGATGGAGTGTAAGACGAACTTCACTACGACAGGAAGATCCTCTAACTGCACAGCAGAGAGAGTTCCCATTACTGCCTCACGCACCTGACAGAGAGAAAGAGGATTCTGACTGGTATACACAACTGTTTAAAAGCCTAAATAAATGAATATTTTTTCTTCAGCAAGGATGCATTAAATTGAAAAAAGTGATGTTTACATTGATACAAAAAATCTTCTTTTGAATGTTTTATTCATTAGAGAATTCTGAAAAAAAAAAACTATCATGGTTTATAGTACAAAAATATTTAGCAGTAAAACTGTTTTCAACATTGATAATTCAAATCATCATAATATATTAGAATGATTTCTGAAGGATCATGTGATGATAAAGTCTGGAGTAATGATGCTCAAAATTCAGTTTTTAAAATATATTAAAATTGAAAACAGTTTTTTAAAATTATAATAATATTTCCTTTCTTTTTTTCCCCTTTTTTTTATCATGGTGCGCATAAGTTACTTCTATTGTGGTTAAGAAGTGTGCTAGTGTTACCTTTCTTTAACAAAATAAAGCATTTAATTTAATTTAATGCATTTTAGGGAACATATTTGCATGTTTAGAGTACCTCTGACAATAACGCAGAGCTCAGATTCAAGCTGGATAAAGCATCCAATATAGGCACAGCGAGCTGAGTGTTCTGCTGAAGTAATTCGCTGCACAATGGAGAAGACACAAACACAGACTCACATAAACACAATATACACAATGATAATAAGCATCTATATACAGTCACACACATCATTACCATCACAGCCATAATTACTAAACCAAATGACACAACTAAGCATGAATCAACTTTAATAGACACTTCTACCCCATCTCATGCATTGGGACACTACTGACGTACTTCAACTCTTTGGCCATGTCTCCATGTTGGGAATCCTCCAGGATTTCTGGGAGGCTGGTAATAATGTCCCGCTGGATCTCCACTGGAGCCACAGAAACCATCTGCATCAGCTTACTGCTCAAATCCTACACATACACAGCGGTTATGGTAGTCAGACATCTGTCACAGCAATGCCACAATTTGGCTATGACAAACATTTATGTCTGCTACAAAGGAACAGTTGGCAATTATGACGTTCACAGGAACATATTCATCACTGGGCGAAGGAGAACTGCGTACCTTGCCGTCTACAATTCGGTCCAGCCACTTTAACTGGTTTATAACAAGACGGGGAACGTTGAGGCCATCCTCACGAACACTGTAACAGAGCACATTACAGTCAATGATAAGTGAATGATACAGGACTTTGTAATTGAAGTGATGTGTACAAAAAGTCAACAAATGGAAATTTACCCCTCAAACATGAACTCCGGAAGCTTTTCAAACAACGTGTTTATGACCAGGGTCTAAATATAGGAAAATGAAAAACATATATTACTCATATACCCCCTTAAAATAGTTTGAATTAAATAAATGTAATAATTAACTTCAGCTGCAATTAATTCACTAAATACAATATTCATAAATATTCAACAGATCACATATATATATATATATATATATATATATATATATATATATATATATATATATATATATATATATATATATATATATATATATATACAGTACAGTCCAAAAGTTTGGAACCACTAAGATTTTTAATGTTTTTAAAAGAAGTTTCATCTGCTCACCAAGGCTACATTTATTTAATTAAAAATACAGTAAAAACAGTAATATTGTGAAATATTATTACAATTTAAAATAACTGTTTTCTATTTGAATATATTTCACAAAGTAATTTATTCCTGTGATGGCAAAGCTGAATTTTCAGCATCATTACTCCAGTCTTCAGTGTCACATGATCCTTCAGAAATCATTCTAATATGCTGATCTGCTGCTCAAGAAACATTTAATGTGTACAATTGTACAAAATATTTGTGTATAATATTTTTTTTCAGGATTATTTGATGAATAGAAAGTTCAAAAGAACAGTGTTTATCTGAAATCTAATCTTTTGTAACATTATAAATGTCTTTACTGCCACTTTTGATTGATTTAATGCATCCGTGCTGAATAAAAGTATTCATTTCTTTAATTTCTTTTCAAAAAAATAAAAATAAAAATTCTTACTGACCCCAAACTTTTGAACGGTAGTGTATAATGCTACAGAAGCTTTGTATTTCAGATAAATGCTGGTCTTTTGAACTTTCTATTCATCAAGGAATCCTGAAAAAAAAAGTACACAACTGTTTTCAACATTGAAAATAATCATAAATGTTTATTGAGCAGCAAATCAGCATATTAGAATGATTTCTGAAGGATCATGTGACACTGAAGACTGGAGTAACGATGCTGAAACTTCAGCTTTGCATCACAGGAATAAATTACTTTGTCAAATATATTTAAATAGTACACAGTTATTTGAAATTGTAATAATATTTCACAATATTACTGTATTTTTAATTAAATAAATGTAGCCTTGGTGAGCATTAAAAATCTTAGTGGTTACAAACTTTTGGACTGTACTGTATATATAAACTAGTTTTCTCTTGCTTTGTATTTTAAGAGGTAAATTGAGATGTGTTTACCTGTAGCATCTCTATTCCAAGCAACAAGCGTACCAGGCTTTCCTGATAGGATCCAGAACTGATATTAGAGGAAAAATAAACAAATAAGAGTATATAAGAGTAAAAAAACAACTGCATAAACCATTTTAATGAAATCTTGTAATGTTTTCAGATGGAAAAACAGGAAGAAGTAATGCATTACGTGGTATCCTGCTGTGAAGTGGATGATGGCACACAAGGCAGTAGACAGTTTCTGAATCTCTCTGGGTTTTCGATGTAAGTTTCCAGTGCAGATATAAACTCCTGAATTATCTACAAAACAACCATTCAACAATGTATGTTAAATATGCACGGTGTAAACTACTTCTGTAAAAACTGATATAATGATGATCGGTTTCTCACATTGGGGAATCGGGGATTCTTTCGTAGACGCTGCTGGAGTCTCTTTTGAAATATAACTTGGTCTACAGCTGTTATAATAAATAAAAATAAAAATATAATAAAAATATTAAAGAATTGTGTGTCAGATGTCAATGAAATCTGTTGTTATTATGAACATATATGTTTTGCTTGTATGTTCACCTTTATTGTATACAATGCATACTTGATCATCTGTCATCTTACCAATTTCATTAGCCGTACTGCCAGGTGTTAAAGTGACACCTGATTCCTTCAGAAACTGGACAAAAACTGAGTCCGGGTAGGAGTCCTGTACTGGAGACTTTGTGGGTCGCCCACTGCTCTTGGTCTTTTTTGACTCTGTACAAATCAAGAAGACACATCAATACAGTCAAGCAATACATCTTTTTAATTACGCCAAACGTACAAGGATTTTAGCTATTCCCGATTTATTTTAGATGTGACGACATCAGGATCTTACTTGGAACGTCAAGTGTGGAATCTTCGTCCACTGTGATGGAGGAGCGCTTCTTCTTACGCATCATCTCAGATCAGTGAAATTATAAAACAACAGATGATACCTGTTAGGGTTACAACAAATAAGCTATTTCACATGTAACGTTACTAAGTCTGTACACAACTGACAGTTCAATAATGACAGCCTTAATTCAAACAATACCAGAACCCATTTCGGAAGATGGTAAACAATCATTACAAGACAGACTGAAATGGCAAGAGCTAAATTATACAGTCGACGAACTCGACGAAATGACCGTTTTTGAGTCAAAGCGTCGTCAGAAGTGTTTACCTTAAAGTTTCTCCCCTCGATTCTGGTCTTAAACGTTTGTCGTTTAGATGTTATGTTAATAAATGCTGATTAAATTTAGACTGTAGCATAAAAGTATGTTTTCATAACCAGGCTAATGTCACAAAGCTTCCCGCGCCCGTGGTTCGTAAAATTTAGGGGTCGTGGTAAAATTCTCGATTCTGGATTGATGAAAGAATTGTTTTGGGACGTTACTGTATGTTTTGCGTGTTAACTATATCTATCTTTACAAGAATAAAAGTACAAAATACATCAAACAATATGTCATCAGGCCCACAGATAATAAGATAAACATTTTCGACCGTGAAGTGTTAAACGGAGCACTTTGGTGACACTCCCTAATATTCTATGGGCGTGTATTAAAAGTGTGCGTAGAAGGTCTTGCAATGATTGGTCACTGCATATCACACCGCCCACAGTTAACAGGTTTATATTGTGTCATTTTCATAGATCTGTATCATTTTGCTGCGGAGCAGGGATAAATATGGCTGGAATAAAATCGCTTTACGACATCACTACAAAAACCCTTACAGGAGAAGAGTTCAAGTTTTCTTCTTTACAGGGTAAGGTGGTCCTGATCGAGAATGTCGCTTCTCTTTGAGGAACGACCACCAGGGATTACACCCAGATGAACGAGCTCCACGAGCGCTTCTCAGATAAAGGGCTTGTGATTCTGGGAGTCCCCTGCAATCAGTTCGGGTATCAGGTAAGATGACATCAACACCTGTCTGATTCATTCAGTAGCCCTTCAATGCCGAACAGGTGCCTGTGGCGCACTTGATCTGTCATGCCCTGCTGTCTTACACCTGTTTTATATATGCTGATTTATCTGTACAACCAAATGGGCAGCCTACATTCAAATAAATAAATAAATTCATAAATAAACGTCAATGGTAGTAACACATAAATTATTTAATGCTTAAGAGATTGGATGTTAACTAGGCTACTGATCTATTAAATATTATAAAACGATAGTCTTGGTCTTGGATGCTGATCCTAAAGCCATCTTTTTAAATCAAATATAAAAAAGAACAATAAACATACAAACAGCCATCATATAAAGAGAAATAAGTGGTTACAGTTTAAGATAATGAGATGCATTTAGATTTCTTATTAATATATTCTTAATACAGTATATGTGAGAGACTCAATGCAAAGCAAAACTTAGTTATCAAATTTGCTAATTTTGCAAACTTGCATTTACTAAAATGAAAAGTTGTACCTCTTAATATTATTTAATGCTTTTGAAATAACATGAACTCAAAATGAAGTTGCATTATTTTTGTATTATTTCCTTGAGTTTAATGGGCATTTTACTTTCTCTACGTTTATTTGTGGAATTTTTACTCCTAATATGAATGCAAAAATGACTATACTCAACCCTTGACTGTCCCCACTCAATGTTATTGTAAAGTATTACCAAAATAGCTTATTAAAATGTGTGTGTGATTCTGTTGCCTATTCATTTTTTAATTCTTTCTTTATATTTGCTTTCAGGAAAACTGTAAAAATGAAGAGATCCTTTTGTCCTTGAAGTATGTCCGTCCAGGCAATGGCTTTGAACCTAAATTTCAGCTCTTGGAAAAGGTCGACGTGAACGGGAAAGACGCTCACCCTCTCTTCGTCTTC
The DNA here is from genome assembly GCF_018812025.1 of Megalobrama amblycephala. Taxonomy (NCBI): domain Eukaryota; kingdom Metazoa; phylum Chordata; class Actinopteri; order Cypriniformes; family Xenocyprididae; genus Megalobrama; species Megalobrama amblycephala. The sequence continues at coordinate 3,705,778 of NC_063051.1, forward strand.
CTCAAGGAGAAACTTCCATTCCCGAGCGACGAGCCAATGCCCTTTATGAACGACCCCAAATTTATCGTGTGGAGTCCCGTATGCAGAAACGACATCGCTTGGAATTTCGAGAAGTTTCTTATTGGATCTGATGGAGTGCCATTCAAACGCTATGGAAGGAGATACCTGACCAGCAACATCGAGCGAGACATCAAGAAACTTCTCAGCATAGCCAATTAAAATGTCTTTTAAAGGGTTTGTGGGTCAAACGGGTGTCAAAATAAATCATTAATAATCCTGCTTGCATACCTGAACCTATATGGGTCTCTAATATGTTTTTAAGGCAGGTTGTGCTCTCATGTGCATGATGTTGCTGAGTTTGGACTTTTACTTCATGAAGATGTTCCTGTAAACATGCTAGTCTGTGGGGAGCAGCTGATGTACTGCAAAAGTCCTAACTGAACGGTTCCATTAAGCTCTTGTATGGCACGACATGCATTTTAGACCAATAAATATGAATGTTTTCTACTCAAGTCTCAAGATTGCCTTCTTTCGATTCAGCTTCAGTTAGCGTGGGAGGACTGGAACACAGACTTTTATGGTTTTATCTGTTGTGTAATACGGTACTGATCATCAGGTGCATTGAAGAGGTTCATCCTGTATTAATGAGTTCCAGTGGAAACTTATCTCTAGTGTGGGTGTGTGAGCAGGGAGTAGAATTTCCCACTGCAGTTACTAGGCCAAACATGTTTACACGGTCACATTAAACCTTCAAATTAAAAAAAAAAAAAAAACATCAATGTATTCATTTTGAAAAACTAAAATATAAGAATTGAGTACCAAATCAGTATATTAGGATGATTTCTGAAGGATCAGACACTGAAGACTGGAGTAATGCTGCTGAAAATTCAGCTTTGCCATCACAGGAATAAATTACATTTTAAAATGCATTTCAATAGAAAACAGTGTTTTATTGTAATAAGACAATATTACTGTTTTTACTGTATTTAGATCAAATAAATGCAGCCTTGGTGAGCATGAGACTTATTTCAAAAACATTAAATTCGTAATTATTTCAAACGTTCGACTGGTTGTGTTTATACATTACTCAAACATAATCCCTAAATGCACACAACATTATTAAAAACCATTGCAAACTTTCATATACAACCATTTCTATTTACATTAGCCAATACCAATTTCCCCATGTACTCTCAAAACTGTTTTTACGTTGACTCTAGATGTGTAAGCCTTATTTCGCATTTACATTTACTTGCATTGCATTCAAGGTTTATACATTTCGATCAGATTTGCATTCCATGGGATTCAACCCTTGGCATTGCTAGTGAAACACTCCACTGTTTGAGCTAGAGGAAAGCAACTATTATTCAAAATAACGTAAACCGGTAATAAAAATTAATAGGTAGGCGAGTTGAAACTTGACTGATGCTGTAGATTATGATTCATAATTCATCTGAATCAAATGGATTGGCTTATTGGTGTATAATAAAAAATACAAATACAAAGCCATTATCTATAATCAGGCTTCCACATTTTATTATATTTTCAATTCAAATAGGCTTAATCAAAATCTGGTGTTGCACATCTTGGCATGATAAATAGAAGAACACAAAGCAGCTATGTACTGTGCCCCAGATTATGATTATGTACATCTATGCAAGAAAGGTCTATGAAATTACAAAAACAAAAATGTTTAAATGGATGTTTTGCTGATGTAGGAGCTGCGGGGGAGTCGATGATCAGTTCGAGTCCTAAATTTTATAGCTGGGTCATGAGTTATTTCCATAAAGAACAATAGTGGATTTACCAGTGACTGCTAATACCATAGAAAGGTAAACATCAGGAACAACCATCTAGTTACCATTTTGCAGATTTCAAAATTTGCATGCTGTTTTGCCACACACACACACACACACACACACACAAAAAGAATATGCTTTGTGTATTATGTTCTTAGCAGTATGAAGCACTTGTCTTTTGAGTTTTGAGTTGTTGCTAAAGCCATCCGACACACATAATGCCACATCTAAATACAGGGCAGATGTGCCAATGTACATCTACGTGTAATAACAACTAATCTTTGTATCTTTAAGGTTATTCTTAATTAAAACAATGGCCTTTCTTTGTGTTGCTCTTTGTTGTGTACATATACCTGTTCAAGTGTCATAAATATAGCACCACGTTCAAGCAGACTCCATATTCCTCTGGACTGAAGCCATTTAGAGAAACCATAAAGAGAAAAAAAGGTGCATTATTACAAAGCACAAATCATCGGATCAGAAATAAGATGCTTTGGAACTGTTTTGGGGCACGACCGTGACTTACGTTCACTTGTTCCACTGATTCTTAAGCTTCCCTTTGCAAGGTTTTGGGGAGTAAAGGCTGTTTGTGTGAATATATCAGAGATCAGCCTCCCCCAAAATAACAACATGATAATAAACCCGACATTGTGATATCCTTATAGTCAAGCAGCTCTGAAAGTGAAATATTTCAAGACAACAGCCTCCGGCATGGTATATTCAACAAAACGCGTGGCTTGTGATAGGATAAAGGAAACATGGAGACAATATTTAATATAAGAGCGCAAGCTTCTCTGAGAGAATCTCTGTGCTTATCACCACACGTTTAAGTTTTTAAACACAGAGTCTATTCTTCACAGGAGGCACATGTTACAAGATGCTGATAGCTAGAGTCCAACGTAAGTGGGTAGAGGCATAATTTAAACATTTCAGAGGAGCGTAATGTTGCATACATAGTCTATTTTTAGGCATTTCCCCTCTCCTGATCTATTTCATCTAACATTCATGTCGTCCAAAGAGAGGTTATATTGCCGTTTCACCCTCATTCTCATTTCCGACTAAAAGAAATAAGCTTCTATAATCAGCAGGCATCAAGGTCCAAGAATAAAGTCTTTCATGTCACGCTTCAAACTAAAATTCTCTTTATTTATTATTAAGATTCTTTTTTGGCTCTTGATAAAGACGCATGTGTGAAAGAAAAAAAAAAAAAAAAAAAAAGTAAAATAAAGCTAAAAACAGAGGGCCTGTTTGTGAGCCTTTAATAGTCACTGAAGTAGCCAGGGATGTGCGTTGATGCATTGATGATTTCATCTTTATGTAGTTTTTGTTTCAGTGCCAGTCCTTGAAAGACTAAAAGAAATTCAGTTGGTGTCCATGTGGTCGTCCAGGGTCTCTGAAGCTCCGCCTAGTGATGCGGAGGGGGTGGATTTGGACGGTGTGTCCGCGTCTCTACGTTGGTAAAAGAGCACGTAGGCTGCTTTAGTCTGTGGAGAACAAAAAGTGACAATTTTGAGTCAGTGTACAAACCGCTATCTGCCTTTATGGGAGGACAATGACTCTTTGGTATTCATTAACCACAGGAATGCTGTATGAGTCTGGAAAGGATGGCCAAGTATATATTTTAATAAAAAGGAAAGTGTAGAAGTTTAAAGTCTCACCACAATCTGATCCTCAGTAGCAGCAGACACACTGCTGTCGTCAAAGTAATACCATTTTCCATCCATCTTGTTCTTGCCGTATGCCGTGTCTGCAAGAAGAATGAAACGCGTTGCTCAACTGCTGAACTTACGTAATAAAAAAAACTAAATGATCGTTTCCAAGCAGCAATACAATGACAAAGATGTAAATGATCAACTATGTGTTAAAGTTTCTTTTGAAATCATTCAAACATATCAGAGTTGAAAGGGAGAATAAATGATCAAGTAATAAAGGACAAATAAAAGACTATTTACACAACCTGAAAGGAAGGATTTCACTGAAAGGGAATTACAGAGTTACGAAATAACGGTAGACAAGCAGTAAGAGTGACTTACAGTGGCCTCCACCCATTCCTCCATAATGGTTGGAAACAGCAATGAGGTCATAGACATATGGGTCAGCTTTGGGGTCGCAAACAAACTCTGACATGTTCAAGTCCCTGTGTGAGAAAGTTTACATTCATTAAAATAAATAAATAAATAAATAAAATATCATTCCAGAAGTTTAAGTTGAAAAAAAAAAAAAAAAAAAAGCTATTCTTCAAACACAAAATATTAAATAAGAAATCATCAACAAAGCGTGTCTGCTGAAATTGATTATTTTACATTTCAACCACATTCATTTTTTTGGATCAATGCTTCCAATTACTAGATTCCAGTTCTGTGTTAGCCTACTCCATTTATCACAATGAACAATGGACGGGTTTGTCTGTCCAGACGAGCATGACTCAGCTTCCCAGAAACTGACACCTGATACAATGCACCTGAATTCTGTACACTCTTTCCTTCTTCCTGTTCAGTAAGGTGACCTAGAGCATCCCCAAATGGGATAAGGGCCAAATGCTCAAGGCAAATATTATGGTGAGAAAAACAAATTGCCCAAAAGCATGTCATTGTTAGTATCTGAAGTGTCAATATTCTGTATGCTACAGATGAATGTCACATTATAACTAAAATTAACTATATATATATATATATATATATATATATATATATATATATATATATATATATATATATATATATATATATATATATATATATATATATATATATATATATATATATATATATAAAAAACAAAAAAACAAAACAAAAAAACAAATTTACACCTGATGTCAGATATTTATTTGCCATCCTGAAACTGGCTTAAGACTATAATAAACTAATTTCTGCATGGGTGAGGAAAAAATTTGGCGCCATCTGGTGGGAAATTAACAGAAGCGCTTTACATGTAGAGGGCACACACTGGTTTTGATCTTTAAGGGACAAATCCCTTGCTCTTTGGAGAATGATTACACAAGCTTTAAGCTATTATGTAATTTAAAATGAACCCCATTAAGAGTAGTTAAATAAATAGCAATAATAATAATAAATAATAATAATAATAATAATAATAATAATAATAATACATATACATATACATATACATACACATACATACACAAATCTCATTTATTTAATTTAAAATCTCTCCTTCAATTTATCCATTCATCCAGCTCTCCATTTATCCATCTTTCCATCCATGCATCCATCCATCCATAATAATTGTCATTCAATTTTGTCATTTGCAGCAGTTGCATCTCGCAAAATATTTACCTAATTGGAAAATCCACGACCGTGTCAAGCTTGTCTCTCCAGCAGCGGTTGTAAGAGAATCGCTTCAGATGAACAACCAGAATGCGTGGGAGAGACCACAGGTCAAACTTCTTTGTGGCCTGCTGGTGTTTCTTACACGTGGGGCAGTACCTACAGAGGAGCACAGCAAATATTCACGTCATTAAAACGGCACTAAATGTGGTTATACTTAAACATTTAACTTTGGAAGCAGGGGCTCCTCACCAGGGGTCATGTTCTCCTAGGGTCTCCATTGTAGTAAAGAGCTCGATGCATTCTCGTAAAGCTACCGTAGTCTTCTTCTTCTGAGCATGTAGCATGCTCTCATGTTTGTCATAGGCCTGGGGAGAGACTTCACATTAATGTCCGAGGAGATTTAGCACAGGTAGCTAAAAGGAAAGATGGTCGGCTTGTCCAGTTTTGTGAAGATTATGACAGACATCTATGATCAGATGACCACTGTCATATCTCACTAGACCCCCCAATTACACAGGGCTTGCTCAACACTGATTAATCAACTAGTCGATTTTGAAAATATTATGCTTTTTCACCTTTTAATAAATACAGTTTCTTAACTCCCTGAAATGCCACGATAGTAGTCTTGAGTTTTCTACATGTCACAATGTAATAATTCCCGCCCGAGGCATATGCAAAAAAAAAAAAAACAAAAAAAAAAAAGGGACGAGGCCTGGTTGAGTTGTGTTAGTAGTGTGTTGAAACTCACGGTTATGGTTAGGGGCGTGACATTTCCGAAACACACGCAAAGCGGCTGACCATTCACAACACACTGGTCCAGCCGAACAATCAGAGCACACTGTGCTTTTCAGAAGGAGGGGCTTCATAGAGACGGGAACTAAACAGAGCGTTACTGACAGACTAGGAAAAGAGGTGCTGCAACAATGTTTGTTGAACATTAAAGCATGAAATCCTGTTCTAGTAGACCCCAAAAACAAAATCAAGACTTTTTTCCAAAGCATAATAGCTCCCCCATTTTTTAATTTGTAATATTTCACACTTTTACCATTTATATTTCTGATCAAATAAATGCAACCTTGGTGAGCATAAGAAGCTTCTTTCAAAGACATTTTAAAAACCAACCCCAAACATTTAAAAAGTAGTGTAGTTTTGCACAGTTAGTGGAATGGAGATCATTACCTCAGCTTCCTGGTCATCGTAGCACAGTTTCTTCGTGTCTGAGTCCCAATCAATGGCTACTGTCGAGTGAGCTGTAGAAAGGCATATCTATCAGTTTTGATTCAAGGATATAATGCAAGTGATCCTAAAGAGTTCACATAATCACAATAGCGTTTCACGTATAATAATTTACCTGATTCATCTGATTATTTTTTTGTATGAAATGCAAAAAAATGTGATAGTTACTTGTGAGCTTTAGGAGATTGCCATCAAACGGGAGAGAACTGATGTTGGCTGTGCCGTAGGAATTGACCATGCTGAAAGAAAAGAGTTTTGGCCGAGAAGTAAAAGATTTTCCACCGCTGCTATTGGGCCCATTCTCTGGTTCAGAATCCTCCTCTCCATCCACAGCATCCGAGTGGCTGTTTTCTGGTTCTGGACTCTCCTGGTGGTCCATGGCTTCCTCATCACCTAAAACACATGCATGCAACAAAATCAGATCTGTGTCAGATGTCAGTGGGGGAAAAAAATAAAAACAAAAATTCTAAAATGACAGAGTGAATACAGCATTTGGGAGCTTTATAACAAGTTTGAGTATCATACCATCACAAACTCCATTGGGGCCATTGCAGGAGTGGTTGCTGCCGTTGGATCCAGCGCTGCAGGATGCTCCATCTGAAACTGGGCTGCTGCAACCACTCAGTCCTGTGCTGTGACTGGACACTGAAGCGAGGTATTCTGGTGATTGGCTGCTGCTAGATGATGTGGCTGAGGCAGATGCTCTGCTGTCCGTAATGGTACCCTGTGAACGTTTAACGTAACGCCTAAAACAAAAGAGAATAAAAGGACAACCAAGTTTTTAAAATGACAGAATCAGTGTCACATTAGAATAGACCAACAAAACACAATACCAACCCGATCCTCTCCAGCACGCGCTCATAGAGGGTATCCACGGTGAGGTTGTGGCGTGGGACGGTTATGAGGAGAGGCTGACCAAAGAGCATTGTGCCTGAAGAGCCTCCGCTGTGCTTAGCATGCCTCTCTCTGAAGTACACTGGCAGGTTCATCCTCTCACTATCTTCCTCTAACACCTCATAACTAAACCACAATGACACAATCAGTGAAAGACCACCAATTAAAACACGCTCAGCTGAACGGACAAAACCAACAGTATGCAATACAACTCAATGAACATTCATCAGTGATCAAAAGTTTGGGGTAAGTACGATTTTTTTAAAGAAATTAATACTTTTATTCAGCAAGGACGCATTAAATGGATCAAAAGTGACAGCAAAGACATTTATAATGTTATAAAAAAAAAAATTCAATTTCTAATAAATGCTGTTCTTTTGAACTTAATGGCTGCTGAAAATTCAGCTTTGCAATCACAGGAATAAATTACATTTTAAAATATTTTTAATGAAAAAAAAAAAAAAAAACTATATTACTGTTTTTTGATTAAATAAATGCGGCCTTAGTAAGCATAAGAGACTAATTTCAAAAACATTAAAAATCTTACCAACCCCAAACTTTTCAATGATAGTGTAAGAATTTAAGAGATGGCTTACACAAAAATGTCATCCTTCTCCATAATTTGATTGAGACCATCATCCCGTTTGTAGATTTTGTGGAATCTGTGATTGTAAACATCTGCCACCACCATCTAGAAAAGACAAAACAGGAACACCAAGTCTCAGACTGTCCACTATAACTTTAAGCAAAAATGTTATGTAGACACAAATAGAAATTGTTCATCTAAAAGTGAAAACAGCCATAATTCATTCAACCTCATTTTGTCTCAAACTCAAATGACTTTTTATAATGGAACACAAAATGTTCACTCTGCTCTTTTCCACTTAATGTAGGAATACAATGGCCAAGTCCTGTCAAACTCCAAAAGAAAAAAAAAAACCTAAAAAGTAGACTATATGATGTACATGATGTTTTTATTTTTGAGTGAACTATCTCTTTAAGCATCATAAACAATGGAAAGATGATTGTTAGTTTGAAATGCTGGGATCAGAAAGTCTTACATTCTCTGAAGGAAGTCCAGATAGCTTGGCCAAAGCGCTGCACAGGTCTGCTACTACACCCATTTTGGGAACCACTACACGGTACTGGAAGATAACAAATGGATCTTTTAGCCCACATCTTGAACTAAAACCTGTGCCTGAGTGTTTTCAGGAAAACGGGTCTTACTTGCATGGGTCTGAACTGCGGGTCAGTGCGGACCAGGAACACCTCCATAGTGCGATCCTTTTTCATGGGCAGGGGCAGTGTGAGGTAGCAGAAGGGGTCAAAGGTAACAGAAACTTTGGAGCATTCTGGGCAGACCAGTGTAGACTTGAACAAGCCATGGAAGATGTCCACGATAATGGAATCGTTCCGCAACCGGTGATTCGCCCATGCTTCCTTAGCTACAATCTACAGACAATGAGATACCCACAAATCAAACATTCTTCAGTTTAAAGCTTAAGTGAAATATATATTATATATTATATATATATATATATATATATATATATATATATATATATATATTTTAGGCAGCACATATATGCTTCCTTCGAATGTAGAAAAATGAAGCCAAAACATCCCAGTAATGGTCGTCGCTGATGACCTTATTCGGAGACCCAGTCTGCGCAGTAGTGGAGCCGCGGTATCAAGGTTCCACCCACACTCAATCGCAAGCACAGTTGTCAATCATGACGTTACACCCTGTTTTTATAGCATCAAATAACTAACTAAAACTGTGATAAGAACTACATAAAATGACAGAAACGATCTTTGGAAAAAAGTTATTTGAAGTGTAATTGGATTTTACATGTAGAGAGTGGGATTTGACCTATACTGCAGTCAGCCACAAGGGGGCGAACAAAATGCTTTGGCTTCACTTTCCAGGACTTGTGTGGCACACTTGGCACAACAGAAATAAAAGCAGTCAACAGAAATAAAGGTAGTCATTTTGACTACTTCTGCATTTTACTTTGAACTAAAATGCATGCCTTGTGGTGTACACATAATGATGTGAGGTTTACCTCATCAGGCCGCCCCTCAGCATCTCTCAGGGCCAGGTAAGGCTTCTTCTTAACACGGTTAAGGTCCTCATGTAGACCGTCCAGCAGAAAGGCCAGCAGCTCCTGAGAGTCTTGTTGCTGGTACCCTGAGAACTGCGGGGCAAACCGACCCACCTGGGTCTGAACAGAGAGAAGAGAAACTTAACATTCAGATTAAGGGTGTGTGTTGGAAATGTTAATTGACTTTCAGAGTAACTGGTGAAACACCGATCCACTCACTTTAAAAGTGCGTGGAGCCACATAACTGCTCCGACTAAGCCACGTCTGTTTGACCAGATCTGCGTAGGCCTCTGCAATCTCCCCTCGCATCCCTAATGGATTTTCCCGGTTGATCTCGGCTTCATACCGGTCCTCCAGGAAATATTCCGTCAGAGGGGGAGTGTTGCTCAGGCACTGTAATTAAAAGGAAAATAGTCTTAATCAAGGAATCAGGGTTTGGCTGGTTAGCATGACCTAGTTCGCTAACTGCTAAATGCCATAACTACACCATCTGGGCCCAAAAAAGGAACTAAGTGCCCATGAGAAAAATGCGCAATGAATATGCACTTGCGTACCTGGAGGGCAGAGTTCATAAAGCAGGTGTTGCCCAGGTTGCTCAGACCGCAGAGGCCCGGTTGAGCAGCAGATTCTCTGTAACTGTAGGAGGAGCTGTAGGAGTTATAACTTCCCAATCTGCAAAAGGTATGATGGGTTAGCAAAGACATGTACTATGAGGTAACACCACAATTTAAACCAATTTAGACCACCACATTTGGTCAACCAAATGCTGAATACAGGAAACCTGACCTGAAACTGAAACCTTGATTCAGTTCCCTGTTTAAATTCTCCTAGTAAGAAACTAAACTAACTGTGGAGTAATCTAGTTTTATGTTATTTAATGTTCAAGCTGACCTGTTACCAGAAGTACTGTTGTTCAGCATGTAGCCAGAGTTGCTATTGCTATCCCCATTCGTTATTGTAGAGGATATGGTAGCAGATGAGTTTGAAGAGAGTTTTGGGGAGGTCGTATAATTCCGAGAGGTGGAAGTACTGGACCTATGCATAAATCAAAGAATTCCGTTAGGGTTATTTAAAGCAATGTTCTAAATGACAGGAGATACTGGAAAGACAAAGTAACTGATTTAAAAGAAAACTTCCAATGATTTTCTTAAAAAAATAGCAAAAGTAATACCCCTCAGATACCTCCATATCTGAAACTAGAAGAGAGTTCTTTTAGCATTAAGCTGCTTAAGTGTGAGAACAATCTAAACTGCATGTACATACTTGGAATGGCAGGACTGTCTGGGCCATGTGCCATCCTCATTCTTCTTCTCTATAACAAGCACCTAAGGAGTGAGATGAGATTATGTGAATTCATAAATCCTTTGAAAATGTCAGTCAGCCTCAAAACAACCACAACTAGAATCAATGGAATGAAGCGCAATGGTTTACCTGCCCCTGAAAAAGCCCTGCGTCCTGTACAGTGCTGTCAAGCTTGTTAAGTTGTTCATAAGTGTTACTCATGTATTTATTCCAAAGACGAGTTTCCTTTTCAGATGGGATGTCAAATAAAGACCGCATCTCCTTCTCAATAGTATCTAGAGGGGGAAAAAAAAAAAGATTAGAAAAAAAATGATTGTATATAGAGCTGCACAATTTTTATTAGTGCAATTTTGAGTTTGAATTGAAAGGAAAAACAAATACAGAGCTGCTGATAATAGCTGTAAACAATTAAAATGACTGAACAGTTTTCTTATTATTACTTATTACCAGTGCCTTTTAGTGGTTATAATGGATATAATTAGTCATCCAAATATTACTGATGAGGAAAACTGATATTTTCTGGAAGGCTTATGAATCTCATACCTATAGTGTCTGCTTTGCTGAAATGGCGGGTGACAACTTTTTCCATGTTGTCATTTTCACATAGGTTCAGCTCTAGCAAATACACTTCCACTTTACAGTGCTTCACAAACATTCCATGTTCAACAACCTGGAAAACAGGTTTATAAATATAAATATAAATGAACACACAAAGATATAGCAAAAGAAATGCATTTAAAACATTTCGCATCTCAACTCAACTTATCTTAATTAAGTCTTTAACTGTGAACATAAAACATGAAAATAATACAACATGTAACGCTGCCTGTAATAACTCATGTATATCAGACATGGGTAAATAAAGGCATAAAAAAAACAAAAAAAAAACAAAAAAAAAACCAGAAGATATAAAAATTTAAAAATCAATCCTACATTTATGAGCATCACAAATAAAGCAAGAGACAAAGCAACAAACAGCAAAACAAAGAAATAGGGGAACCTTTCTGATGATGGGTTTCTGACCCTCCAGACAGCCATACCAGCTGACCAGCTTATTCCAGGCCTCTGTAGGCACTAAAACATAGTCTAACTCATCTATGAGATGCTCTTTCAGCGTCTGGGACTCGTGATCTATGATATAGAAAGAAAAAGGGAAATCATTAGAACACATTAGAGACCTTTAACACTATACTGTATTATCTAACAGAATTAGCCGTGCTAAGTTCAGAAAATCATGGTGACTTCCTTCCATAAAAAACAAAGGATAAATTTTGGACTTGTCGCTTTTTTTCCCCATGTAATTACAATAAATGGGGGGGGGGGATCTTTCAAGCTTCAAAAAGAATGAAAAGCACCAATAAAAATGGCCACAACTTTAATCCAAGTCTTTTGAAGTCACATGATAGCTTTGGGTGAGAAACATCAAAGTAATTAGTCAATGATAATCTTGTCCTCCAGTGTGCTGTTAACTTAAGAAATGCTGTGACTGTATCGAGTCAGTGAACTAAACTCAATCAGATCAATCCTATTCATTAACAAATCATTTAGAATTAAATAAAAATATATGCATTTTCTGGTTAATGGTGATTTATGGAAGAGAAGGGAAAAAAATAAAAGTAAATAAAATAAAGTCGAGTTTGGATGACAGAGTGAAAAAAATTAAAGAATCTAATTTTGGGGTTAAGTTGAACTATCCCTTTAAAGGCTGAAACGTCAAAACTCAAGTACTCGGTAAGCCCCTTAAAATAAAATTACCCACACAGCTTTGAATCAGATATTCATTTTTAAATGTCTCCACTATAATAACAAAAACCGTTTTACTGCTGGCAAAATAAACCCCATTTTTCACAACACCTATCTACTAGAATGTGGCAAAACAAAGATAAGGCACAACACTCAATATTCATTACCTGAAAAGAGTCCAGAGTTGTCAATGGGTCCTGGGTACAAATTGTGCTCTCCAACATTGTACAAATCCCAACTGTCAAAGCCCACATATTTCTTCCATTGTTTGAACCACCGGCTGTCAATCAAATACCTAAACAAGTAGAACAATAGGTGGAGATCAGAGAAAAGTCAGGGAAAATGGACAATAAATGTTTCTCTCCTAAAATATAAGGCCTAAACTGATAGCAAAGCAAATATCTATTGAGTTGTCACATCTACCAATATAGAAGTCAAAAAGGATGTCTTTCTTAATCTCATCCAAAGTAGGAACTTGTTCCACATAAGCTTGTTAGCAGTTGATTCCACTCTGCCAAGGGACAAACAATATACTTTGATAAGAAATGTCAAAAGTCCAAATTAAAAGGGATGGGTCACACAAAAGTCAAAATTGTCATTGCTTACTCGCATATGACACAAAAGGAGGCGTTTATTTTTGTTGTATGGGAAATACATTTAAAAGTGAATGGTAACAGCAGCTTTCAGTCTCTTAACTTTGTGTAACATCTCCTTTAAAATTCATGAAAAAAAAAATTGTGAAATATTCTTTAAGTTAATTTCGAAATGTCCATTAATTCATTAATTAAACTATGAAGCGCTATCTAAAAATAGTGTAAAGTGACCTTAGAGTTAGTTCACCCAAAAATGAAAACTGTCATCATTTACTCAAAATCAAGTTGTTCCAAACCTGTATGAATTTCTTTCTTCTGTTAAACACAAGTTATTTTTAAGAATGCTGGTAAACAGACAGTTGACAGTTGTCATCGACTTCCATAGTAGGGAAAAAAAATTACTATGGAAGTCAATGTCTACCATCAACTGTCAGGTTACCAACATTCTTCAAAATATCTTTTGTGTCCAACAGAAGAAAGAAAGATTTGGAACAACATAAGGGTGAGTAAACTATGACAATTTTCCTTTTTGGGTGAACTATCCCTTTAACTAACAACACTAGAAGTTACATGCTTGAATAAATTAAATAGCCTAGGTTTAATACAATATACTGAAAGTACATTTAATCCTACTGAAACTTAAATGTTGTCCTTTCGAGTGAGTCACTAGTCTCTTTTTACAGACAGTTTTCAAAATAAAAGTGGACAGGTTATCCAAATACTTTTGGTATTAATAACAAATGGATTTACATGCTAAATATTGTATTATATGTATTTGCCATTTAAGCACCATTAATTCCAGATGTATTTTTTGTGTATTTAATAGCGGTGCCATAAACTCTTCTGTTGGCAAACAACATTGTGAGTGACTGGGTGTTATCCAGAGGCCATGACAAAGCACTGCCTTGCTGTAATACTTGTTTAGGTAGTTTAGTCTTCCCCACAACTTCACAGGGAGAAGTTTGACAGTAATTTTAATCTAGTTTGACAGTTCCTCTAAAATAAGGTTGACGTCTGACAGAAATTAACTCTTAACTCGTCAATGAGACACAAACAAGCCTGGCTAACTAGCCTCGGCTAATGAAGTGCCTTACATGCCTGACGCTACTGTGCCATGTAGCTTATCAGAGAACTGATAACCGACAACGGGGTGGTTGAGCATATTTACTAACCCTTCAGCCACTAACGTGTCTGAAATAGTCTTATTATTACATAAAGGAGACATCTAAGCAGGAAAACTTGGACAATTGAGGAGAAATAATAAGCTACGGCTGGTTAATCTGTGCTAACTGGCTACAAGACAGCTTCCTCGTTTTATAACCGCCATAAATAGTGTTAAATCTTTATTATTTTAAAACGCAGGCTTGCCGTGTACACCGCCTTAATAAAAATGGGAGCCTGCTAGTTTATGGGTGTTAGCGAAGCAGGTGGTTGTCCACAGCCCAGCTAGTGAAGGGATTTCCGGCAGCCGGTGTCTCCGTCAGTAGGCCTGAGCTGATGCCGACAAGCGAGCCTTGACTTCGGCTTCATTTAAAAACCTCTTACCACTCGTCTCCCTTTCGAAGTGGCGTTTTCAGCAATGTCCCGATACTCTGCTTTTGACTTTCGGTGGACGGTACTGGTGTCTGTGTGATCCCCGGCTTCTCGTCAGGGTCCGAAGCGGTACCCGACTCGGGTCCGCCTCCCTCCGCCATCGTGCAGCGAGTGAACCCGCAGTAATCGCGAGCGCGCTGAAGTATACAGGGGACGCGCAGCGCTAGAGGGAGCGCGCGTACCAGCCTGCCGAACTCGAATAGTAGTTCGTTACATGTATTCTTGGCAACAACACGAAGGACGTGAGGCCCGCGGATCATTAAAACAAATTTTGATATGCTTTATGAAAAGCTAGGCCTCTGGGAAGATATGCAGATCGGTGTCCACATCCCTGACAGCTTATTTATTCCTGTCAGCCGCTTTAACAGGTTTTGACTGAGCGGACCATTTGACATATTGTTCCTGAAATTATTTTCTATTATATTGAGCTTTAAATTGAATGGTGAACTTAAAAGTCAATAGAAAAAAATAATATTAAAATATTATCAAAAATTTAAAAAGTTAGCTATTCTGAGGAGGGTGGTATAGTCAGAATTGTGAGATAAATAGGCGCAATTACCTTTCGCATTTTTTTATTCTGTGGTGAAAACAAGCTTCCATAGATTCGTAGGCCCTGTATGCCTACTGGAAATAAGATGATGAAGACTTAATTTTATTAAGGTTTATTAACACGAAAATTAAACGGAATTGGTTTTAATAAATAGCATTTTATTAAAATGTAGTTAAACAAAAAGAGAGAACAAACAAAAAAAGAAGTAAATAAATTTCTAATATTTTTAATGTAAATGCAAATTATATTTAGGCTATTAACTGACTTTTGGAAAAAGAAAAGAAGTTTGGTAACATAGGCCAAAGTCTCTTAGGCAGAGCAAATTTGTAACATTTTGAAAAAAAATAATGAAGTAGTCTGTCCTTTTCTTTGGAACAATATGCTGTAATGAATCTGCACAATCAGACCAGAAACATGATTTTTAAAAAGTAAATGGGGTCAGTTAGGATTTTATGTCGACTTTAATGGTGGATCCGCTTTTCTTCAGAAGTGGTAGAAAAATGAAGTAAATAAATCAGAAAATAAATACAGAATACAGAACAGTGCATCACTGTTTAGTAAAACAGGCTGTATTAAGAATGTACACATCCAGTAAATGTAGTGAAGGACATTAATTTTATAAAACCAAAGATGATGTTTAATAGAAGTCAAATAAATATATCACAAACATGCCAATAAATTCTAATCTCCGATCTCAATTAGTTTAATGGCAAAAAGTCTTTTTACTACATACTCAGTGCATGGTGTATTATTGGCACCATAAGAAAGCATCTAAAACGCTAGCAAATTTAGGAATATGCTATTTATATAACTGAACCCAAGTTATGGAGTGTTCCACTTTTTAAATCACATTACTTTCTAAAACTTCCTGTTTGCATACTTGGTCCAAACAATCAAAATGGTCCTAGTAAAACAAGAACATGGGGCTCTTAAAACAACTAAAGTTAATGAAAAGTTGTTAAAACAAAAATAAAGATGACAGCAAAAATCATTAGGGAATGTTTTCAAGAAAACCAGGCCACATGCTACACTATAGGGTGCACTGTAATGTTTCCGTCGCGTTGGATGAATGCAGTCGCAAGAGATAATCCAAAAAGCTTTAAGCTCAAAGCTTTTCACACTATGACACTTAAGTCTGATAAAACATGAACGATGGAGGGAATGGTGCATGCAAATGACACAAAATGTGATATGCCTGCAATGAGCTTTATGACACTTTCTAGAAATCTGAATGGAACTGTTTTGTCACTCCCACAACCAGTCCAACAATTCACTCTTCTAATTTGATGAGGTCCAAAACCTCTCAGTAGTAGACAGGCACTTAGAAGATGCCCGTTGGCAAGTCTTTGCTGAACATCCCAGACAAGTCCAAGTCCTTACTCATCAGATCCTCCTCAACATTCTCTAAGGCCCACTGGTGATCGGTCAACTCCAGTGCCTCCCATTCAGCCTAAAAAAAACAAAAAACAAAAAAACAGTACAGAATATTTATACAAATAAATCTTTAGAAAAAAAAAATAGGTAGAGAAAAATAGATAAAGGCCATTTAGTTTCCAGCCCCAAAATATTTTATAAAATAAACCAAAAAATAACAATACATTTAATAAGGCTAGAGCACAGGTCAGCAAACTTTCTGCCATTTTTAAGTTTCCGAGTTAATCTCAAAATTTGTATAAATACACAAAAACATATTTTAAATATTCAT
This sequence comes from Megalobrama amblycephala, assembly GCF_018812025.1. Lineage (NCBI taxonomy): Eukaryota > Metazoa > Chordata > Actinopteri > Cypriniformes > Xenocyprididae > Megalobrama > Megalobrama amblycephala. Next base: position 3,722,588 of record NC_063051.1, read on the forward strand.
AATGGCTAACATAGAAATTGTGCAGAACCTAAAATATTTGTAAAGCAATTTTTCATAAACTTTTACATTTGTCAAAATCCTTTGTTTGTTTCCAGGTTTAAATTAGACTTTGGAGAACAGATTTCCAATGGGTCATTTATGCATTTTAACTGATTGGATAGCTATCAGTTTTGTTAAAACTGTTTCATTTACACTTGGTAAGATAAATGTGTCTTCACAAAAATAATATAAATCTCATCTTCAATTCCCGAACTATAAGCAAATTTAACGGAGTTCACGTCAAAGAAAGAAACAGATATGAGCTTCATTTTATTTATCATAAGCCAATTTCAAGATCAAAGGAGAGAGAGCAGGATCAGCACTGGTAAAATCATTTAGTGTCACTACTTTTAATGAAGACGACTGTGTGTTAAGCTTCAGGATGTGACACTGAACCTTCAGTTATATTTGCGGCAGTTTGCACGTTGGCCTTCTGAAGAGATGCTCAGCTACTCTGTGTGCTGCAGTAGAGCTGCAGTAAAGCCATTATAACACGCTCTCACGTTTAGTTTTTACCATTTTAGGAGTAAAATTTACATTTGTGGCTTCAACAACCAGATGCATTTTGTCCCGTTTCATCTTCAATGCAAAAAAAAAAAAAAAAAAAGCCCTCTCTTTCTGTCTTTTCACGATTGGATAGCTATCCGATCAGAGAAGACACATGAAGTGACCAGGTATGCATGAACAGAATTTCCACATGCATATATGTGTGATTCAATATACTTGGTTGAATATCTCCAAAATGTATAGCATTGACTATGTGCAGCAGAACAAGCTGTGAGCTGTCAGTCAGTAACTTGTGTGCACGTGATGCGCAGTGGTGGCTAATGGTTTATCAGAGCTACACGCTTTCATTGACTTGCGCAGTTTAATTCTCACACTTTAATAGGATTTATAACTCCTAACTTAATAAAACAAGCTGTGTTGCTATGAGGAATGATTACCTAAAATGTAGATCTGTATGCCAAGTATGAGGTACTTTAACTAAATGAAATACATACACCTCTCGCTTTTGCTCACGTGCCAGCGATTACCCCTCTGCCTGCCAGCGTTGGCACGTGTGCCATAGGCTGCCAGTGCCAACCCCTGGGTTAGAATATAGCTGATACCTTGAATGCTTTGTTTGTGTCAGCAGGCATTGCCATTGCAGCACCACTCATCTGTTCCTGCATGATGCGAGACTGATCTGCACCTGTTGAAAAAGTATGAAAATGAATTCATATAACAAAGACTTTACATACACAAATATGGTGCAAATATGGTCATCACGTCACTGCAGCTGCAGAATTTCCAGTTGCCATGAACATTCACATGCGCATTGGCTGGTCCAGCCTGAAATGTAATCTTTTATTGCCCGAAATTGCTGCCCGGAGGCATTTCAACAGTGAACAGACTTTCCTTGAAAAAGAATTTTATATATAAAAGGCCTACCCTAATTAAGTGATACAAATGCAACATAAAAATATGCATATAATTCTAAAGTTAATTTGAATTTTAGGGCAAAAATTTAAAGCTGAAATCTATTGCTACAGTACAAATTTTAATAAATTGACAAAATGCCTTTTTTTTTAGATTTAAAATATAATTTCATAGCAGACAACTGATAATATTTACATCAATACTAAAATATGGCATCACCATTGGAGTGGGTAAAAATTATGGTGAAATGAAATGGAACATCGGTGAGGTTATTTACCATTGTCCTGTCCAAGGATGAGAGAATACATGCTCCTGAGACCAAAGACATTCAGGAAATACCAAGACGCTGAACTCACCCTGTTAAAGCATACAGCAAGAGGTTATTTAAAGATACAGCTTTGATTAAAATAAGAACATGAAAAACAATTAAAGTTGTGAGTGCCCTAACCAGGAGGCATCTAGAGAGAGCAACTCAATTCCCTGCTGCAGCATCGGCTTGAAGCGGAGCGTGAGAGGGAACGGCACCTTTGCTGGGGAGAGAACAGAATTATAAATGCGTTAAGATGAATTCTGTGAGAACAGACGACAAGAAGCCATATTTGATAACTAAAATTGTATCTCTTACTTGTGACAAACCCAGAGAAAGTCCAGTTGATCCAACCACCAATAAGGATCATAGGCAGGACATTTGTCACATTGCCTTTCATCATGTCTGTCAACATGCTGGGATCTAATCGAATAAATAACATCACATTAACCTTGTCATTCAATCCTGATACCTCCTATGCATAAAAGAATGTCGGTTTAAAAAGACTCACCTGTCATTGGAGAGGGTGGGACCACCTTTCTTTTGGTTTTTTTGAAAAACCCATCTTCTTGATTATTGAAGTAGAATTTTCTCATCAAGAAAGACTATTTTAGCAAAAAATAACATTTCAGTTTCAGTACTTCGGTAAGGTCCCAAATAAAAGACTCAAAAGACACAAAAGATAAGAAGGGCTCACTTGTTTGGGGATGTATTTTCCATTTTCCCGTAAAACTCTGCTCCGGATGAGAACCTGGCTGTGTAGAGATCATGAAGCACAAATCTTTAGTGTTATGTCATTTGAGTTGCAAAATGTGGATGGATAATGAAACAGTCCAATGAAAGTTACCTGTCTGAAACCTGCTCTAAGGTGAGCTTCTTGTCACTTTGTAACAGAATTGAGACATAATGGCGGATCACTCCAACCAGAAAAGTAATAAACACAATAGGCAACACAACCCAAAGGCGAATGTTGGAGTCCAGGAGGAGCTCGGGCTCAGCCATGCTTCTGTGAAGGTATGTTGATGGTAAATGCCCACCCTAAAACAGACAAACAATAGTAATCTTTCCGACTTAATTTAGTAATAAAATAACTTGCAGATAATTGTGAACCCTTGTGAATTAATGGTTAGTACATCAATGATATGGTCATAAGTTAGTTTTCGATTCCCTCAAGTGCCTAATAAATGTTAGGTCTGCTTGTAACATATGGCAGTCTTTTGAGGATGCAGTTCTGTTTCACCGAAGGACTAACAATTTATTAAATGATTATTAAGCTCATACATGTGTATGATGTATCTACCGGATTTAAAACATACAGGACACACAAAAAGAAAAGCAGGTGCTTCGGATTTTTTAAATCCACCCATTTTATCGTCGCGTCAGGGTTAGCTTGTTGCTAACAACCTTCTTTCAAGCTTAGGGTGGAGATGCATCATTTATTGGCATATACACACCAGCACCGACCATATGCTATATTCTCGACGGTACCTGTTGCGACAACTTTATCATAATGCATTTATTGTACCTGCTGTCGTATTCAAATGATGGTTTATCTCAGGGAAGCCGGATAACGACTCAAGACAGGATGCGACACCATCGAGTCGCTGCTGCTGTAAAGACGTGAACGCACTGCACCCAACAGGTTTTCAGAATAAAAGTCATTTTCACAATTAAAGTTCAAAATCAAAGAAATATGGCATAAAAATCTAATTCTAATGTGTAACTGTGAAATAATGTAATTCTAAATAAATGTATATATTTATTACATTTTCATTTAATAACTATACTGTCAATTAACCTTTTATCTTTTTTGACCCGTTTTCGTTATAAAACACTGTTTTGGTATTAAGATATTCCAAATATTTTTGCAAAAACAATTTTGGTTTTATTAGTATACAGCTTTAAACTATTTATCAAAATTGACCACAATTTTTAGGGGAAATAGGATGATTAAATAAAAAAAAATACATGAGTATAATTTACTGAATTGTTAAGATTTTAGTGTATTGTTAAATATTACATTTCATAATATATCACATAAATTAAATATCTTTCTTTAATTTTAATTTCATTATCACTCCAGAGATGGTTGGAACAATATTCAGCATCTGACATTGCATCTGAAAGGACAGTATGAACAATGTTATTTTTTTAGGATGATGCCATGCAAAAGAAAGCACATGACATTTAACTAATGGGGGGAAAAAAAAAAAATTATTTTATATAATTATTTAATTATTTTTTTTTTATATATATATATATATATATATCATACATTCATGTATTGTGGTAGCCATGTGGGTTCTGCACAGAAATCATTTGTTTCACTCTGTCTGAAGTAACAGTCTTTTGTCTTAAAACAACAGCATCTTTAAGAAATGTACAATTTGTGCTCAAAATGTACAAAGAACAAAACTCCAAAAGTATTCACAACACATTTTAATACTGTGGTCTGTATAAGAAAACAACACATGAAATGCTCTTCCATTACAAACCACATCCTCTCATATCAACACTGGCATATTTATTAACAGGCAGTTTCTGCAGCATTTGGTCCACTAAAAGAAACCATAGCTAATTAGATCTAAAAGGGGACTATAATGGAAACATTAAGTAGTGTGACTGAAATGCACAGAACTATTTTACAATAGCTTTTAGATATAAGAAGAAAAACAACAAACATAAATATAATGGAAACTGTTGGCAAAACCTCAAAAAAAAAAAATCTCAAAGAAATGGAATTTATAAACCGGGGAAATTTTAACAACCAGTCCAATGCTCACACACACTCAGCCCACACAAAAATGCAATGAGCAAATGTGCACATACCCAGGGTAAAAAAAATCTTTTTTTGTATTTACACCATATTAACTGTTGCCATGATATAACATTGCACTTACACACATACTGAGACAAGTTTAGTCCAGGATGTATCAAATGTTGAACAGGTTTGGACATGTTTCTTCTATTATGCATTATTGAATGGAATTACATCTAACTGGCTTGGGAGGTTTTAAAAAAAAAAAAAAAAAAAAAAAAAGGGAAAGAGTGGAAGTTAAGGATGGTTACATTCCCATGCTTAATACTGAGATATCAAGCTGCCATATTTTCCAAAAGAGAAAAAGAAAAAAGAAAAAAAAAAGGAAAAAAAAAGAAAAAAAAAACAAACACACACAATTCAGTCTGCAACACTGTGCAAAGCGAGCCACTACAGGTCAGGATCAGACACACAGTGGGAGCACATCCTTGATGTAGAACATTAAAGTTGTGCGTTTAAGAAAACAAAAATCATATAAAAGAACTTAACCTTATAAATTCATTCAGTCTGATGTGAGGGCCGTACTAAAAGAGTAGAGCACCCATGCTGCCCACTTCACTCTGTTCTTTCACAAAGATCTCAAAGTATTGGTAGATGATGGTGACTGCCAACAAAATTCCAGTTCCTGAGCCAATGGCTCCCAGGAAGTCAGCCATGACTGACAGACCACCTATACACAGGCCTCCAAAAGCTGCAGCTGTGGGGATGTACCTAAACAAGGATTTAAAAAATGTTTTAGTTATTCCATATTTGATTCATTGAGTCTAATTAAGTTTGAGTGCTCTGCATGTTTTACCTGTTGAGTTCATGGACCATAGAAGTTTCTCTGTGTCCCCTCATAACCATCTGCTGTTCTTTCAGTTGTTTGGCGACCTAAGTAATGCAAAATGAACATATAAAACCCACTTAAGTCAACTGCACAGTGCAGCTCTGTGTGATCAGTAAGAAGGAATAGTCTAACGCTCTTACATCTTTGGCAGAGGATCCAGACACCTCAATCCAGGTCTTAGAGAAGAAGGCACAGGATCCCAGCATGAAGATGATGTAAATGACGGCATGGACTGGATCCTCCAGAACTGTGCCAAAAGACTCTGGGGGAGAAAGGTAGTAGCACAAACCACCTACTGGGTAAGCACGAGCTGGCCCTCCACTTGAGCTATCCTGTTAACAGAAACAAAGACAATTTATAGGTGAACCAAATATTTTTTAAATAATTTGTTACACAACCCAAAGAGTCTGATAAGCAAGCTAAAATGAGTAGCATTCATCTGGTCATGTGATTTCAAAATGGCAGCCTCCATGAGGGCGGACCACACAAATGTAGATTAAATAGTTTTCTAGGCCACTGATGTTCATCTTGTGTGAATGTACATGATTTAAAACGGTGGTTCCCAACCAGGGGACCAGGGCCCACTAGAGGGGCTTCAGCAAACATAAGTGGCCACAGAATGACTTAAGTATTTAAAATGATTACATTAAATTATTATTACTAACTCTAAATCTAATTTAAAATGCTAAATTAAAAACACAACATTAGAATGTAAACTGAAATCATCAAATCATTTAAGCGAAACAAACACAAATATTGTAAAGTAACAAATAAGTCACTTACCGACCAAGTCCCCAGCAGATTGACCAAGAAGTTCCCGCTAAAGCGAGTGGAGAGCATTTGAGAGATGACGTAAAGGTTGGACACCAGTGCAGACTGCAGGATGATTGGGATGTTGGAGGTATAAAACAGTTTGATGGGATATGTGTTGTACTGGCCACGGTAACGTGCCGATTTGATAGGGAGGTCGACTCTGAAGCCCTGTGGAACAAGAAAAATATATATCCTTAGCATCTAATACGTGTTGTCAGCTAATTCGTGTTAGGGATTTGAGCAAGCAATGACAACAGTGACACCTTAGCAAGCAACGGTTAATCAGTAATCCACTAACCTGGAAGTATATGACCACGGCAAAGACGAAGACTGTAGAGATGAGGTTCATGAGGTTGGGCAGGTTCTGTCTGTAGAAGGCCTCTCTCAGAGCTCGTACTTTATCAGTACGAGTGGCCAACAGGTGGAACAGAGCAATAATGGCTCCCTCAAACTCAGTACCTGAATGTACACAAACAGAATTCAGTCAACATCACTTATGACACCGCAGAATGGTTCAAAAGATGATACTTCATCCTGAACACAAACCTCTTCCTGTGTTGACTGTGGTTGGGCTGAATGCTTTCCACACGATTGTCTCACAGATGTTGGTGGCGATGAAGAGAGATATACCAGAGCCCAAACCGTAACCCTTTTGCAGCAACTCATCCAGCAGCAACACAATCAGACCGGCCACAAACAACTACAGAGAACAGATAACCAACATTAAGTGATCAACCATAACATAATTAAACTCTTTACAGAGCATGCAAACCACTAAGGAAGGTGTTTTCAACAAAAGAATAATGCTCTTCACAAGATAAGACTGACAAGATACAGGATGTCGATCAATCACTTTCTTTACTTTGGCGCTCATTTGCATAGATAGGGTTAGATGAGAATGCAACAGATTAGATTATTTAAACAATGCCTACAAAGGTAATTGCATTAGCTTGAGCAAAGTCTTGTGATTTTACAGACAATTTAACAACCAATGCTGATATCTAATAACTTAAACAGAGATAGAGAAAAAAAAAAAAAAAAAAAAATTCCACAATAAAGCAAATATAGAACCAATGTGTGACAAAGACGTCGTCAAAGATAGTATCTAGAATGAAGAGTACTATAATTAAAATGCACACAATACACATTATGAATGACTGAAAACAGAAAATGTGCATTATCCATTCACAATCATGTCAGGAGATTCAGTCAGAACCAAATGCTTCTGTAAAGAAGGTTATAAGCTGAAGAATATACTTAATATATCAGTTTATCACAACTAAAATGTCTAATTATTTCAAGCACAGGTAGATATAATAGTGAATAGAGAGAATGTGAATTAACCTGGATGATGATGAGGAGGCAGATTCCAGCACCCATCTCTGAAGGGTCTCCATACATGCCAGTCATAACATACACAATAGCCTGGCCAATGGTGATGATCATGCCAAAGACTGGTAGAAAGATTTCACAGTTAGATATCTTACAGAAAACAAATGCAATGGGTTTTCTACAAGCATTATTGCGCTGGAAACTGCATTAGACCTTTCCATTAGTTTCAACCAGTGAAGTTACTTAATTAGCAAGAACATCAAAGACCACAGGAAAGATGTGCAACTGGTAAGGGATAATGCATTATCATAATCTTGCATTGTTGCGAGATGGCAGTGCCTGTAGGGGTGTATTTTTTGATCAAACCTGGCTGACTGTAAGTGATCAAATTACCAAATCAATAAAATTAGTGTACGTTTGGCTCGTCATTTAAATAAATAATAATAATAATAATAATAATAATAATGAATTAAATTCAGAATTCCACAATTACCAATCCAAAATTACAGAGACCCATGTAAAAAGCCATAATATTATCCTCCATGGACAAGAATCATGTCATAATCATATATATATATATATATATATATATATATATAAAAACGGGTTGCCTTACGCTTCTGAGCTCCGTTGAAGAGCGCTCGGTCTTTAGGTGTGTCTCCAACCTCAATGATTTTAGCTCCAGCCAGCAGCTGCATGATTAGACCAGACGTCACAATGGGAGAGATACCCAACTCCATCAGAGTTCCTGGAACACACATTATTAAGCTTTAATTAAACTTTTACTGAACTAAATCTAATCGTTGGCCAATTTGGGATTTTGCAAAAGCAGGTGACCAATATAAAAATAAAACGATGCATAACAAATATTAGATAATGTTTACTCCAAATTCACTCAATATAATAATTTGGGATAATTTTGTATAATTCATTGACAACTAAACAGTCATAGTTATTGGCAGATGTTGATGAACTTAAAATAAGCAAGGATGAATTAAAGTCTAATTATATAATTATGAGTAAATTAATCAGCCATTGATATTTGATTATATATCATTCGTCTGACTGATTCAATCACAGTCTGACACTGTGGATTCAGCTATACACACCTCTGTTGGATGCCAAGATCACTCTCATCCAGTAAAAGGGATCTGCTGAGTCTGAAGACATGATTCCAAAGAGGGGAATCTGAAGGACAGGGATCATACAAGATCATTTAACCAAAAAAACATCCAAAGATGGTAATGTTTGGTTTTAGAGGTTTATAAATTCATAATAATGATTTGTTGATCATCAACAGTTTACAGCACTAACAGCTTAGGAGTTGATCGGGTAAACATACCTGGCAACAGACCAGAAAGATAAACAGGGTGATTGCGGTCCATAACACTTTTTCTCTGAACTGAATCTGTGGTGAAGAGATTCAAAGAGTTAGTATCACTGAAGTGCCACAATAATTATTAAAAGCAAAAGGCTGATGTGATAAAACTGCATACCCTTCTTTCTGGTTTCTGGATCTCAGGTAAAACAGCACAGAAAGGCTTTATCACCTCCAGGAATTTAACTGAAAAAGAAAGAAAACACTCATACAGATATTATGACCGAACATGAAAAAACAAGTCCATGACACTATCCCAAGAGCTCTTGGAGAGATTCAGGCGACGTGGCTTTAGAGTTTCTGGAGTTCAAACAAGTTGCTTGAATCTGTATTTCTTGCAACGTCATCATTCAGCCCAAGAAAAAGAAAAATCCCGATCCAAATAACAGTTATCAAAACATCTGTCCACCAAATGTATGCATAAAACTAAAAACAAATCACGCTACGATACAAATTAGCGATTATTATCATCGTTAGCAGACTTTTAAATGAAGTTAGCGTTATATTTTTACACATCATGCTGCTAACGAAATTGTTACGTGTAATGTATTACAGGTTTACATTACAAATCAACTTCTAAGCAATGAAATAAACAGCAAACGTATTTGTGACCAGGCTAGCTTACTGACCGAGTACTAGCTGGCCGTGGTCGCTTTTTAAAACCAGCGCAATTACAAATTTAACCACTAAAGTAACATTTTAAACGACAAAATAAAGTTACAAGTACGTGTTTCCGTGGACTCAGTAATAAAACAACGAACAACATTAGATTCTGACAGCAAAATACAGTTGCTAATGTATAATGACTAACGTTAAATAAACTAAGACTAACCAGTCATTTTTAAAATACCAGTTGTTTGTAACTACAGAATACATGTTAATACTTGTAAATAGACTCGAAGTAAAGTAAAAAGAATGAGGACTCACTGGCCATGGTCTCCCTCTGATGATGGTCCCAGTCTAGCGGTTAGCAAACACGAATCAGACAGTCAGCGGCTCTGTGAAGAGTGTGCTCAGGACACGTCATCATCCACAGCACATATACACGTCAGTGCCTGAGCCACAGAAATAGAGGGTTGAAAGGAAAATGAATAAATGGGCGGGATTAGTGGCCCGGAAGTCGTCTCTGATAAATACGTAGATATGATCGTTCTTTCCGGTATTTGCACTAAATTGTTCTGATGTGATTTTGAGGTCTTTTTAAAGTAGATCTCTGGAACTGACATTAATCTGGAGGACAAAAATATTTTATTTTTTTATGATAAGCCTTTAGAAAAGAGAATTTGTTTTGTTCTTAATTTGTTTATTATTTTAGGGAAATATCATATTCATAAATGTCGATGGGCAAAAAATACACCTAGTTTAATACAGTTTAAATTTGAGCTTTGTCATTATCTTAAATCATTGGAGGGTGTAAGGAACACCAAAGCAAAAAAGACTATAGACTGTTGTAAGGCCTTGAAATTATATCCTTTTTAAGAATCTTTGTATTTATTTTGTTATTAGAGATATGCGTTTGATTTCAATACCCCTGTGTATATAGTTATTTATCCTTGTATTATCTGTCTTTAATTTATTATTATTCTTTAAATTGTTTTATTATTATTTTTGTTCTATTGTTATTTTTGTTTTGTAATGTATATGTTTTTACTGAATTCCTTGCTGCTGTAATTTTTTTGGTACTGAATGAAGCATTTATAAAAACATAATAATTATATGAAAATGTAAAAAAAAAAAAATAATAAAAAAAAAAAAAAAAAAAAAAGATCGTTCTTCCGGGAAATTAATTAGGAATCTATTTTATGAAAAGAGATCTATTAAGCCTAGAGGGAATTTTTTTTGGAACAGTTGTTTTCCAGAGATTATTTGGAAAAAAGCTTGACTGCTTCCCTTTCGGTTTTGTATATCTAACAATCTTCGGAAAATACATCTTCTGAAAGTACTTCATAATATTTATGTTAGTAACTATACTTTATCAAAATTTACGGATATTAATGAAAAATGTTCATTTTGTTCAGATCAGCAGAAAGAATTCTACACCTTTTTTTTTTTTAATGTTACCATTCCCAAAAAAATCTGGGAAGGTTTATCTATACATATTCTACAGAAGTCTGGTTATAATTGTGAATTAACATCCAAATATGTTATCTTATATTTTGAATCAAAAAATCCATCTGTTAATTTTATGATGAATCTTATGATTTTATTGGGTAAGTTTCATATTCATAAAAGTAAAAGAAATAATTCTAAACCCTGTTTGAAGGTCTTTAGATACATGTTACTTTTCTAGTGCAGTCACAGTTATTTATGATAATGATCTAAAGTTAAGGTTGGGCTGTGATGGATTTCTGTATGCATTCCCGGAACAAACATTTGTAATTAATACATTTTATTTTATTGCATGATAATACAATTTAATGCATTTCCGGGTTTCTCAGAAGCGGAAGTCGTCATAGTTGGGTAAAATTCTGTAGAGCTGAAGGAGAGATACATAAAATATATTGTTTGTGTTTCGATTTACACAAATAGCAAAAGAAAAACTCCACAATAGTGTTTTCATAACTTTCAAAAAGAGGGAAAAATAGAGAGCGATTGATAACGACAGCCAGAAGAGAGAAAGATGTCATTTTTACCGTCACTTCCATAGCCGCTGTTCCATAACTCCCTCGCAGCAGAGTTAACATTTATTTATTTATTTTTGTAATTTGAATCAATTGTAATATAATATTAAGTATAGTGTTATAAATGTACATATTTTTTTTTTAAAACGCAGTCTGTGAAAAGATGGAAGACTGTCTAAATTAACTTGATTAGAATTGTTGAATTATGGCGTTTTATTATCTTCTTTTCCTGTGACTGTGTTGAGACTGGCAAACGTTTTGATGCATTAGCCAAAGTTATTTTTTACAAGAATAAACCTCAAGGTGATGTGTATTGGTAAAATAATTTTTCAACTCAATCTACTTTGAAAGAGAACATTTAATTCCAATGTAATAGAATGGGAAATGGCAACAATTAGTGCTTAAATTTGTGGTGAATAGTTTGTTTCTGAGCAACGTAACTGAAATGTCTAATTCCCTGCTATACACAAATAACCGCCAGGAGGCATCCCTGCATCAGAAACCAGAGGCTCTTGATTCATGAAAAAACCTGATGCCACAAGGACTTGACTGGTGAATTAACCCAGGGAAAAAAAGAAACCATCCAAAATTTTACTGAGATGTTGATTTATGACATTCAATTTGAAAATGAGTCAGATTTAAATGATAATTACAAAATTTTATCATATATCATAATTATATTCAAAATATAAATCATCTTTTCATAAGAGTGCTAAATTTGATCACTAAATTAATGTCAGCCAGAGTTAAAGACCAATGGTGAAGCCTCCAAACAATTGGTATCTCTGAAAAGCCATGAATGTGCTCTTTACAAGACATCAAGACTTAAAACTCTGATGTATGGTGTCAGAGAAATTCACTAAAATTTAACCAGCATCAGTCCAAAGAATTATTGTTTGCTGTTTTTGCCTTTTATTGTGATAGGACAGAATGTAGAAAGGAAGCAAAGTGAAACAGACAGAGGAGTATGGGATCAGCAAAATCATATGAGCCGGGACTTGAACTCAAGTCTCTCAAAGGGTTAAGGCACTATATGTCAACTTGCTGCCTACTGGGCTATTGGCATGAACAAACCAGCTGGAGTTTGATCAATATTAGAACCTCATTGTGTATGATTCATGGCAGGAACAGAATCCGACAGCAAAATCCAGCTGTCAGAATCTGTTCCCCCATCCCCTTGATGAGAGATTTTAGATGTAGTGGATTAAAAGATGCTGATTCTATTCTGTGTGTGGATGGAGCTTAAAAAGCATTAGTTCTTGGCAATTTTGCCTTTTATTGTGATAGGACAGTATGTAGACAGGGAGCAAAGTGGGAAAGAGAGAGAGGAGGACGGGATCAGGAAGAGTCCAAGAGCCTGGATTTGAACTCAAGTTGTCCAAAACACAAGGGTGTTACATGTCAACGAGCTGCCCACTAGGCTATCGGTATGAACTATCTTCTAGTCTGTCGGTATGAACTATCTAGCCTCAGTTTGATACATAGTAGATGTAAGATGCTTTTCTGTGTGTGGATGGAGCTTAACCAGCATCAGTTTAAAGATTTATCTTTTGGTGTTTTTGCCTTTTATTGTATGGAGCCCTACACGTGACATGCAAGAAAAAAAATGTGAGCATGATTTAATAATTTGTTCCCTCGATTTACTAATTTGTGCACACGATTTACTAATTTGTTCCCTCGATTTACTAAACCTTGCTATCGTGTGACTACAGTGGGTACGGAAAGTATTCAGACCCCCTTAAATTTTTCACTCTTTGTTATATTGCAGCCATTTGCTAAAATCATTTAAGTTCATTTTTTTTCCCTCATTAATGTACACACAGCACCCCACATTGACAGAAAAACACAGAATTGTTGACATTCTTGCAGATTTATTAAAAAAGAAAAACTGAAATATCACATGGTCCTAAGTATTCAGACCCTTTGCTCAGTATTTAGTAGAAGCACCCTTTTGATCTAATACAGCCATGAGTCTTTTTGGGAAAGATGCAACAAGTTTTTCACACCTGGATTTGGGGATCCTCTGCCATTCCTCCTTGCAGATCCTCTCCAGTTCTGTCAGGTTGGATGGTAAACGTTGGTTGACAGCCATTTTTAGGTCTCTCCAGAGATGCTCAATTGGGTTTAAGTCAGGGCTCTGGCTGGGCCATTCAAGAATAGTCACAGAGTTGTTGTGAAGCCACTCCTTCGTTATTTTACCTGGGTGCTTAGGGTCATTGTCTTGTTGGAAGGTAAACCTTCGGCCCAGTCTGAGGTCCTGAGCACTCTGGAGAATATTTTCGTCCAGGATATCCCTGTACTTGGCCGCATTCATCTTTCCCTCAATTGCAACCAGTCGTCCTGCAGCTGAAAAACACCCCCACATCATGATGCTGCCACCACCATGCTTCACTGTTGGGACTGTATTGGACAGGTGATGAGCAGTGCCTGGTTTTCTCCACACATACCGCTTAGAATTAAGGCCAAAAAGTTCTATATTGGTCTCATCAGACCAGAGAATCTTATTTCTCACCATCTTGGAGTCCTTCAGGCAGACTTTCATGTGTCTTGCACTGAGGAGAGGCTTCCGTCGGGCCACTCTGCCATAAAGCCCCGACTGGTGGAGGGCTGCAGTGATGGTTGACTTTCTACAACTTTCTCCCATCTCCCGACTGCATCTCTGGAGCTCAGCCACAGTGATCTTTGGGTTCTTCTTTACCTCTCTCACCAAGGCTCTTCTCCCCCGATAGCTCAGTTTGGCCGGACGGCCAGCTCTAGGAAGGGTTCTGGCCGTCCCAAACATCTTCCATTTAAGGATTATGGAGGCCACTGTGCTCTTAGGAACCTTAAGTGCAGCAGAAATTTTTTTGTAACCTTGGCCAGATCTGTGCCTTGCCACAATTCTGTCTCTGAGCTCTTCAGGCAGTTCCTTTGACCTCATGATTCTCATTTGCTCTGACATGCACTGTGAGCTGTAAGGTCTTATATAGACAGGTGTGTAGCTTTCCTAATCAAGTCCAATCAGTATAATCAAACACAGCTGGACTCAAATGAAGGTGCAGAACCAAGGATGATCAGAAGACATGGACAGCACCTGAGTTAAATATATGAGTGTCACAGCAAAGGGTCTGAATACTTAGGACCATGTGATATTTCAGTTTTTCTTTTTTAATAAATCTGCAAAAATGTCAACAATTCTGTGTTTTTCTGTCAATATGGGGTGCTGTGTGTACATTAATGAGGAAAAAATGAACTTAAATGATTATAGCAAATGGCTGCAATATATCAAAGAGTGAAAAATTTAAGGGGGTCTGAATACTTTCCGTATCCACTGTATACAATACTTCAATGCAGGTGGTAGCTCATTCTGAAGGACAAAATGAGCCACTCAGGATGGGCTGCCCCTCAATTTGGACCCCTTTTAATGTGACGTCGGAAAGCAGTGTAGCCGTAGCCTTCCATGGCCAAAGCCTGGCACACTTACAAAGCTAAGTGGGCTCGAGCCAGGCCTTGACATGCATAGGAGACCTTATTTGAAGAAATCAGCAAGATGGTGTAAAAGTGTACATTTCTTGTCTGTAAGCATGGACTGCTGATTACACCAATGGCGGGAAAGTACAAATGATAGAGCAGAGAGAACACATGTCCTTTTGCGCAGTACTTTATACACATTTATGCACACAGTGGCTGATTCTCTGGTGTGCTTGCTGTTGTTAGAGATGAGCAGTTGTCTGCGCTTTAATAAAGAGATACTTGTTCAGACTGGTTATATAATGGTCAGTGAACTGTGAGATAACACAGAGGTGAGGCCAAGCAAATACCACACAAATCACACATTCTTTTCTCACCAAACTGGTTCATTTTCTTTTACATCTCAGTGTTCTGTCATATAAAGAAAAAAATGCAATTTAGCCCTTTATTTAGCTGTTTTTTCGTTTTGTTTTTGCATGCATACCTCATGTAAATTTATAAATAAATAATATTTCAACCATGTGGAAGGATGTGGAATCTGGACTGAGAAGGAAGTGGCATGATACATAATCAAAACGTTTATTATGACATACTATAAGGCCTTCCGCTTCATTTATTTTTGTGGTGTTTGCATTTCTCAGTGAGATATGGTCAATTTGAGCAGCTATTTTCAGAATTCTTTGGTTGTTAACTGTGCTGAGAGTTGATTTATTTTATGGTTTATGTGACATTGCAGTTCATATGATTTACTTGGGTTTGGTTTACAATTTGACAATTGCTGGGCTACATCCGTTGGCGTCATTTTACATTATAGTATGCCATGTGATACTGTAAACAGAGGTATTACCATGGTAAAGACTGCCACATTACTGTAACTCACCCTTATAGGTCTACTACAGTATAGATTGAGTCACATGGTACAGTGAGAACATTTACTGTATCGGCAGCAAACTCTGTTCTACACAAAACCTCATGACTGTTTCATACTTCACACCTTTTGATAACACTGAATAAATACTATTACAAACATTATGGATTTTATGTCAGTTATGTAATTTAGGTAATGTAAGTCTGTTTTCTAATGTGGCATCTGTAGCCTGTGTAACTGTAATTATTTCAGCATCAGGGGTGATTTGAAACATGCATTGTTTACAATTGAATTAACTGATTGTTAAAAGTACCAAAGTGAAAGAAGAACTTGTGTGTTTCGTGATTAAACCAAATGTTCTCATATCACAATGATCTTGTGTTTTGAAACAGTGATTACATAAATTTGTATAACTAGAATGAAAGCATGAGATCAGGTTTTGAAAGAATGACTAGCTGTGTGATCAGTTTGGAGTTTTTGAAAATATACACCTTACTTGTGAAAATAGTACCAAAGCAAAAAAAACAACAACAACAACAGAAAAAAACGAATGCATTATCATCACATGTCTGAGTCATTTTTACTAATTTCTGTGTGTTTCAGATTAGTTGGATTTTTTTCTCATATTTAGATGCATCTATAAATACTGTCAGTGAGTTAGAGAGGCGTCCGATGAGTCAGAATGTGACATTATGTGTGCAAACACACAGCAGGACAGCAGAGGAAAGAACGCTTCAGTAGGCAGGGCTCCTTACAACTCAACAGATTCCTAAACCAAAGAGGGCAATATTGGAATCATTTGGGAAGTCAATACATTTTCAAAAATTAGTTCTAGTTCTATTTTATTCCTCTTTGAATTGGAAGGATGCCTGTGGACCAGCACCCAAAATACAGTAGACTATTTGCATGCCTCTGAATACCTAATAACAGGATACCAGAACACTTTACAAATGCTTGAGACATTGTTACATCAAGGCTACAGGATTCAGTGCTTCACATGCCATTTCACCAGGTTCTTAAAGGGATAGTTGTCATTACTTACAGTATAATTTCAAACCTAATTGTTTTTATTTTATTGGTACATGAAGGTGAAAAAATTCTCATCATTTCTTCCAATACAACAGCAATATCACGTTCCAAAAATACTAAATTCAGTCTTCTGAAGGCATACAATAGCTTAGAGTTTTTTTCTCAGAATTCTGAGTTTATATCGGATCTTTTAAAGGTGCTAAAGAGGATCTTTTCATCGACTGAGAAACCAAAGACTGTTAGTGAGTTTTTGAAATGAGCGCATGCGTAAGAATAACCCCCCTCCTTCACAGCTCATTTCGAGGGAACGCCTCCCAAAACTCATGCACGAGTATTGGAACACGAGTGTTTACCACCGGCATTCGCTGTGTCGTGTTAGTGGATTCATTATGTCGGACTCACTGCAGGTAACTCATAATCTGCAGTTGTTACTCCTGTCTCCTGACAAAAACATTGCCTGTGGAGTGTGGAAAGTTACTGGAGCGTGCAGCCGCGCATGTCTCTCACAAGGAACGTAATGGCAGTGATTGACAAGCCAGAGGGCCAATCGTTTACGCGATCATCGCTTAAATGTTTTGATGTTTTTAAGGCCCTACCTCGTGCACAGATGATGTATATTAATATTATTCATTTCAGTGCACCTAATAAATAGTCTTTTATTAGTTAGTAAAGACAGTTTCAAGTAATATTGCAAAAATGTATAAAACAAAACATCCTCTGTAGCACCTTTAACAGCTTAAACATGATTCACTCGAAACAAAACAACAATATTCAACAAATGAAAATAAAGGAGACAATGTGCATAAAAAACAACCAACACAAGACAAAGCGAGGGCAATATATACACAGAATAATGAACTGAATACGAAACATCTGTGAGATAATCAATGCATCACCATAAGAACCAAAGAAAACATACTTAATAACCATAACATCAAAGAAAACACAGGAAATAATGAAGACAAACTACAAGTCCGTAAAAATAAAACTGAAACAACAACAGAACATGACAATTGCAAGATTTAAACCAGAATAGTGACTTTTTTCTCACAATTGCAAGTGTAAACTTTTTGCTTTTTTTGTAAAATTAAATAGAAATAATATTTAATATAAATAAATAAATAAATTAGAATAAAATAGAAATAAAAAATACATAAAAAATACAAAACATTTAGTAATGCTTCATAGCTTCATACCATCCCCTTTCCATTTTCTTCAACTTTTTAGATGGACAACAAAGAGAATCAGTTACGTAAAAACAATGCTTAGTCAACCCTGCCCTTTCTCTCTGTTTGCTTGGTGGTTCAGCTGGGCTGAGCTGGTTTGACAGAATATTCACAATAGAGAAGTATAGGACTGGGATAGGAAATGAAATTTATTCATCAATAATTTTTTCCTTCATGGTCTTCTCACATAACAGTCTTTGTACCTATAGCAGAGCAACAGAGCATTTTCAGACATATTTCAAAGTTTCTTGCACAAACAGAATCACCTGAGCATGTGCAGCTACGTTAATGAAATTGAGCCAAGTCAATAAAGCTCATCAAGAATACACTGGTGGACACATTTAGTTGATCTTGTTATAGTTGGTGAGCCTGATTAAACATGTTGACAGTGCAGTCAGTGAATGAAGTCAACACAGCAGCCTACAGCTAATGCTATATGGGAGCGGCATTTACGTCATTGCGGTGCTTATGTAAGATTCTAATTCTTTCTTGGCCTGGTTTTCTCTCACTCTCTCTGACTGTAGTCAAAAGTGTAAGGGGCATTCATGACCTACGACTTGCCCTGTCAGGGTGTGTTTATGTCTTAGTCTCCCTCCAAGAATGTTTTCCTCTGTTAGTTGCTAGTGGTGTCATGTGATCAGGGCCTGACATTAACACCGACCAACCCGCCAAATGCGGGTGGATTTCAGCACTGGCATGTAATGCAGTCACTCCTACTAGCAACTTTGTCGGGATAAATTTTATACATATAGCTAGCCTAAATATACATTTTTCAACTGTAGTCTTTTAAAAATCCATCTAAAATAAAAAACTAGGTATCGATAACTAAATATCGATACTGAAATATCTGATACGATTCCAATAGGCTACGCTTTCTCTCTCTCTCATCTCTCCAGCAGCAAGTTGACACACAAACCTGTCCCTCGCCCAAATTCAGGGCTTGAATTTTGGGATTGTGTGTATTGTGTAATTTTACTAATTAACACATATTTTGTGCTCACACCCAAAGTGCATGAACATAAAGCTGCCTCTCAGTACTAAAGTGTGTAATGCTTAAACAGTCAAATACACACAAAATAAAGTCAAAATGCCAGTCTTGGCGAGTATCAACGTAAACCCAGTCAGTTATGTTTCAATGCAAGGGTAACAGTATAATGGATCCATGTGTCAAGTCTTAAAGTGACAGCAGTCTAATATACCTGCTGCCAAATTATGAAATAGTAAAAATATCTATATGGCAGTTTTTCCTCATGGTATCGATGTCAAAATGGTGGCCAGTGAAAATGCTGAGTGGCTAGTAACTTTGGAAAACCACTAGCCACAGTGGCTGGTTAGCAAAAATGTTAATGTCAAGCCCTGCATGTGATGTTGGTTAGAGGAGAAGTGCTAGTGTCTTTTTTTCCCACCTGATTGAATGTATTAAATGAAGACACATGCTTTCGATGGGACTGGAATGGGATGAACTATTGATTTGCATCAAGGGTAAAGTCAATGACGTGTCCTCTATATGACCCTGCTAGTGATGACATACAGGATCACTGATGCTCTTTAAATTCTCTGCTCTGAAATCAGGAACTGATCTTTTAATGGTACCTATTCTCTCTACATATATACAATGAGGTAGAGAAAATGCTTCTTTTTAGCATTTTAAAATGTAACAGTTTTGTTTATTGTATTCTTTTAAAGCATAATAAATGAAGTTCAACATAATAGCTTGAGTGAAATTGAACTTTTATTTATTTATAAACTTTATAAACAAATGTCTACATTTTATAGAATAGGCCTATTAGTGAAAATGATTCATTTCAAATTTAATAGTTTTGTAAATTATTTTCAGAATAATAACTTGAGTGAATTTGAACTTTATATTTATTTATATTTACTTATAAATGTCTTTTTATTAATTATTTATTTTATGAATTTTATAAAATATTTTTTATATTTTTTTAAATAGTGAAAGTGCTTCTTAATTTAAAAAAAAATTTAAAATATATTTCAAACTGTGTGAATTTGAATAAACTTTTATTTTATTTAAATGTATTTTATTTACAAGCTAGAGACTTGTCCCAGTTTTGTCTTTATCAAAAGCATTTCACACTGGCACTTGGGATGTTTAATATAACAGGTTGATGACTTTCAAGTTAAATATTTACTAATGCGTGTGCGTATAAATGTGACCTCAGTTTGCAGAAAAAGACAAAAGAAACCGAGCAATGCTTTTCCCTCACAATGGTCTATTCTTAGGAACTCAGAGAGAACAAAGGTAGAATAGAATGAATTGAACTAAAACAGAGCACAGCTGAGTACTAATGTTAAGTCTAAATGAGCCAGCTGCGTACTTGAAACCAATAATTATGTAAGATGAACACCCCATATGTTTCAGATTGGGGATGAATTCATTTGATATTTGTCTGACATTTTAAAGGTGTAATTAGCGTATATAGGCCAACACATGATCCCCAGTGCAACAGAAAAGAACTAAAAATATGGTACTGTTCTGTTGCCATAGTGATTTCAGTATTACCAAACAGGCCCCATTACCATGGCAACCACTGCACTGGATAAAGGGTGATGCTAAACAATACTGACAAACATTCAGACACTGGAATCCAAACAAAAAAAGCATCATCCCAAACCATATACATGCACTGACCAATTAGCATTTACATGGGCACTGATACACTGCTGGATAAAGACACACTGATGTCGCAAATTATTAAACATCACTGGTCCTCAAAGCTTATAAAGCCCATAATTTGGCATCTGAAGCCCCCGGTAGAGTGGTTATGTTTTGGGCCAGCTGTTCATGAACACAATTCACCAAATCTAGCACAGTAATATGAGACATTTTGTATAAATGAAGTCCAGTTGAGTTTAAATGTTACATCTTGAATGTGTGTGTGTGTGTGTATATATATATATATATATATATATATATATATATATATATATATATATATATATATACACAGTACAGTCCAAAAGTTTGGAACCACTGAGATTTTTAATGTTTTTAAAAGAAGTTTCGTCTGCTCACCAAGGCTACATTTATTTAATAAAAATACAGTAAAAAACAGTAATATTGTGAAATATTATTACAATTTAAAATAACTGTGTACTATTTAAATATATTTGACAAAGTAATTTATTCCTGTGATGCAAAGCTGAATTTTCAGCATCGTTACTCCAGTCTTCAGTGTCACATGATCCTTCAGAAATCATTCTAATATGCTGATCTGCTGCTCAATAAACATTTATGATTATTTTCAATGTTGAAAACAGTTGTGTACTTTTTTTTTCAGGATTCCTTGATGAATAGAAAGTTCAAAAGAACAGCATTTATCTGAAATACAAAGCTTCTGTAGCATTATACACTACCGTTCAAAAGTTTGGGGTCAGTAAGAATTTTTATTTTTATTTTTTTGAAAAGAAATTAAAGAAATGAATACTTTTATTCAGCAAGGATGCATTAAATCAATCAAAAGTGGCAGTAAAGACATTTATAATGTTACAAAAGATTAGATTACAGATAAACACTGTTCTTTTGAACTTTCTATTCATCAAATAATCCTGAAAAAAAAATATTGGACACAAATATTTTTTACAATTGTACACATTAAATGTTTCTTGAGCAGCAGATCAGCATATTAGAATGATTTCTGAAGGATCATGTGACACTGAAGACTGGAGTAATGATGCTGAAAATTCAGCTTTGCCATCACAGGAATAAATTACTTTGTCAAATATATTCAAATAGAAAACAGTTATTTTAAATTGTAATAATATTTCACAATATTACTGTTTTTTACTGTATTTTTAATTAAATAAATGTAGCCTTGGTGAGCAGACGAAACTTCTTTTAAAAACATTAAAAATCTTAGTGGTTCCAAACTTTTGGACTGTACTGTATATAATATTGCTGATTAAAACAGTGATACCATTTGAAAGTTTGGTGTAAGGTTTGTTTGTTTTTTGTTTTTTTAAAAGAAAGAAATTAATACTTTTATTCAGCAAGGAGTCATTCAATTGTGAAAGTAAGGACATTTATAATATTACAAAATATTTCTGTTTCAAATAAATGCTGTTCTATTGAACATTCTATTCATTATAGAATCCTGAAAAAAATATCAGTTCCCACAAAAATATTATTAACAATAATATTATTAATAATTGAGCACCAAATCAGTATAAGAATAATGTAACACTGAAGACTGGAGTAATGGCTGCTGACAGTTCAGCTTTACCATCACAGGAATAAATTACATTTCAAATATATTATACTGTTGAGTTTTTGTAATAATATTTCAAAATATTCCTGTTTTTACTGTATTTTTGATTTAAAAAAAAATGCTGCCTTAGTTAGCACAAGAGACCTCTTTCAAAAACATAAAAAAATTAATTATTCCTTTTGACTAGGTCTGTATGTACTCTATAATTAACCCTCCCTGAGAAATGTTCACTGGAGTAAAAGTGTGACAACAAACTCCTATCTTTTTAAAGAGTGTTGTTGATAATGCATGTCTGTTTTACATCTGCGTCATTGTGTAACAGTGATACACGTCTATTTGTAACTGAGAGGAGCGTCTAAATTCTCAAACAGCCAGTAAAGAGGATAAGGTCAGGCTACTTGGTCAGGACACCTTTAAAAGTTTTACACAGGGCAAGACATTAGCATTTTTAAAACTCATGATAATGTAGTGATGTGGATATTTCCTCTCTCTGATGATTTCATGGCTATGAAAATGACCTCTTTTGATTATCTCTGTTCAAGGTTCCAACAAAGATTGTATTTTCTAAGAAGACTTAGGTTGTTTGGTGTAAATCAGAGAATTATGAAATTATTTTATCAAGCAGTTTTAGGTAGTTTGTTAAATTTAGGATACAAGCTTGGTATGGCAATCTTTCGGTCCAATCAAAATCACAGCTTGCACGTCTTATTAAAACTGGGAATATACATCACTTCAACTAATTTATGAGTCTTTGGTTCTTAAGAATGACAGACAATTGTGAGTGATTCAAGTCATGTTTTATTTCCAATGTATCAACTGCCATCAGGGAAGTGTTATAGAGTCCCACTATGTAAAAGCAACCATTACCAAAAAAAAAAAAAATGTATACCTGTATCTTTTAAAAATATGTTGTTATATATATGTTGTTGTCGTCATGTGTTGTATGTTGTGTACCTGAAACCTGAAAAGGTATAACTCTATCATGTCTATCAATATCAGTTAACAGATTACTATGGGTAAACAGAGTAATGCTACACTAGAACAGCCTTCAATTGATTTTAAGCTAGTTACAATTTTAATAACATCCTTAGTAAAGATCTTAAACATTTTAACCAACTTCTTTCATTTCACTATTCTTGTTCAGCATCAAAACTGGGATGACTTACTATAACCTGTTAGACAGCATATACAGTATATATCTGTTAGATACAGCACATCTTGCTAAAGAAATCATTTAAAAACAATAATAATATCAATGATAATAATAATAACAGTACAAAACCAGAATAACACAAACAAGTTTTATTTTCCTCCAACATACCGTGTACAACAGATATAAGATAGAGGTATCTGAACATGTCAAATAATAATATTTATTAATATCATTATTGTAACATTAATAACATGGAATGTATTTTTGAATCTCCATTTTCTTTTTCAATGTTTTTTCTTTTTAGTTTATTTAGGAAATATGACAAATAAATAAAGCTTTATTATAGTCTCTGTATGTCAACTAACTATCCGAATATAGTTCTCTCTTCACAATGGGTAAAGGTGCAATGGGACAGTGCTGTAGAGCGACGGTTACAGTATTCCTTTTCGCCACCAACTGTTCCTTCATCCAATAAGGAGCGCACGGAAGCTAATCAAATTTCCGGAACCTTCTCAAGGAACAAGTACAGGAACAAAATCAGGTCCTTCTTTTGTAAATAACCATTTTATCTTCTCAATAAATAGGAAGAAAAGAGGAACGGCATCAACGTTGTAAAAGTACACCAAGGGAAGTGAGTAAAGCTACTGAACACAGAGGAAGCTGATCATGTGACATTTCAATGTTAGCCTCTCGAAACATTTTAATCCTCTACCCACACAAAAATCAGCAAAAAGACACCAAAAATAACTGAACAGGTGAAGTTGAGACATCTCAGGGGACTGAAAGAACGCGGAATAAAAAGAGAAAGAAGTTTCTCACGCCATTCGAACGCCATGCTGGTTTGAAACGAAGCTGTGGTTTAATCTGCGCTGTGATCGTCTAGTTGGGAAATGATGGTGATAAGGTTCTCCAATCCGAAGATGTAACCGCTATCCTGCCCCTCGTGGACAACACTATCCTCCCCGTAGTGCCTACAAGTGGTGTGGGCAAAGTCAATCATGCGTACGTCTACGGCCGGGCCGCCGTCTGACCTGGCCATGCGTCGCACCACCGCAGAGCTGCTGGTGCTGCTTCCGCCGCCACAAGCACCGCTGTTGCTACTGCTGCTGGCCGCGCCTGCGCCGTGAGGGAATCCAAAAGCACCTCCCTCCACTTCTTCTTCCTCCTCCTCTTCTTCTTCCTCCTCCTCATCGTCATCATCTTCCTCCTCCTCTTCCGAAAGCCCATCCTCTGGGGAATGGCGGGATCGCGGAGGGTCTCCATCGTAGATTATCAAGAGCGAGCTGGAGTAAAAGCGATAGCTTTCGCAGGCCTCCAGGGCTGCCTGCATGTCTCGCAGCCTCCGCAGCACCGGCGACAGGAGCTCACGCCTTAGGCGTCTCCCGTCATGGAAGAACTGAAAGATGGCCTCTTTGAAGCCAGACAGGGTCAGCTTACGGCCGTGGTACTTGTTCATGAACATGAGCTGCCCTGTGTCTGAATGGTAGACCTGGACAAAAAGCAAAGAGGAGCGTGTGAACGAAACATTGCCTTTATGATATTTTCCTTATGGAGTCACCTTTAAGAGCTACGCTAACCTGCATGCCACAGAGGCGCACTCCGATGCTGGCGGATGTGCTCTGCTGACACTTGCGGATCTGCATGGCCTTCTTCTCCTCAGAGGCGTCGTCCCCGTGCTGCCTCGTGCCCATCTTCAGATCAAGCACACATGGAACCGTGTAGCGCCACGTCAGGTTCTCCAAAAGGATGAATTCTGATGGGAGGTCCTGGGTTAAGGGAAACACAGATTCTCCTTTCTTTTCAATAAATTGTGCTCAATTTACCTTTGTTTTTGTTGCATGATAAAATGGTTTATTTTTATTTTTCTTACAATTGCCATTCTAATTGTCTGCATACGAAAGAAGCTGTATAATGTTGTGCAGTACGAATATCTACAATGAGCAGAGATTTTCATATATTTTAGTGATATTTTTAGTGATTTTTAAGTAAAAAGTGGGTAAAATGGGTGTTTAAACTATGATATAATATTTAAAATATTATATAATATTTATAAAAAATATATATATTTAAAAAAATATAAAATATTTTTAATACCATTTACTTTCATTGACAATAAATGAGCTAATATATATTTATGTTGTCAAATAAATTTTATATAAATATACACACTAATTTATATATATATATATATATATATATATATATATATATATATATATATATATATATATATATATATATATATATATATATATATATATATAAATTAGTGTGTATATTTATATAAAATTTATTTGACAGCATAAATTTATATATATATATATATATATATATATATATATATATATATATATATATATATATATATATATATATATATATATATTTTATGCTGTCAAATACATTTTATATAAATATACACACTACTGTTCAAAATATTTAATATTTTTCAAAAGAAGTCTCTTTGCTCACCAAGACTGGATTTATTTGGTCAAAAATAGAGTAGTAATTGTAATTGTGAAATATTACTACAATTTCTTTTTAAATATATCTTTTAATATATTTATTCTTGTGATGGCAAAGCTAAATTTTCAGCAGCCATTACTCAAAGTCAATTTTCAATGTCACATGATCCTTCTAATCGTCATTCTAATATGCCGATTTGGTGATTAAGAAATATTTGCAGTTGTGTTGCTTTATATTTTGGTGGAAACCATGATCATTGTTTTCAGGATTCTTTGATAAATACAGTTCAAAAGACCAGCATTACTTTGAAATATAAATGTTTGGTAACATTATGACTGTCACATTTGATCATTTTAATGTGTAGTAATAATTAATAAAAGTATTTATTTCTTTCAAAAATATCTTACTGACCCCAAAATGTAAAAAAAAAAAAAGATTGTGTAAAATAATTTAACTAGCAGCAGTAAAGTACACAAGACCAATCCACTTTTGTTGTTTGTGGCAGCACTGAAGGATACTATATTGGTTGCGGTGTTTTGCGTTCTCCTTCATCCTCTGCAGGTGTTGTTGGTGGCACTTGAGGCTCCAGGGGTTGTGCTTGAGCTGAGGGCCAGCAGCATTGCTCCCCTCCAGACTGTAGTAGAACACCTCAGCCTGCTTGATCCACTCCTCCTCGCGTTTCACACTGAAAGAGTGAAGACAGAGGTGGGTCAGCCAGACAGACAGATTAGGGCTAACGTGCTGGATCAGACTACTTCTTTGGATGAACTCAACATGCTTTTTTAGAGATCTGAACAAACACCCTAGGACCCAGAACACCCAAATAAGCTTTAATCAACATGCTAAAAGAATGATTTTAAAGTAGAGAGCCAGTAGAGATGGTTATTACCCATCCCGCACAGAGAACAAATGCCCCTTATCTGCTCTTTCACCCCTTCCCCAGTCACACAGAGGTCACTTCTAAGTCACAAAGCTACGCCGGTTACATAACCCCTTGCTAAACTTTGGCTCAAAACACACATTTGCACCAGTCCGGCTGCCAGGAACTGAGAGAGCATCTGCTCTGCCCAGCTGGGTGTTCTGTGGGTCAGCGCACTTAGCACCTCTTCATGACGACAAGGACACTACGATCGGTCACATTCTCACTGAGTCAGACGTGTACTGAGCAGGGCCATTATTACAGGAGAACACAGGCTAGCATTATTCGAGAGATGTGGGGTGGTGCGGTCTAGGCGTTAAAGCTTAAAACTGCTAAGTGCAAAGCTGCTGGTTCGATCCGCAATGAACAGCACATGATTTGTCAGTATTGTGCCCTTGAGAATGATTCTGAACCTCAACATCTGTTAAATGACTACTAGCACTTCAGCAAGGGTTTAGCACACATAACTTTGCTTTATTTCAGGGGTTCAAAATTGAATAGTCACAAAATCCAAATCTATATAAAAGAAGAAATTTAAAGACTTTATTTTGGATTTTAATCAATCCAATGATGCAGTGTTAATGATGCAAAACTGAGCTACAATGTAGTAGGTGGTTGTCAGGTCAGTGCTATTAGTTTTTTAAGGTGATTGAGAGGTTTTTCTGATAAAAAAAAAAAAAAATTGCAAATGCGACTGAAAAAAAAACATGTAAATTTTAAGGCTACACAATTTGGCCAAAAATACTTTGTAATTATATATCAATTTGACTGTAAAATAACTATTATTATGATTATGTTATTATAATAATAATAATTATTATTATTATTAAATAAAAACATTAAACTAAATAAGAAATATTACTATTGTTATAATACTATTTCACTGTAAAAAAAAAAAAAATAAAAATAAAGTACACTACAACTGTAAAATTACAACACTAACTTATAAACACACAAGTAGTGGTCCCAAATACACAACATAAGTGACCCAAAAAACAGTGGATGGATGGATTTTACACAGAGCAGCATTTACTATGAACTGAGCCCACTGTATTAAATTAAATTGCAGCCTTTGTGATTTGATAATAGCACTAAGCCATGTCGTGATTTCAATTTTATTTGATTAATCATTCAGCCCTACTTGCTAGGTGGTTGCTTACAGGCCCATATTAAGAGACACACTCTCAAGTTTCTATGATATTCTGGTCTCTGGTCCCTCATTCAATGACTTGCATGGATTTTTGGATTTGTCCAAAAATTTTTTGTTTGTTTTTTTTCCCCATTGACTGCATTGCATGGCATTTTAGTCAGAACAAAATTAAAACAACAACAACAAAAACTTATAATAAAATAACTGTCAAAATGAAAAAATCTTCTGAGGTTTAAAGGCCCATTCACATAAAAGGACAATAATTATAATCAACATCAATTATAATCAGCGTCAACACCACAACCATAACGATAAAGGCGCAGAGAAACAGTATTGTTGGAATCACTTTTGGAATTTTTTTTTTTTTTTTCAGTTGATGAGCGATAAAAACAAAGACAGCCAATCAGAATCCATCCTACTTTAAAGAGCTTGAGCATTTAAAGCGGCAGACAATATAACTGCAGTGCACTTAGAATCAACAGAATGATGTTGTCTGCTGGTGTGAATATAAACATCGTTATATTTATCGTTCTTGGTGTGAACTCTTCAATCCTATTTTTCTATGCATCTATTACGCATATTGACAAGCCGATTGCACAATAAACGGTTACCATCTCCTTACCTCTTGTCCTTATCCTTCCGAGTGTGTCTGGACCGGTCCTTGCTGTAGCCCTCATTGTCCAGCAGCATCTTACTGACCCATTTTATTTTGTTATTGGGATCCAGGTCGGCCGAGGGGACCACATTTTCCAGGTCCCCAAGCTCACTGTGCAAAGGGTACGCAATAAGACACAAATTCCCTTCCTCATCTTCTTCAAAACTCACCGACACCACACCTGCAGAGAGAGGGAGGAGAGAGAGAGATGGAATAGAAGACAAAGAGGGGGAGAGGAAAAAAAGAATGAGGTCAGAGGTGAAACCATAATAACTTCACTTCAGCAAAAGAAGAAGTAGTCAGAGTTCCGAGCTTAAAGTAAACTGTCTGGGAAATCTTTAACATCTCTTACCCACTTCTCTTTTTTGCTCTTAAAAGCTCGCCAGTCTTTAACAAAAGCTACTGAGCCGACAGCACAGGCTGCTCCTAACCTGATAGGAATCACACAATCCATAACAAACAAACAAGACAGAAATACATGGAAAAGTGCGAGAGAGATAGAGAGGGGGTGGGGGGCAAATAGTGCTGATGGCTGGGAAGAGAGAGAGGTCTAAGAAACAACAACAACCACCAATGAACAGGAGCTGTGACTTCACTGGTTTTGTTCTCAAAATGTGTCATAGCAAACCACAAGAAACAATGACGTTCAATCAATTGCCACACAAGAATTAGACCGGCCCAAGAACAAATGACAAGAGGCTAAAGATATGATGAAACCAACACTATTTATTGTCAAATAACAAATCATATCATTCAAAAGAATCAGATAAAACACAATGGACAAACCTGGGAAAATCACAGAAGAAAAATATGGATGTTACAAGAACATCGCAGTCCCAAATAGTCTAAAATGTCTTAAAAGACATACATGAAACGTCTTTTGCATAGAGGAATCAGCAAATCAAATGTATGATATTCTGAAAGAGGGAAAGTAAGGATGAATCTCATGAAAAGTCAAACACATGAATTTATAAATTCATATAGATCAGTGATTTCAACCTAAAATCAAATGGGGAAAAAAGAAAATATAATGAAAATAAAATTAAAAATAGATGTGTTGTTTTTATTCATGTTTTTTTCAATGATGATAATGGCCTCCCATTACTCTATTAATTTAATGGGAAAAAAAAAAAAAGTGCAGTAATACAATTATTTTTATTTAAATCAGCTTAAATTGAAGGCAGAAAAAAATACTACCATGATGTACACATTTTAATCATGTAAAGTAAATTATATATTTCATCAGTTTTTGCATTTTAATAAAGAAATTTGTTGTATTGTAATGACAATAACGCCACATCGGAAAAAAACAACAACAAAAAACACCCAAAGTCTCACCAAGATGTCCAATTCAGAACATTAAAACAGGAAACCGTTTAGAAAAGTGTCAAAAGCAATATATATTCAGTAATTTCCTACAGTTCAGGAAAAGAAGTGCATTTCAAGACACCCAAAACAACCGCAAAGATGATGTCCAAGCTTCTGTTTTGACATCACACCCATCCCTCAACCTCACCCAATAAAAAAAACAGATGTCCTGCACACTTATTATCACACTGGAATCCAAGGTATTTAAAGCATATAGACCATGTAGTGTGCATCCAAACAAGGCTGTAGGCCTATATATTTGAAAGAAGTAGACAGTGGACAGAAGCAATCTAAGCTGGTTGAACTTGTCTTTCCAGGTGCATCTTCAGGAATGACAGCAAAATCTTGTAACCACAGGTGTGTGGGAGGCAGTCAATCATTGTCATATCAGCAGTCTTTTGGTCCAGAAAGAAACATTTGCCATTGCTGCTTCTTTTCAAGTTTGTCAGGCTGGTAAGCATTCCACATTCAGACATTTCATCCTCAAACGAAACCCTGATACCTATGTGTTTGTGTTAACAAAGTACAGCCTTGCTAGCATGCAATAACTTACCTTATAGGGGCCCTACCCAAAAGGGAGCTTTACAAGGATAGTAGTACACCCAAACATTTAAATACATTTAAACATGACTTTCTTATTTCTATAGAATGTTAGTAAACATTCACTTTTTCTAAAATGAATATGACTAATTATACAATGAATGTGACAAACAGGGTGTCTCTTTTTCTGTTCCACGAAACGTCATTCGGGTTTGGAACAACACGAAAGTGAGTAAATGATGACAATTTAAATATTATTATTATATTATTATTATTATTATTTTTTATTTTTTTTAGGTGAGCTGTCCCTTTAAGAATTTATGATATTACAACAGCGCCCTCGTGAGAAAACAGTGACGGAAACGCAGCACAACAGGCCTTCATTCAGAATGAAGATGTTTTTTTTACAGTCTAACACACCGATAAAATATAATATTGTACACGAAAGACGGTTATGAAAGAGAAAGGAATAGCCTGTATAGTCAGGAAACCAGAATACGTCGCATTATTACTTACCTCTATATTGCGGTGTAAACTTCCGCATAGCCGTAGGGAGGCTCTTGTAAAACTGATGCTCCCGGGGGATGAGGGGCTTGCATATCGTCTGCTCCCCGAAGCGAAGCACACACGAGTGTCCCCCCACCTGGTGCACAAAGGGCTCAAGGAGTACCCCTTTCCCCAAATACCCCTGCGGCTCTGTCTGCATCCCCTCGATGGCTGGGCTCATCCTCCGGGGGCATTAGACTCTCGCTCCTGGTCCAGTTGGACACCACAAGACGTGTAGACGGTTAAAAGGACGAGATGGTCTCTCTATGTTTCTCTCTGCCTTTCGATTTTTTCTCGATTCACTCTATCGTTTTCTCACTGTCAGCGATGTAATCTCCGTCGAGCAGTAGAACACTGCAGGACATAAACAAAAGAAACCGGAATGAGGAAGAAAGACGACACGACAGAAGAAAGAACACAGCTCTGTTTTTTCATTCAAATCGTTTTTCTTATGATACGAATCATCTAACGTTAGTTTGTATCTTTCTGATTGAGTAAAGTGCTCTATATTTGTTTGAAGGGTTTAGACCGAGAAAAGCAGTTTAAACGCCTGAGCGTCAGCCGCTTTCTCTCAAGCTCTTCTACTGACACCGTAATCTCTCAACCAACTGAGAAAATGTCAGCGCTGCATCACAAGCCACGCCTCTAATATCAAACTGGCCAATCAGAGAGCCAGAAACGGTGTTGGGTGGCAACCAGTTGAGAGGACAGAATGCGAACAAAGAGTGAGGAAGGGTGGGGGAGGGGAGGAAGTAGATGGAAAACAGTCTGGGGTGGAGGGGGTGAAGCTGAGCAGCTCAGCTGTTTTTCTCCCTGTGTGCTGTGACATGGATGTCAAAGCTGGTAAAGTGCATGCGTTAAGGATCTTGCTAGGGTCACAACACGAAAATGCAGAAAATGCAGATTTCCGAGCACGGGGGAATTGAAAGCTGAAACGAAAATGAACTATCATAAACTAGCAGATAACATTGACATGCATGGCCACATATTCTATAAAGAAAAAAACAAGCAGTTGAGATTTGGGTTAGCATTATGTAGTCTATGTATGTGAATAAAGGTGAACGTGATTTCACCAAGTACAACATGTTCCTGGATCAACATCTTTGTTGATCCTGGAACAACATTCCAATCAACCAATCAGATTTGAGGGACAAGTTTACCATTTATGTCAAGTTTAGGGTTACAACCTGGGTTAGGTGCTTCCATGACAGTGTTATTCAACTATTGTTTCCCTCTGATTTTAGGGATAAGTTACGGGTTGGGTTAGGTTTAGGGGTTGGGAAAAGGTTAGGACTAAATTTTTGGATAGGAATGTTGTTCCAGGATCAACAAAATATGTGATCCAGGAACATGCTTACTTGGCAAAATCACGGTGACCGAGAAGGAAGTTCTTGGTAATTAATTACTACAGTCCCCTAGTGAGCAAGCCAAAGGCATTCTGTCCTCTGTAGTGAGTGTGCAGCTTGTATAACAGTGTAAATTTGCTGTCCCCTCAAAATAACTCAACACACAGCCATTAATGGTGCTCTAAGTGATCCCGAGTGGAGTAACTTCCTGTTGACGTTCGAAGTGTTGTCAAACAAAACAGAGGCTAGCTAGACCCTCCCTCCTCCTCCTCCTTCCCCTCCCCTCTGTGCTTCCTGAAACAGTCATGAACACGCATTTAAAATCATTCTTGTCGGTTATTGGCTGGAGCATATTTATTATATCTTGTGGTCCAGGCTGCAACAGTTTGTTTTTATTGCCATTTTCGGAGCTTGTGGCGACTACGGAGACTGCGTTTTTTTACAGTGTGTTCAGGGGACAGGCGGCTAGCGGATAGTGAGGAGATGTTTGCTGTATGTGACAAAAAATGTTTTGGCCTAAAACGCTGGACATCACTTAGAGCACCTTTAATGTCTAAACCGCTGGCCACAAAAGTGAGTACACCCCTAAAGCTGGGCACACATTTAACAACTAGCTAAAACATTCTAAGACTGTGCTCAACATACAGTGAATTTGAACACCGACTGTAATCGCAGACTGAACGCAACTGGCTCTGACTGGACGTGTTAGAGCGCGATCAGTCATAAGTATCAATTTACATTCATAATCGGCCTTACAATCGTTAAGTGTGTGCCCGGCTTAAGTGAAAATGTTCGAATTGGGCCCAAAGTGTCAATATTTTGTGTGGCCACCATTAATTTCCAGCACTGCCTTAACCCTCTTGGGCATGGAGTTCACCAGAGCTTCACAGGTTGCCACTGGAGTCCTCTTCTACTCCTCCATGAAGACATCACGGAGCTGGTGGATGTTAGAGACCTTGCGCTCCTCCACCTTCCATTTGAGGATGCCCCACAGATGCTCAGTAGGGTTCAGCTTCTTTAGCACGGCAGTGGTCGTCTTGGAAGTGTGTTTGGGGTCGTTATCATGTTGGAATACTGCCCTGCGGCCCAGTCTCTGAAGGGAGGGGATCATGCTCTGCTCATTCATGGTTCCCTCAATGAACTGTAGCTCCCCAGTGCCGGCAGCACTCATGCAGCCCCAGACAATGACACTCCCACCACCATGCTTGACTGTAGGCAAGACACACTTGTCTTTGTACTCCTCACCTGGTTGCCGCCACACACGCTTGACACCATCTGAACCAAATAAGTTTATCTTGGTCTCATCAGAACACAGGACATGGTTCCAGTAATCTATGTCCTTAGTCTGCTTGTCTTCAGCAAACTGTTTGTGGGCTTTCTTGTGCATCATCTTTAGAAGAGGCTTCCTTCTGGGATGGCAGCCATGCAGACCAATTTAATGCAGTGTGCGTGTATGGTCTTAGCACTGACAGGCTGACCCCCCACCCCTTCAACCTCTGCAGCAATGCTGGAAGGCAGCACTCATACGTCTATTTCCCAAACACAACCTCTGGATATGATGCACTCAACCTCTTTGTTCGACCATGGCGAGGCCTGTTCTGAGTGGAACCCATCCTGTTAAACCACTGTATGGTCTTGGCCACCATGCTGCAGCTCAGTTTCAGGGTCTTGGCAATCTTCTTATAGCCTACGCCATCTTTATGTAGAGCAACAATTCTTTTTTTCAGATCCTCAGAGAGTTCTTTGCCATGAGGTGCCATGTTGAACTTCCAGTGACCAGTATGAGAGAGTGAGAGCGATAACACCAAATTTAACACACCTGCTCCCCATTCACACCTGAGACCTTGTAACACTAACGAGTTACATGACACCGGGGAGAGAAAATGGCTAATTGGGCCCAATTTGGACATTTTTACTTAGGGGTGTACTCACTTTTGTGGCCAGTGGTTTAGACATTAATGGCTGTGTGTTGAGTTATTTTGAGGGGAAAGCAAATTTACACTGTTATACAAGCTGTACGCTCACTACTTTACATTGTAGCAAAGTGTCATTTCTTCATATATAAATAAAATATTTACAAAAATGTACTCACTTCTGTGAGATACTGTATGAAATGCTATTAACAATAGTGTGATCATCTGTGCAAACGTTTGGTACAAATGCAGGCAAATGAGAGGAAAAACAGGTGATATATGATACCAATGGACCTCAGGGTAGGGGATTACTATTGTGCACTTTGGTGTCAATCAGCAGACAAAATTTAATGTGTCTACCTAAGTGGAAAGATGTTTGTTTTTTGAGGAATCAGGAATACTGAGTTTGAATACAATGCCATCAGTGCAAAAAAAAAAAAAAAAAAAAAATGGTTGTGATGAAAGTAAATGGGCAATTAATTCTGAAGACATCAGAAAAAGTTAATGGAATGACCTGGCCACATGATTTTCCTCAGAGAAAGAGAATCATAGTTTGAAAGAGGATGGATGCACAATGCACATATCATTAACAGTAGGAAATCTACAGTAGTGTTGGACCACAGGCAGAGCGTTTGACTTTAATCTCTCTCTAATCCCGCCTTCTGGAACTCATGAGTGGAAAAATGGGCCATGGAAAAAGTGTGAGAGAAGAATGAAAACATGAATTACCACTACAGGGCAGGGACCCCCTTTTCTTGAAGTTACCAAAGGAGACAGATCTTTATTATTGACTATTACAACACTGGTTGAGTTTACCATTGTCTAATATGTAAAATACCCAAAGGATTTGCATATAATGCCATCATTTATTCATTTATTCATGTTTTTCCAAACTTTTTCTTACATGGAACATGCTATTTGCATGAACAAAAGTAGACTGTAACCAGTGGCTTATGAGCTAAAATGGAGAAAAACACTTGCCATTAAAGTAACCTGTAACTTATATTCTGAAGCCAAACAATAGCTTTAAGTGAGAAAAAGACACAAATTTAAATTGTTATTCGCTGAAATCTATTTTGCATTATCAGCATTTTCTGTGATTCAGAGCTTTAAACATTAAAACATCATTACCATGTTTCAGAGTGAGAGCATGGCAGTGTCAACAATTCATTTATTCATTAAAGGAACAAATGCATCTTGAGGGGTGGTATATCAGCAGTTAAAGGCCAGTGATACAAAAGCCTGACGCTTTGATCTCAGAGACCTGTGAACTTGAGAATCCCTGAGAGAACCATTGTGTCTTTAAATAGAGTACATAACCCCAAATGGCTCTATGTGGAGGGCTGTCACTGATATTTTTATACCATATGTTACGCTGTGTAAACAGCATCTGCTAATAGACAAGTAATTTATTACAAAACTAACCAGATATACTGCTATTAAGAACTGTGCAGACCAGTATGTCTTTACAAATGTTTAAACACTGATCTCTAGTTAAGTAATGAAACGAGGACAGGAGCCAATTCAAAGACTGGAACACCAGCCTAATTACTGATCTGGGACGGAACATAGAGTTTTGCAATTGCTCGCTGTTGCAATAAAATCTGAGATATGAAACATTCTGATCTTTGGCAGTGTAAATCTGTGACCTAAACAAGAATGAGAGCACCGGACACTACAATTAGTGATAGGTTAGCTTTGGCACTTATGTCCGAGTTCTAACAAGGGCATTAAACTTCGCCCAATGCCAAGGCAGTACTCAGCTCCTCTTAATTCAATGCCAGACTTGGTACACTGTGATCCAGCCCAAACAAAGTCTGCAGGAGCATGGTCTGCTCTGTAACCCAATAAGAACTGGAGGTCAAAGCCAAGGCCAAGACTGGGCTTCATGAATGGAGACAGGTGAGAATGTGAGACAGTAATGCGATTAGGGCCATGCTAATCTCTTAATATGGCTATCAGTGGGTTAAAGACACTGGGATTGATGCACAGACTGGCATCATCAAACCTGGACAAAGTTGTTAGTATGTTCTATGCAAATATGAACAACATAGCTGGGCATTTGGTGTTGTAAGATGTGTAGAGATTTCTTAACATTAATAAAATCAAAAGTGATTACTTTCTTAGGCTATTCTTTCTTAATGTTTCTGTCAATTCTTATACCTTTAATTCTTTATGGTTAAAATCAAGTCCTAGGCTATATATTTTCTTTTCCATTGCATTGAATACTCATATGTACTTAACCCTTAAATGCATACCTTGGGTCTTTAGTGACCCGGGACGTCATTCACTGCCCTCCCCCTCATTAATTTTTTAAAGTTAGACATCAACCTTCTTAGTATTCCTCAATCAATTCATTATAAAGAATATAACAAGATAAAAATCATAAAATTATAAAAGAATGCCTATTTTTGTATTCATTTTTTGTAAAAATTGTATAGGATCGCTAATGACCCGAGGTGTGTATAAGTGTACGTATATTTTTTCTGCACAACAATAATTGAATCTTAGATGACGGAATAAGTGCAGCTCACCTTTATTCCCCAAGGTGACAATGTCTGATACACAATGCTGAAGTGACGACTCATTCGGACAGAAAACGAAATAAGAAAAACATGAAATGGCTCAGCAATTTACTGCAGAGCAAGTAAAATATGACTGTAACTGTTACTGGATGGATCTGGTGAAGCTGTTAGCGATCGAAATATTGATTTTGAAGATGTTGAAAATTATATAGTTTTGAGAATACGTTTGAGATTCGAACGGGCTCATATTCGTGACCTCAAACATAAAACTAGCCTATTATTTGCTGAATTTACTGGGAAATGAGCTCTGACGAGGACAGTGGTGATGGCATAAAACATCGGCACAAACGGAGCCCTTTCAAGCTCCAAAAGGTAACAAAATATGCTTTATTTTATTCTTCTGTAATTGTTACTCTAATATCAGAGAAGTTTTATATTATCGCGATAGGTAGAGATCCTTCCATGTTAGATATAGATCCGGGTCAATAAAGACCCGAATATGTAAGAATGATTGGCGAAACAGTCATGCATTTAAGGGTTAAGAAATATCTCACATCATGGAAAAAAATGGGTTGTGAATGCTGTTTATATTATGGATATTTATGCACTGAGAATAATGCAATCTATAATAAGCTATAAAAAAATAGAAAATAAGGTTGGTTAGCTCTGAAAAGAAGGACAGTGAGTTAGTTTAAATATTCACAATGACAATTTTAATATTCGATTTCAGCATTCTAAGGTTTCAATAGTGGCTAATGTAAAATATGGAGGTTTGAAATATGGTTGGGTGTGAAATATCATATACAAAAGTGGTACAAATGTTAAATGAATTTGCCCGTGTGTGTTTTGAATCACTTGGTCAATTAGAGAGCGATGACAGAATATTAATTTTGTGCGTGTATGAGAAAGAAATTAAGAGAGGACAGCCAAAGATGACCTTGAGGGACCAAGGGGGGCCGAATCTCCTGATTTTGCCCACGTGATGGCAGTGGCATGAGCAGTAAGGATGGATTAGTATGTAGTAAATGAGAATGTGATGACTGACACCAACAGAGAACAGTTTACAAAGTTAGCAGGAAAGGAAAGCAATAGAAAAACTTGCAGCATATAAACACTATAAAGTCGCCCTAGGAACACAAGAAGCCCTTTGCAAATGAGTATTTTGACCTATACACAAATACTTCTGCTCAGCAGTGAGATCAGACTCTAAGTATGAATGTAACTGACCAGCCAAAAGTGACAACAATACAGGCTCATGGCCAAAGATCTCTAAACAGCCATGTCCTGCGCTGGGTGGAAAATAGTTGGGCTCAAGGTAAGTCTATCTGCCAGACAGCTCAGGGCAAATCCGCACAGGTCATTGAATAATACCTGCACAGTTCCTATATTCACATACAATGCCTA
This sequence comes from Megalobrama amblycephala, assembly GCF_018812025.1. Lineage (NCBI taxonomy): Eukaryota > Metazoa > Chordata > Actinopteri > Cypriniformes > Xenocyprididae > Megalobrama > Megalobrama amblycephala. Next base: position 3,760,931 of record NC_063051.1, read on the forward strand.
AGAATAGCACTGTTTTTCCACAGTAATTAGAGGTGGATTATATTTAAATTGTATTATATATACACTACTCCACTACTAAAGCTATTTATATAGACATAGAGTGCACATATATTTTAATAATATATAATTAAACCTAGTTTAGTATATATTATTTCATAAAGCTTTCATTTCCTGTTACAAATACAACCCCATTTTACAAACATTGTCATAAAACTATCCCAATGGACATGTAAATTAGATAATAAAACAACCGTTTAAACAAATTACCTATAACATGCTCCGAAAGTGTACAGTAGCATATACAAATAGCTGAAGAATCAGGTAATATAATCTTAACATACTTGGAGTTCTAATTTTAATAAATATGTAAAACATGTTGAGCATTTCTTGAAGACCTCTTGACTGGTGTCTTAAAAACATCTTAAATAATTCCTTGGATGCCAAAGTTGTCTGCAGTTTTGACTTTGTGCATCCACACCATGAAAACAATCCATCACGTGCAATAAACACACGTACGTGACTCTGAGATAATCCATCTTCAATGTCAACACATCTAACCCAGAATATCCCTTACATCTGTCTATATATGAAGCTCTTCCTGAGCCGGTGAGATCATGACACACATAACGATTGATTTAAAATAAGCCACATGCCGGATACAATGAGAGTGTGGACTGATGTCTTTATGAAGGGTCGTCGTGGTCCTGAACACACACTTCCTCTCCAAGACAAAGCTTTTGAAACTTCCTGAGTGCTCTCCACCCTACCTTAGAGAACAGCATATCCTGCTGAGATGAACATGCTGTCCTACTGTGCATGGATCAAGTTTTGCCAGTGCCTACATTGTGGGGACCAAATGCCCCGCTTAATAGCTTAACACACTAAATAATGAAATTGCAAATGTAAAAAAAAATGCAAAAAAGCTTTCTGTGAGGATTAAGTTTGTAGGAAATATCACTTGAATTAGAATAGAATTAACTCTAATTAATCTGTTCATTTTAAACTCATATTTAGCAGTGGAAAGTCTCATTCATTAGTGAATGAGTTTATTTTAAACTTGTCATGTAGAGTTGGAAAGTATGATTCAATTTTAGTGAATCGGGTCATTTTAAACTATAAGTAGCATAGGAAATTTCAACCCGATCTCACAGCAATTCATACGTATTTTACGAGGTGGCTAATTCGTACGAATTCATACAACCTCACACGTACAAATTCATATGTTTGTTGCTAAATCATATGTATTTTACGAGTTGACAAATTCGTATGAATTCATACAAATGACCAACCCCAAACCCCGCCCCTAAACCTACCCGTCACTGGGGTTTAGACAAATCGTACAAATTCATAAGAATTAGCCACCTCGTAAAATACGAATTGGTCATGAGATAGCATTGGAAATTTTGTTTGATTTTAGGGTCTGTTTACCCAACAACAATGTACTAAAAACAGAAAAGTGTTTCCATTATATTTTTCGCATACAGACAACAACGTTGTCAAAACGATCCCCGTTCACATGGATCCACAAAAACGATTAAAAACGCTGTATTATGCTGCCAGGCCAGTAGTTGGCGATGTCACTTTGTAAAGAAAAACTATGCGCCTATAGACTGAACACCTAATATGCATGTGCATGACGATACCATTTTCACAAATTTGCGTTTTTGTAGTTTACACGGAGGCAATAATGGTATCCTTTTCAGGCCCTAGGCCATTGTCGTGTAAATGAACGGCCAAAACGCATAAAAAGTTTCAGTTTTTAGTTGAAAACGATGTCGAGTAAATGGCTTCATTCAAGTTAATCAGTTCAGTATAAACTAGTCATAGAAAGGAAGTTCGGGTTCAGTCTAGTGAATTAGTTCCACTCATATGTAGTGTTGGAAAGTCTGCGAACTGGTTCATTTTAAACTAGTCATGTCTAGCGTTGGAAAGTCTGATTCATTCTAGTCAATCAGTTCATTCTAAATACAGTCATTAGTAGCGCTGGAAAATCTGATTCATTGTAGTAAATGAACTTATTTGGAAGATCCATTTAAATTAACAAATTTTTAAAAATTCACATTTCGAGTCCCAGTACAGTTTTCGACTAATGATCATGTTTTGTTGTATTTATAAATGTATGTATTAGTTCAGGTTTGATACTACTTGTAGACTAGGTCATTGGTGGTGGTTTTAGTCTAGCATTTCAGGAATTTAGAATATATGGGACAGAGACCATTTAAAAGTGTGTTATGTAACATAGTGGATGCCACACAAGAGGACCTTGTTAATTTTAACTTTCCTTCACTTATTTACAGAAGATAGCAAACTCACACACCTGTGCTCATAAAGAGCAGCTGTGCAGCCATTATGCTCACACAAATGTGCATCATCAATACTTCTGATACTGTGTACAGAGCTGGAAAGTGGATTCCTGAGACACTGGGAGTCATTTTTCTGGTCTCCATGGTAACCCGTTGCTGTGTCACATTTGACCAAGACTGAATAGATTTTATACAATAGCATGATGTTCCTGCAGCACAAAAAAATACCCATATCTAAAACACTGAGTAACTTAACAAAAAACAAATGTATAGATAAATAAAATGTGATGTCTGTGTTCTTATGTGTGTGCTGACCCACATATGGAATTTTTATGTATGTGGTGCACATACATTCAAGAATAGTTTGTATATTGCATTTTGTGCAATATTTTTTGTAAAGATGTTTTTGAAAAATATTTCCCATTTAATATTTCAAGTATTTGTTTTGGCTTACAATGACAATGTAAAAAAAATGATTATTTAATTTATTAAAATTTTCCTCAGACTGGAACAATGGATATTTATGCAGAAAATATTTAAAAGGACATCTAAAATTGTCTTCAGCATGTCCCAACTTGTATATATTACTACACTACCTAAACTCGCAGTACTTAGCCTTGTCTATGTGTGTGGATTGTGGCCTCGGTAACACAATCCAGAGAATGTCAATAAGGAGAGAGATTATAAGCAGGCACCTGGTGTCATTTCCTCAACTAGAATTTAGCACTCAATGGTGAGAGATACACAGAGACAAGCAGAGAGTCTAGAGTTGGATAGTGTCAGTTATATGGAGAAAAGAGGGTGAATTCCAGAACATTGACACATGACTCACGTGAGGGATAATAACATGACATGAGTAAACTTATTATCACTATTGATTGGCAACTCACCCTCACCATAACCTGAATATATGTTCTAAAAGCAAAGTGTGCCCTTTTTACATGGAAACTTATACAGAAAGGTCAAACTACAGCTGACATTGAAAAGAAGCTGCTCATATGAATTTCGTGGACACTTGTATCCAAAAAAAAAAAATCAGTGCACTCAAGATATACATTTGATCAGAATATGTGTTCTCATAATGATGACCTTGACATTGGTAGTCATATGCTATTTTATTGTATATGATTTTATATTATCATATATATATATATATTAAAGGTGCCCAAGAATGCTTTTTCACAAGATGTAATATAAGTCTAAGGTGTCTCCTGAATGTGTCTGTGAAGTTTCAGCTCAAAATACCCCATAGATTTTTTTTAATTCATTTTTTTAACTGCCTATTTTGGGGCATCATTAACAATGCACTGATTTACACTCGGCGCCGCCCCCTTAAATCGCGCGCTCCCTGCCACATGAGCTGTCGACTATATTACAGCACATTTACAAAGTTCACACAGCTAATATAACCCTCAAATGGATCTTTACAAGATGTTCGTCATGCATGCTGTATGCATGCTTCGAATTATGTGAGTAAAGTATTTATTTGGATGTTTACATTTGATTCTGAATGAGTTTGAGGCTGTCCTCCGTGGCTAACGGCTAATGCTACTCAGTTGGAGAGATTTGTAAAGAATGAAGTTGTGTTTATGCATTATACAGACTGCAAGTGTTTAAAAAATGAAAATAGCGACGGCTCTTGTCTCCGTGAATACAGTAAGAAACGATGGTAACTTTAACCACATTTAACAGTACATTAGCAACATGCTAACGAAACATTTAGAAAGACAATTTACAAATATCAGTAAAAATATCATGCTATCATGGATTATGTCAGTTATTATTGCTCAATCTGCCATTTTTCGCTGTTGTTCTTGCTTACCTAGTCTGATGATTCGGCTGTGTGCAGCTCCAGACGTTAACTGGCTGCCCTTGTGTAATCCCTTTCATAATGTTGGGAACATAGGCTGGCATTATGCAAATATTGGGGCGTACACCCCGACTGTTACGTAACAGTCGGTGTTATGTTGAGATTTGCCTGTTCTTCGGAGGTCGTTTAAACAAATGAGATTTATATAAGAAGGAGGAAACAATGGGGTTTGAGACTCACTGTATGTCTTTTCCATATACTGAACTCTTGTTATTTAACTATGCCAAGGTAAATTCAATTTTTGAATAGGGCACCTTTAATATTCCTTCTATCAGTTTTTATTTGTGCATTGGTTTTTGTTACATCATTTGGATATTTCACAACTCATTTGTAAATGTCATGTCAAGTCAGTTATATCTAGTGCTTTTCACAATATTTACTGTTTCATAATCAGCTTAATCAGAATATTGTGTGCTTCAAATCCCTCCACTTAGCAAGTCATGGGCAATGTGGCATGGAAAAATAAACAGTCAAGTAAAATGAGATCGTTAATAGCCATCAACTTCCAGCGGCCATAAAGGCACGGCCGCCATTGCATACTTGATGCTGTGCTGAAGAAAAGGAGGGGAAAAGGTGAAAGTGTGAAACCAGAGTGAGTCCAGAGTAAATTAAAGTAGAGTCTCACGTGCGGTTAGAAAGAGATATCTTTGCACGAGACAGACTGTAACTTAAGATAAGCTGTTAAATTTTTACATGGAAATCTGATCATATTAAAATGGCTACACTAATTATTAATGCCTCAAAAGCAACTGCATTGTCATCTTAGAGTTAATATACTTCAATAGCCCTCATTACAGGTGCACACGTGCGCGCACGCACACACATACACACGCACAAACAAACACCTGTTTCCTGAAAAGCCCACATGCTCTGTAAGTGTGTGCTTTATGTACTTTACAGTATGTTTAGTTGTGCTGTTGCTATGTTTTGGGTGTGATATAATGCTGTGTACTGCAGAGTTTAATTGCATACAGTTAATTTAGGCTGTGAAAACATCCTGAGATCACATCTGTGTACTTCTTTGCTTTGAGGGAGCTTAGAAAATTCTCAAGGGTGGTCCTGTGTGTCTGTGTGATTTTTAAGCACGTGTAGTATGTCTCTATAGACAAAAAGAAGAGAACCGCCTTTATTTTCTGTGCAGTATGCTACGATCTGCGATGGTGTTGGGACAGTGAACAGTGTTGGGGAAGCCACTTTGGAACTGTACCTTGACAAATTGCATGCTACTCTTAATTTAACCCAACAGTGAGGACCTTATTTCTAGGAAAAAATATTTAAAATATATATTGGTCCCTGCATATTTTGAGGTCAAGTGACCTGGTGTAAAAACACTAGTATCAACTCACCACACTTAAAATGGCTGCATGCTGTGGGAAAGCTGCTGAGCCTGAAGTAAAATTTGATATCTTTTATATGTTATTTTCATAGGAGATACAAACTATAAAATTGAAAATAAAGGCAAGAAAAATGTGAAGTTGTAGTCCTATCTTTTGAGGATAATATATTGATTTCTAACTTCCCGCCGTTTTATAGATACAACTTCTGTCAAGCCACTCTTCAGAAAAAGAAGTTAAGCGGGCAAAATATACATTACTATAACACTTAAGGATAATTATGATAATTTCACTGAATCATATCTGATAATAAATAATAATAATCATTAGATTATATGATTAAGTGAAAAAGAGCAGTATTGAGGCTATCTAGCACAAAAGCAATAAGGATATCAGGGTTTCTAAGAGACTTCCAAACGCTTGATTTTCTCCACTGTATTTTACCTTCAGCTACTCCTGGGGGTTATTCCAGAAAGCAGGTAATGTGACATACCTGGGTATGTTTAAGGTTGAGTAAATGGATTACCTCAACTTTGGAGTTAACTTTCAGGGTATAAGTAGCCATAGTAACTTGCTTTCAAATGCTGGTTCTTTTCCAGGGTTATTTTACTTTATATATATATATATATATATATATATATATATATATATATATATATATCGGCTGTCATATTAGTTGCTATAGTTACCATCATTGAACACACCTGCAGGTAGCTACTCATTGTTCTGTGTATTTAAGATCTTGGTTTTCAGTTATGTGTTGTTAGTCGTTGTATGCTGTTGGTGGAGCATGTTTGTATTTTGTGTCTGATGTTCCTGTTTATTCATGTGGAGTTTTTTCATTAAATGTGCGTGTGAGTGGATTCTCTCTCTGCCTCGTCTCAGTATTGTTACAGAACGACTAACCAACTATGAATCCAGCCACACAGATCATGCGCCTTCGTCAGGGGAAATGGATGATTGAGGAATATACCATGGATTTTATTGAACTGGCATGCTTAACTAGTCTGGCTATCACCAGACCAAGCTCAATTTAAAATTGAACATTGAGTTACCGAGCGAAATCAAATCGGCAGCAGATCAGGCTGGGTTTACCCAGACTAATGCTTAACTTCAATGGACACGGTATGTCTTATGATTTTTTTTTTTTTCATGGGGGTCTTTCTGAGCCGGTTATGCCATTACATGACCCTAATTGGACTCTGGAACATCATATGAATTTGGCATTACAACTAAGCGGCTCTGATTTTACTGTGGGTGTTGTGGAGGAGGAATGTGACATCCACTCTGTACCTGCTACACAAGTCTCCAATTGTCACAGCAACCACCTCAAAGTCCCGTCCCAAGATGGCCGCCATTCTAGAGCCTCGTCACATCTCAGCAGATCTTCCAGAGCCCTAAGCCGAGATGGCTGCCACGCCTGAGCCCTCAAAGATTGCAACACTGGCCATTATGGCCACAGCCACTTAGTAGGTGTGGGCTCCGCACATATCGGCTCCAATCCCTGAGCCCGCTCCAGTCCATGAATCCGCTCTAGCCTATGAGTCCGCTCCAGAGCCCGCTCCAGCCCATGAGTCCGCTCCAGTTCCACTTCCAGAATCCAGCCTCGTAATCTGTGTTTCCTATCTGCCTTGATACGACCACAGAGGTTGCCCCTGAATTCTCTGTCTGCTCTGATGCGACCACGGAGGTCATCCCCGAGTTTCCTGTCTGCCTCGACATGACCATAGAGGCCATACTGGAACTGCCTGTTTGCCTCGACGCGACCACAGAGGTCGTTCCTGAACTGCCTGCCTCAACATGACCAAAGAGGACATTCTAGACAGAGCATTGGAGGGCATTTCTGAGCCCCCTGCCTGTCCTGTTATGGCCCTAGTGGCCAATGCTAACCTGTCTGTGCTTCATGTTTCAGTTTCACCTGATCAGCCATGGTGGTTTCCAGAATTACCAGATCTGCTGTGGTGGTCGTCTGCTCCACCTTGGGGGTCTTCAAGCTCATCTGCACTGCTGTAGTGGTCGTCTGCTCCACCTTGGGGGGTCTTCAAGCCCATCTGCACTGCTGTAGTGGTCGTCTGTTCCACCTTGGGGGTCTTTAAGCCAATCTGCACTGCTGTGGTGGTCGTCTGTTCCGCCGTGGGGGTCTTCAAGCCTGTCTGCCTGGAAACCTTCTGTTCAGCCTGCACCGCATTGGTCACCTGCCTGGTCTGCGCTGCCTCGGTCATCTGCTCAGCCTGCTCCACCCTGGCCATCTGCCTTGCCTCAGTCTCCAGGCCTTCGTCCGCTGGCCCTCCATCCTACCCCCTGGTCCACCTCCGCTCCGCCTCCCTCCTGGACTTTTCTGATCTTGGTTGGAGCATCTGGAAGCCGCTCCTTAGGAGGGGGGGCTATGTCATGATCACCAGTTGCCTGTGAAATCCACTAGAGGGCACTCCACCAAGAACTTTCACCATTTCATTAAGGACTTCACTTCCCATCATCCTTTGCCTGGACTCATCAACCATGATTACTTTCAGATGTGTCTCATTTGTCATTAAACTCATTTACTGTCTTTATAAGCCTGGTTCACTCAGTCATTCTTTGTGAGGTTTTATAAGAGTCAACTGCATTTCTGGGCGTTCCTGCACTGTAAATTCTAACAAGTTCAGTTTACTTAAAAAAAAGTTTGGAAACCGATTGCCTTATTTTTGCAATGCAAACTTAAAGGGAAAACTGAAGTTAAGTTAATAATCTATTAAAAGTAAAGAAATTTAACTCTTCCCAAGTAAATTAAGTAATAAATATCAAGTTAGTTTAATGTCAATTCTAGTTAACATACTCTAGAATATTTACTAATCTTACTTAAGATTTAATAGTAAGATTACACGAGAAATTCCATTTAACTAACAGTGTTATATTGTGTTCTGCAAATCTGCCATTTTATGCTACGTAGACTTAAAAAAACTATGTGCAATCGGTTTCCACATTTTCTTCAAGTAAAGTGAAAGAAGAATATATGTTGTACTGACAAAAGCTTTGTTAGTATAGTTCACTTACACGAGAGTACTACTAACTAAAAGAAGAACTGTAGAGAGTACTTAATTTACTTTAAATAAAATTTTATTGTCACCATTGTTGTGGTTTGTATGCTGAATGTTGAGATCTGTGTGTGGCTCAAGTGGTCAGCTGTAAGCTACTGTTACAGACACTCAATTAAAAGTTTAACAAGATGTTGATAACATAATGTTAGTACAAACATTTTAAAACGTTACTACTGAATACGAAAATGAAACATCTAACAAACAACATTCAGTTAGAATCATGGTAAGTAAAAAAAAAAAAACTTTTTAGGAAAATCAACATCAAACTAATTGATCTTAACTTGGGGTTTCTGTGTAAACAAGCCATTAATAGACAGCAAGAATAGCTTTTACTTTTATTTCACCGAAGTAGATCCACTCTGCAAACATAACGTTGAATCCTCAGTCAGTGTGATTCTGCACTGTGTGGAGGGATGTCTTGGCATGTCTTGAATTTTTTTTTTTGTAATTTTACTTAAATTACATTAGTTATGGGAACTATCTGTTGTAAAATTTCAGCCACAATTACAAATTTGTAGTAAAGTCAACATTTTGGTTAAAATCAAGTATTTCTATATCAAGTAAGGAATACTATTTGAATTTACAGTGTGTGTTTATTGGTTCTGACCCTGTTGCCTGTGTTCTGGATCTATTTGTTTCCCTGCGTTCCTGCCTTGGTATCTGTGTTTTTTTTGTTTGTTTTTTTTTTGACTGCTTGTTTGTGTTTGGACCTGTTGACTGTTTTTCGATTACCCTTCTAATAAACTATTAGATCCTCAATCTTCGAGTCTCAGAGCAGTTTGACACATTCTGTCTTATATTAAAGCACAGGTAACACTTTGCAATAAGGTTTATTAGTTAACATGAACCATTAATGAACTGCACTTATACAGCATTTATTAATCTTAGTAAATGTTGAAATTAACAAATTATTAAAATCTTGTTAACATTAGTTAATGCGCTGTGAACTAACATGAACAAACAATGAACAACTGCAGTTTCATTAACTAACGTTAACGAAGATTTGTAAATACAGTAACAAATATATGGCTCATGGTTGGTTTATGTTAATACATTAATGTTTAACTAATGAACCTTATTGTAACGTGTTACCAAAGCATACTTGTAACTCACTTTCCCCTTGTGTAAGTGTGGATGTGTGAGAGAGCTATCAGTGATGTGATGGATATCAAGAGGGTGATATGAGGCCCCCTTGAATAACAGCCAAGAAGCCGTTTGAGAGTGTGGATGTTCTTATTGGCTGTTGATTTTTTTTTTTTTTTTTTTTTTTGGAAGTGTGATGATGCTCTGATTGGATGTTGAATGTTTTCAGGCAGGGCGCTGATGTTCTGATTGGCTGGGTCCCAGCAGGCAAGGCACACCTGAGACCGAATGTTGAGTGTCTGTGGGCTGCAGCGGGCACAGTGGAAAAATACAGAATCCGACTCTGCCAACTGTGAATAGGTTCACTTGGAGATGTGCATAAACACAGGCACACAAACACACCAAAATGATCATAGAACACAAAAATGTATTCAGAATCTATCCAACACCTTTGAAGTATAATATGATTGTGTGCTTGAGAGCAATTAAGCCACTGTCAGCGTTGCATGTTATTTTGATCACACAGTGCCCTACATTTTCCTGTCCTTTACATATGTGCATCTGAAAAGAAATTATCATAAGTATTAGCAAATGAAAAGCAAAAAATACACCCTGGGCCTGGTTAGACAAGAAGGACTGCAGTTTCAATACCAAAACAAAACCCATAATTCTATTCTATGTAGTCTCTTTTGCGCCCAATGGAAGTGCATTGTATTTTTTTTTTTAATTTGCAACAATGATAAATTGATTACTGAGATTTACTATTTTCAGATTATTTGGAAATATGAAATCTACAAGTCCTAAGCAGCTTTAAAAACTATTTTTACATTTTCTGAAGAAAATATGGTTGGTGTTTGCCATGCAAAACTTTTGTGTTTTTTTTTTTTAACTCATTGCTGAGTGGTTGCCAGGGTGTTGCTAAGCAGTTGCTATCTAGGTCGCTAGGGTTTTCTGGGTGGTTGGTTGCTATGATATTCTTTTCTCTATTTATACTCAGTCCCCTCTTTCAATGTCTATGTGATATTTTTTCCCATTTTATCATCCACTATTCTAAAATTGTAATTGCAATTCTCTGCTCAAGGGGCTGCACTATTTTAGGTCTATTGCACAAACAATGCATATTATGGAAAAGTGTAGGGTTAGAAGTTTAGGATAAACCCTTAACTCTAAGTATGAGCAATATATATATATATATATATATATATATATATATATATATATATATATATATATATATATATAACCTATTTATAATCTGGTTGAAGAAGGAACCAGAGGTTATGGATCTTTGGTTAGGTGAGGTCATTGCATTCATAAAGATAGATAATGCAACATGTATGAAAACAGAATTTTAGAATTACCATAAGCCACTATGTGCAACCTACTAAGAACTTGGTAAACCACAGCCTGCAATCTAGTAAGTCTCTCGACAATGTCTCCTACATCTAATATCAAGTTACTTTCAATCTGGCAACAGTAGACCATTAAAACCTACTTTATGACTGTGTCTGATACTAATAATACATGACCTGTCCATCTGTCCTGTGCAGTTATATGCAACAATCCTGATTGTCCCAATACCAGAAGAGACAAAATGGAACCAAACTAGAAAGAATAAAAATGAAAATTAAAAATAGAGGGAAAGGTAAGTAAGATGGCATGTGATAATACATTTGATGCAAGATAAATGGAGACAGGCAAGGCCACAGAGGATGGTGGCGACACAGCTGAGTAAAAGAAAGGCTCCATCAAAGTGTATCAGAGAAAAGAAACTGTAGGAGAGAGACAAACTAGAGCGGAGAGGTCAGCGTGACATAACAGACAGACTGAATTTTTGCAGGGAGTCATGATTACATGGAAGGACAGAACAGAGAAGATCTCAAGCACAGAGAATAGACCTACCAATGTTGTGTTTAAGATGGTCAAAACAGGTGTTCCCTAGAGACCCTAACCCTCTAGAGCCTGATTTGGCCATGTTTTGTTGTATATGTTGTACATAGACACTTAGACGTGCATGCACAGAATTTTGCTTAGGTGAACTTCAACAAAAACAAACAAACAAACAAAAATACAGAATGTCATGATATCATGCACAAAACTCACTGCAGCACAATCTTACATACTGTACTTCCCTCTATAATGAGTTTTGCAGAACACACTGGCTACTTTTGGAGGTATAACAGGACATACAAAATCAAAATGCCGAATCATTTTTAAAGGAATGTTCCGGGTTCAATGCAATAACTATATGGCATGTTGCGGATTACCAAATTCCGACTGTGACTAAAATGATTTTTTTTTTTTTAAATGCACTCAGAATGAAAGTCTAATGAGCAAGGCATTCCAGAATATTTTTAAACCAGAAATGTTCCGCTTGTTCATATTTGTTTTCTCTTGTTTTTTTTTAAAGAAAAAAGACATTTCTATCAAATATGCAAATATATAGTACATTATGTACATTTTCTTTCACATTTTTGTGATAATAATGACCAATCATGTCAAAAAATTATTATTTTTTTTTTTGATATAGGCTAATTTATTTAACATTTAATATTAACATTTAGCCATTGCAAAAAAGGACAATAATAAAATTACACATTTCCCTTTTATCAATAATTATTCTCTCCCTCTGTGTTTCTGTAGGTTTGAGCATGTGGTCTATTCTCAAGCCATTACAAGTTGGAACACAGTGTTCTAGACAAGAGTTTCCCATGTGAGTAATCAACACTGCACATTTCTTCATTTTAAAATGGATGACAAAACCAGGCAAAACATTGCATTGCTCTCAGATTTCAAAAAAGACATGAGACTGGTTTATTGAGTTGCTGACCAATGAAAAGATTTAGAGATAGACAAACAGATAACATAACACACAAAAAAGAATACTACGCTCTGTGCCAGAGATGGCCTTTAGTGTGCCAGTTTAAATATAAACATGGTAACCCCCCATGAAAGGGCACGCAAAAATACAGAGCAATTTAGCAGTGATACAGTCATGCTCACACAAAGGGAATAAACCCCGTGATTTATCCAACAGCCCACACAGACATCCAGCCTCCACATCCACACATCACTCACCCATAACCACCCACACATCAAACATCCAACACAAATGCCACCCACCCCTCTCGTCCCTCCAAGCACACCTGTCTGTTCTTCTCTGTTATCCCTGACGGCCATGAACTCTGGGCATTAGTTGCTCACTTAGTCAATGTTTTTTATTGCATTAGATTACAAATGTTCAGGTTACTTTTAAAAGTAATGCGTTACAATAATGTGTTACTCCCTAAAAAAGTAAGTAATTGCATTATTTAGTAACTTTTTATGGAAAGTAATGTGTTACGTTACTTTTGCATTACTTTTTATCACCTGGGCTTAAAAATAACAAAAAAAAGTTAAATTTTTTGCAAATATAAAGGCCCTTTTACACCAAAAGTGAAATGAATAAGCCTCAGGCTGAAGGAAGAGCAAATTCATGTCTGTATTGTTAATAAAGTGAGATTAAATACATAAAGTGTACATGTAGTATATGTATATTCTGAATTTGCATTTCGCTGTTTTTATTCATTTTGTGGAATACTGAATCTGTTTTTGTGCAAGTGAGATGGGTAAATGCATGTTCACATTTAGTCTACAACTACAATGTCCATGATGTTTACACAGCGCACACAATGCCTCTGCACCTCTCTTCCGATTTCTCTCAACATGGGTACAGCAAATAAATGGGAAAACAAAGTAACTTGTGTTACTTATTTATTTATTTATTTATTTTAAAAAAAGCATCTCAGATATTTTGTTGTAAATTTAAAAGTAATGCATTACTTTACTACTTGAAAAAAGTAATCTGATTACATAGCTTGCATTATTTGTAATGCTTTACCCCAACACTGCAAATGTTCAACAAAGTGGTTCAGTATATCACCAAAAGAAGTTTGCTAGGTATTAAATGATAAAACAATCATGTTGCACTCCTTTATACCATGCAAAATGAAAAAAAAAAAAAAAAAAAAAAAAAGCATTTGGCACTTTCTGGTTATCATACAGCCACTAAAATGACTAGTTGGTTAAAAGTCATTACAAAAATATTATATTTGTATTTTAAAATATGTATGCATATGCCACATAGTTTGTTATTTTGTTCTCTAATGAAATGAAATGTATTATTTCCAAGTGTTGTTTATATATTCAAATACTTTTGGGGGGCAATCTATATTTAAAAGCATCATAGACACAAGGGGAATTATCTCATGCAGATATGATTTCATGCATTGCTAAGGAAAGTAGTAGCTGAGATGTGATTTCATGAATTGTTATTCTGACATATTGGTTTTATTTATCTTCCATGTATAATGTGATAGGTTAGAGGAGACTATGTAAAAGGGTGTGGGAATAAAGGAGGGAGATGCGTAAGAGGGAAGCAGAAATAGAAAGGGACATGGAAACAGCAAACCTCACTTTAACATAAGTGGGATCCCCCCAAAGTCCCCTCCTCTTTTCATTCAACAGTCTTTCAGTTTCCCCTTTCATCCCCTCGTAGGCGCAGCGTGTATCTAGGAAAAGAATATAGGTCTCTCTATGTATGTGTGTGTGCAGGCCTATGATGGTGTTTTATGGATTATAAGAGTCAACAACAGTGATTTTCCTGATATGCCATATAAGGTTATTCAACAATTAGTTTCAATTTGTAACAATGCAATTTATTGCTATTTTACATTTCATCAAATTGGTCTCAGCAAATCTCATTTGTATGTTTTTGTACAATCTGCTTACGCCCCAGTGGCGGTTAGGTTTAGGGGTGGGGTTAAGGGAGGGGCTTCATGCTTCCTTTTTTAAAAATCATACATTTTTTTTACAAAGTCGCCACCTCATAAAATAGTTGTTTTTCCGTGAGATTGGGTTGGGTTATTCGTTTACTACATACACAGCTCAAATACTACTCATTCAAGGATACAGTCAGTTGAGGAGGGTGCACGAAAGATATTTAGTGCCCTACTGATTATCGGCCGATATCAGAGATAGAGATGTATTGGATATTTAATTGTGCATGCTCAGTTTCCCTATTTTTACATTTGCATCATCTCATGTTAAACCTTTTCAGCTTTAAATCAGCTTGGTTTTTTTTAGCAAATATAAAAAACATACAGTATATGTGTCACTCATGGCCTAATGGTTAAAGAGTCAAACTGGTGACCTGAAGGTTGCAGGTTCGATTCTCAATACCAACATGAAATGACTGAGGTGCCCTTGAGCAAAGCAAGTGGCTGACCGGTACTCCGGGGGGGTGTGTCCATGGTTTGCAGTGTGTGTTATTGTGTTCACTACTCAGTGCCCCTAATGTGTATGCACTAACTATACATTTATTCACAAAAGATGCAGTAAAAACAGTAAAGACATTTATAATGTCACAGATGACTTTCTTTTTCAAACAAATTCTATTTTCAAACAGTTAATTTATTAAAGAATATTCCTATTTCAAAAAATAATACTCATATACAATATTACTTTAATTGATTCAACACATTTTAGCAGTTCTGTATCTTTCACTAGTGCTCTTTCTTTCTCATTCACTCACACACTTCTCTACCATATTTCTTTTCATCTTGTTTATCCTATAGCTAAACACACAGGACCTGTTTCCAATCCTCTTAACACTCTTGGCAGCTACATGCAGGTTCCAGCGTATGTGTGCGCGTGCACACACGTGTGTTTGTGTAATCAGATCTCAATCTTCAGAAAGATCCGACATTAACAGGAGATGAGTGACTCATAGTGGTCAGTGAGAACACAAGATCAGATGGATGCCAACACACAGACACACACACACACACACACACCAGCAGAACACACCTCGTTCACACTGCCTGCATGGCATGGACACAGCTGATTATAATCTCAGGCCAGAATTTTTTTTCTGTATTCATTGTTGGAACCTTGTGTTATACTCTTGTTGTAAAAGTTATCCTTAATTAAGTTTATTGAACATATTTTTTGTCAGACAACAGGGGGTGGGGGGGTCAGGGGGTTGTATACAATACTAAATGTGAATAATAAATGCAACTGAATAATACATGCAACTAACCATATATTTGAACATAGTAAAGACAGCACAATAAATAAGCTTTCATTTACATATTCTTTAAATTTAATTAGATATTTTATTTAAGCAATTGAGAAAATGCTTTTGATGTTTTGTTTTTCACATTTACAATCTCACATTTTACAACTATTTATGTGAAAAACTTCCTTTGTGAGATTATCCAGCCCCCTGGCTTAAGACCAACAGGTTTAGGGGCCAATATGAGCGCAGCCTTTTCTGAAGTGGAGCATGCGGTTCCAAATTGGGTACAAGAAAAGTGGCTTGGGAACAGCGATCAAAAAGTCAATCATAATGTTCCAATTAAATGTAGGTCACCTCCTATAAAACGCTTTCAAAGCCTCTAATGATTAAGAAGTGACTTTATTTTACAGAAAACCAACTCTAATATCACTGCTATTCAAGCTATTCATAAAATTCAGCTAATTATACATCACATTCTCTTTCCATGAACTGTGCAGAGAAAATCAGCTTTCAACACCTTCTCCATGATGGCTGCTTTAAGCTTCACGTCTCACATGAGAGCTGAAAAAACGGGGTTACGTGTTCCTTGAACTCCCTGGGAATCTGGATTGATGATAGGGAGATCTGTAGGAGGTTAGAGATCATGATCCTTTTCAGTTCACTATGTAAGAGGTTAATTGAGTGTGTATTTCCAAGTCGGTGTCAGTGCCAGTTTTCTTGGCAATGATGTCTATCGGTTTAGGGTTACAGCTGATGAGCCATGCTGAAAATGAAACGTTGGTTGACGAATCCTTGCACTTGGTTTACTCGCAGCAATGTATGTATGTTAAAATGCCTCGGCTCCTAGGCCATATCTGAACTTGAAATAACACTCTAGGGTATCGTTATTGACGTCATTATCAACCTCCCAAGTTTGGTGAAGTCATCCGAGTGCCTAGAAGACCCTTTGGATTGTTTGGAAGGTCTGGACGTCACACAGCCAGAATCAAAGCCAGGGTTTAGATACCAGAGGAGAGGGTGTGTGAAGGGAGATACCAACGCTGTATGGGTTTTCCCCTTTAGAAGGGAAACCTCTCCTCTTATGCAATGCAGAAGTAAGAAGTCTGTATTACTTTATCACAGTGCTGATTTTAACATTTAGTTAAAATTAATTTTTGTATTTATATTTTGGATATTTTTACATTTGAGATTACCTTTGTTGTGACATAACACTCACTTTAAATTCATCTTTAAAGCTAATCTTTAATTCATATCTTCAAATCATATTTATCTTTATCGATATCAGCCAAAATTATAATTTTTGTGCATCCCCAATGTTAATCTCATGTTTGGTTCAAATATCCTGAATGCATTTCAAATGAAGAAACAACATTTGAAAGAAATATAATTGAATTCAGTACTTGAATGTTTAATACTTGAGGTTAAGAGTTTGTTCAACTGGGAGGAATAGATAAGGTTCACGAGTTCATAAAATCTTAGCGTAAATGGTAAACAGATTTGGCTTGCTGTCTGCTATAGAGGGGCTCGGAAAGAATATCCTACTCGAGCTCCGATTGCCCCCCATAACAGGCAAAATTAGTACAAAAAAGAGGAGAAGGGGAGGAGGAGGGATGCCAAAAAAACTAACAACAGGAAGAGGTAAGATGCTAGTTTTATACCTTGGTATTAATTGGTAGATTAGATGGGCGTACTCCTCCCGAAATTACTTTTATTAACTTCACTAATATTTAATAATGGCAATAAGGTCACAACTGTAAAACACACAGAGGACTAGCTTTCTATGTGAAAGGTTAGTCAAACCTGAAAATAGCATCACTAATGACTTTGTCAATACACAACACTTTTAATCAATAGCAGTTTGGCTGTAGTTAGTAGGTATAGTGCATAAAACCTGGGTCACTGGCATCGGCCCGGTTAGCTCTGAATTATACATGTTAGGATAGGCCAGAGACAAGGTCATTCTTTGAAAGTGGAACCTAGTAACACTAACCTGCCAACACAAGCAGGGAAAATGAGCACACACACTTACACATGCACTGACACGAATACACTTACACAGTGGCACAAAGAAAGTCAAACAATTATACACACCCACCATTTGTAGTGAAACACTGTAAACTAATTGGTTGAATAGATATAAAGAGCCACTAGTCAGCAAGACACACTATCTATCTATCTATCTATCTATCTATCTATCTATCTATCTATCTATCTATCTATCTATCTATCTATCTATCTATCTATCTATCTATCTATCTATCTATCTATCTATCTATCTATCTATCTATCTATCTATCTATTATCTATCTATCTATCATCTGTCTTATTTTTTCTTGCATTCAAATATACATATATATATATATATGAATGCAAGAAAAATACATACTGCAATGTTTCAGTTTTTTAGTAGGCAGGCAACTAGTACACATCTGTGTTTACTTTAGTGTACTTGTTCATGGTTTTCACACTTGGACATTATGTAAACATTAGGAGATTATTCAAGTCCTATTAATCATTTGTCTACTTGCAAGAGAGAATTGAAATCATTGGTTTCGTATCATTTTTGGAGATTTCTCCATTTCTATTTCTAATTTCTATTTAAAGCAGACTAAGCAGTTCCTAATTAGGTATCAAGCACTGGGTTAGTCACCCACCACACCAAACACATGAGAGAGAAAAGATAAGATTAGGTTTTTGGGGGAGCTCAGTCCGCAGAACTTTGCCATACAGCATGGACGAGACTGCTGCTCACATTATGTTGAAAACCTTCCATTGAAAAAGGGTAAATTTAAAGGGTATAGTTTAACCAAAAATGAAAAGTACATCATCATTTATTTCATTTATTTATTTCACCTTCATGTTGTTCCAAACCTGTATTTACTTTTTTTTTGTTTCTTGTATGGAACACAAAATGAGAAGTTTACTAGAATGCCAATAAGTCAATATTGTACGTTTCAGAACCTATCCAAACTTACAAAAATTTACATTTTGTGCCTTTGAAAGTTACGTATTAATATCTACGTATTAACAATGAAACCAGGTTGTGAATGGCTGCAGTGCTCAAATCTCATTCATAATTTGCAAAATCTACATCAGAGGGGTTTTCATTAAATAGGGGTTTTCAGAAGTTTTCATTAAATAATGTCCTAAATTTTGGTCTGTTTCTCACACAGACCTATTGTATGATATCAGAAGACTTGTAATAATGTGCACATGGATTCTTTTTAAGGTGTTTTGGTCATTTTTTGCAGCATGCGTCACCATTCACTTTTATATGGAAAAAAGCAACATGACCATTCAGTCTAACATCTCCTTTGTATCTTGTTAAAAAAGAAAATAAACCTGAGAAAGAGTAATGATGACAGTTATTTAATTTTTTAGTAAACCAATCCCTTTAACCAGTTCAAACTAGAGGAAAACAGATCTTAAGCCATTTTGAAAGAATAAGAGAGATAAAGACAATCAACCAAACACGTGTAGTTTATTCTCAGCCCGACTACTTCAGTAGAAGCAAATTCTTTTTGATAAACCGAATAAAAGCCTGAGTGAAAGTGCTGCAATTACCCTGATGCTAATTGTATTGAACTACCTACTATTCAGAGGAGAACAATGAGCATATCAAATCTGTCACATTTAAATCTACGCTGCATTGATGCATATGGGGTGTATATTAAGACTCTACAATTAGCTTCATAATGGCCGCACTGAGCTTATCTGCCAACTTAATTACAGGTCTGGTGATTTGCCATCTCTGGGAGCTGTGAACATGAGTCTTTGTTCCTGTCAGTCCACCTGCAGAAATCCATGAATCAGTGTGCATCACATGGTGATCTCTAAAGCAGCACTTTCAGACATAGTATGGGAAGGAGGAGTAGACTTACATAACACTACGATACAAACACACTGCCGCACGTGTTCACGATGTTCCGGGTGAGACACATACCAGACAGAAAATACAAAACCAGATGTTCTATGAATGAGACACATGTGGATAATGGAAGGACATCAGGCATGAGTAGTTTTGTATATCTGTTAAGTAAGAATGTTGAACGAAAGGCTTTTATTTCTTCAGCAAACTCTTTCTCCTTGAGCTGAGACTTTGTTAATGTCTGGATCTCACTCAAAACAAGCTCCTTCTGGTCGCATTCCAGTAGCATGCATCCTACCCATTCAGCTTATCTGTAGAAGAAATCTCTGAACAGCTTTTGTTTATCCATAGAGTAGTGTGTGTGAGACGGTTAGTGGGTGCGTATGAGTGTGTGTAAGTGGTTAGGGGGTGATGGCTATTAAGTGTTACTGGTTCCAGGAACAGCAGACAGCACGGGGTCTATTGATGCCTGTGACCCTCCTAAAGGGTTGTAAGTGTTTCTCACACATGCTTCTCTGTAGCCTCAATTTTTCAAAATTATACAAAAGTACTTTGTAATGTAAAATAATAATAAACATAAATTAGCAAAAAACTTTGTTTTAAAAATTGCAAAAAGATTAAGTACCCCTGCAGTCTATAATTTTATCCCTTAGAACTCAACTTTAATCATCAAAATGGCATATTTAAAACGTTTTTTTCCTGTAAAACATAAATTCCTTTCCTTGCCAGCATGTTTGTAAAACGTTGCCAGCCACTGCCAGCATTTTTGATCATTTTTACAAAACTTTCATGGCCCCCAGAATATTTTGTTGTATGAACATCTGAACATGCAGTATAGCAAAATAGCATTTTTTAAATCGGATTCAGAATGATGATCAAAACAGAAGTAGATTATTTCCATCAACGCCCCAACGTTTCACAGTCCTCTTCCTGGGTCATTTAATTCGTTAACATTTGATTTATTTGCTGTTTAATGTTTAGTGATCTTGTTATTTTACATGTGCATAAGCAATGCTTTTATTGCTTGTTTCTGCTTCTTTTTCACATGTGTTTTGATCTGGAGATTCTGTACTCTTCCAGAAGATGCGTAATAGCGCCCCCTAGTGTATAACAGTGAAAACATGCACTGTAAAAAATTATTTTCATGATTTGTTTTCACAACATTTTTCTGAAATGATCAACAGGTGTGACTGATAATCAAACAATGTTTAATCAAGCTAACCAACTGAAAACACAGGAAACTGAACTAGTGAAAACCCATCCCAACATACAAAGAGCTTGCAAAATGATAAACATGACAAATTGAAAATTTTGTAAATACAAATGCTAATAAGAGTAGAACTTAAACCTATATTCCAATGGGGAAATGTCTCAATTCTGCCCAAAAACCTTAATGCTACTAACCCAAAACTAAACCCTAATCCTAACCCTAATGTAGTTAATTAATATTACTCAGTCCTTAAAAGTGTAATAACACTATAACGCGGCTAATTTAAAATAAAGTGTAACCACAGTTTGTATATACACCCAAGTATGCATTTGGACTGAGAAGGAAGACATGAGGCTGCCAATGATGTAATGTCCCATGAGCGGTTTCCTATTCTGCAGTTCATAACAGATTGAAATGAAGAAAAACGACACCACTGAAGAACTTCCAGCTCTGCAAAACCTATCTGATGAGATGTACAGTAATAACCAACAATTTTATGTTTAGGTTAACTGTATCTTTATTTTATTTTACTTGTGATGGACTGACCAGTCTGTCAATGGTGTTTCCACAGTCTTCTGGCTGAGATGGTGGGATAGACTCCAGCATACCCACAAGGTCAAGCAAGCAGTTTGGAGATTTGTTTTGATTTTGATTAACCTTGCAGCAGTTATAGCTGATTTAAAGCCCTTAGATTTCTTGTAGGTAGCTTTGCATTTTAACATGGCACTGGTGGACTAAAGCCCCAAATGTCCAGAGATGCCTCTGCTTTGAGCACCAACACTTCTGTTTCAGTTTACAGTCATGAAAAGTCTCCACAAAGGCCTCAAGCTCCACCTGGGCTCCCATGCACATATGAAATTGGGCATGTGAACACCCAGGAGAGTGTGAATCATCAACATCCTACTGAAAATCACAGCAGCCACTCCTATATAAATATCTCACCCAGTCAGTTTTGAGAATGTCCAGGCAGTAATTCCGGATGGTGAAAGAGAGCCATTAATTCCACATGACCATTAATTCCCAATTAAAATGGCAGTGAGTGAATGGATCTGACATTAAAAATTGAGTGACACACAATTAGGGTCAAGTCAAAGTAAACACTAGCCATTGCTTGCTTAAGATCTGTGTTTTAAAGACTGACTATCTATACTGTTGGATTCATTGGTTCAGCCAATAAGTTATGTAACAGTGTCTGTACTGACTCCCCAAACAGATGGACAGACCTTTGGAGCACATGACCTACAGTACAAATCAAACTCATATTTGTAAACTATATCCATTTACATGACGTGCCCCTACAAGCAAGTTTGTTGGTGTTTTTATAAAGAGCGATGACGCAGGCTAATGTAAAGGTCATGCAACTAGGGCGTGAGCCAAGCGTATCTCACAAGAATATCCAATAATTATGACGTTAGCAGTCCATGGAGAGTCTATGTGTGTGGGTAGTTTATTTTTCACTCCGTCTCTCCAAAACAATGAGCCTTTTGCTTATCATACAATAGAGGATCATTCACATTCTGTTCTCAAACTCTTGACTTCTTCCTACACATTTGGGTGAAAAATGAAAAAAAGAAATATAGAACAGGCCCAGTTTACACTGGGCATTTGACTATTGATCTTTTTGCTGTGTACAGTATTTCCTCTATGATGATGACATCCGTGTTTGGCTTTTTAAAGTTGATTAGAATGACAAGACGCCCAAGTTCCCATTGATCTAAAGTCAAGTAAAACCAATTACAAAGACATAGGGGAAACCAGGCCTGATTGTCACACAGGAAAGTTGTTGCAAGGGGTATCAACTAAAAGTTTTAAAAAGTACAAGGTTTCAAAAGAGTTGAAAGTACAATTACATACATGCTTGTGCCTCTAACACTTCTTCTGTATTAGTTTCAAACACATAGTTCAAATCCTCTCAAATTAGAATAATAGTTGTTGTTGTTTTTTTTTTATTGTCCTCTAAACTAAAATTCCCATGTCATGTTTTTGTAATTCTTGGGTAAACAAAATAACAAAATCACACTGAGAAAAAAGTGAACATAATAAAACCACACTGGCAAGGTAAGAGGAACTATTGTATTGTACTGAAATATTGGAAACTTTGTTGTCAGGACAAGGTTATTTTTCTATTCATGTCAGGTTGGGACAAGTACACATATATATAGAAAACTTAACCCAAACTGTACCTCTGCTATTGGGGCAAGTTGTTACCAAAATTTAAGTGTATAATGAATTGTATTTTCAAGGCAATCATGGTAATATTCTATTTACAATGTAACACTCTATATACAAAATTGACATTGAAAATAAATCTGAGAAATGTTTACTGAGGAAAAAGTGTGACAGTCTCCCCCAAAAATATATGTACCAAGCACATGAAACATCGCCACGTGAACGCATCATTATTATAGTTCAAACATGAGTTTCAGGTATCAGAATTCTTTAAAGGGTTAGTTCACCAAAAAATGAAAATTCTGTCATTTATTACTTACCCTCATGCCGTTCCACACCCCTAAGACCTTCGTTAATCTTCAGAACACAAATGAAGATATTTTAGTTGAAATCCGATGGCTCCGTGAGGCCTCCATAGGGAGCAATGGACACTTCCTCTCTCAAGATCCATAAAGGTACTAAAAACATATTTAAATCAGTTCATGTGAGTACAGTGGTTCAATATTAATATTATAAAGCGACGAGAATATTTTTGGAGCGCCAGAAAAAACTAAATAACGACTTATATAGTGATGGCCGATTTCAAAACACTGCTTCAGGAAGATTCGGAGCACAAATGAATCAGTGTGTCGCATCTGCTGTTCGGAGCGCCAAAGTCACGTGATTTCAGCCGTTGGCAGTTTGACACGCGATCTGAATCATGATTCGACACACTGATTCATTTATGCTCCGATGCTTCCTGAAGCAGTGTTTTGAAATCGGCTATCACTAAATAAGCCGTTATTTTGTTTTTTTTGGCGCTCCAAAAATATTCTCGTCGCTTTATAATATTAATATTGAACCACTGTACTCACATGAACTGATTTAAATATGTTTTTAGTACCTTTATGGATCTTGAGAGAGGAAGTGTCCATTGCTTCCTATGAAGACCTCATGGAGCTATCGGATTATAACTAAAATATCTTAATTTGTGTTCTGAAGATTAACGAAGGTCTTACGGGTGTGGAACGGCATGAGGGTAAGTAATAAATGACAGCATTTCCATTTTTGGGTGAACTAACCCTTAAAGAGCTTCACAGCAAGTGTTCACGGAAGTGAAAAAAGGGAAATGGTTATGTTGGGCTGGTGGTTGCTGCTTACAGTTTTCTGTAAAACAGCAGACACATGTCTCTGCACATGTATAATGTAAAGCCGTACACGTGGACATACATTCAAAGCAATTATTTTTCCTTGCTAATATCTCTCTAGGTCTATATTATTTAAAAAGCAGATCTAATCCCTATTACAGTAACTGCTGATGTTATTTAAAGCATCATACCTTGAAAAATCTATATACTACTATTTCAATGTGTATAATATCATTTGTATATTATATATATGAGCTTTGTTTCTCATTACTTATGCAAAGAAGACTTTACATAGAATTCTTCAAGGTACAGCAAATTACAGCCTGTTTAATTCTAAGGGTCAGAGAGAAGGTGAAATATGGTCATGTTATGATGGTAGACCTAATACTGCTAGATTTACAGTTTTTTTTTTAGTGTTTAATCAAGACATTTTTTCTGACTTGTTCATTTTTAACTCCCATCAATTTTCTGCTGTTTGGCATTAGTCTGCCTTCCTTCCTTCCATGCATCTATTTCTTAGTAGTGACTGCCAGGCTCATAGACCCAGCCAAGTACACTGAAAGAGGGGGAGTAAGGAGAGAGAGTGAGAGAAAAAGAAGCAAGGCAGAAAAATGTGCCTATATTGGTTGCAAGCATAGAGCTGCATCTCCTACATAATCTCAATGCATAAAATAACAATGACACATTATTTTACCTAATTGCTGTGTGTATTCTATTCTATTCTATTCTATTCTATTCTATTCTATTCTATTCTATTCTATTCTAATTATTATCATCAGTGGTGCTTGCTTAATTGCAGCCCTCACGTTTTATGTAAAATGTAAAATTCTAGTCATTTTTTATGTATTTTGAATTGTTTGCACCTAACCAGCAGCTGCTTTGACAATGCAATTGCAGCGCTATTTGTCATGCAGAGAAAGCACACTAAAACTGATATTAAGAGAGTGAGACAAAGAGGGAGAAAAGGAACATTGTGTGTGTTTCTGTGACTGTTCGACAGTTATGCAAGCCAGAAGTAAAACGTCAAACTTGTCCTGCACACCAATGGAGCACAGTGAAATAAATCACTGGATCAAAGTGACCAAATGCGGATGGAGCACCATGCTTCACAGCTGATTAACAAATTGAATTAGTGGCTTGTCTGTGAAACTGGAAACGCTTCAGAAAGGCCTTTTATAAAGTTGACAATGTCAGAGAGAGTAATAAGGGGCATGATGCATGCAAGAGCATAAATAGGCTGCCCCCAGCTGGCTGTATTGAGTGTCATTTTTTTCAACTGCTTACACACAAAATTCTTAATTGTCACACAATTTCTGAAACTTGACACTCAAACACCACCACACACCAAATCTGCAGAACCATACACTAATTCTCAGCCTTCGACTCCGTTTTCAATTTCATAAAACACTTTTTGCAAAACACAACACACAATTCTCTATGTAACACACTAAATCTAACAGAAAGTATCTTGATTTCCTTTTTCAGACACAATAATTGATTCTGTCCAACTACTGTACACAAGGTTTATGTATTTCTTTTCTTTCGTACTGTGTAATACTGTATTCACAACCACAAATGCTTACAGTAAAAAAAAAATAGTTTGGTTTCAGACTTGCTTTCGTGTTTACTGTGAATTTTTCGTGTTTACCGTGAACTTCTCTCTGCTACTTTCAGTCTTGTACAGAAATGTACATAGGAGCTTATAAAAGAAGAGCTTTATGTTTTGAATAACTGTGTGTATATGATTATATGAGATATCCAAAAATAGAATATTATGGCAAAGGTGTTTGCAATGTAAGACAAATGTTTGCTTTGAGATGTGTTTGTGATATTTTGAATGCAGTGCTTCATTTTGCAAGAGATGTGAGGCATTTGTGTGTGCATTTCTTGGATTTGTGTGTAAAATTTTAAAAAAAGAGGCAAAGCTTTGAAAATGTATATAAGCAGTTGAAAAAAACTATAAACCTCAAACTTACAGTTTTTATAATCGCTAGGACCAATTTCTCAATACTCAAGTCAATTTTTCAAAACTCTTCACACAGTGATCACATCAGCATCAGTCTGTGTGTGCTAAACTGCAGATCATTTATCATTGCTTTGGCACATGAGCACTTCTTTCAAATTAAATGAATTCTTTTCTCGACACGACCACCGGCAGAACTCTTATGTGCAAGGCCAGTTTGCATGACATAGTCTTTTCAAAACTGTTAAACTTAAGTTAAGAACCTAATACAAAAATGAATTACACAGCAATTTGTTATATTTCTACACAATATTGAAATATTCTTAATCAAAAAAAGTGAAATAATACTGTTTCAAAACAAATAGATGTAGCTGAACACCTATACACAGGTTTTAGTCTGTCAATTGTATTACCATCAAAAATTATTAAGAATTTAGTACTGAAATGTTAACTCGAACCATGTAACAAACTGCAGTGAGATTCTTGTTTGGTAAATACATTTTACAAAAGAAAACACTGTATAATGCTACCTGTTGTTAGTGTTTTTTTACATTATTGTTTTATGAGGGAGACAAGGGACATTAAAAAGCTAAAAATAAAACATTGTCTTATGGCTTTTATTACAATTTAAACTGCTTAAAATGTTCATATATTTTTACAAAAATGCACTGAAATTACAAAATTTAGCATGAAATTGGATATAGAGAGAGACAATAATGGATGCTATGACAAAAAGAAACATTTCTTAACTTTTTTTACTCAACAAAATGAACTACTAACTACTACTGTGTTGCTACTAACTACTAACTGCTAACAGGCATGGACTAAACTCTAATTTTGATTTCATGGGCTTTTTAACAACCTGCCTTTCTCTTTCTCTTGTTTTGGAAAGACTTCATGTATCACCCTGTTCCTCGGCAGAGGCCTGAGCTGCACCTTTGGACATTCAGAGACACACAGAGAGAGAATAGCATTCACTCCGTTGTGAATGGCTATGACGCAAATTCCTGACCCATGTAGTTTACTGGATACTCAGTTTAACAGCAACTCTATTTCCACCCGTTCTGGCAAACAGACACACACTAAAGAGGTCTAAACAGACCCCAAACAGAGTTTGAGCAGACAAAAGGAAGTCTGGATGACCTTTGTGCCTCAACTGGCTGTCCAAAATGGGTTGTTTAATAACAGGCTGAGCTGTTCTCAAAAGCTGTAATGAGCAGAAAAGTAGTTTCTTTCTCTGTCATTGCAATGTCCCTGTAACTATACGTGCAATTATAATTAATATCAGTAGCATCTACATTTGCAGTTTGTATATTATATTGCAGTCCCACAAAATAATGACATGCATGTTGTTTATTTGTATTGCTCAGTACTTAGGAACATAAAAAATATAGAATCTGACTTCATTTATATTTCATAGAATATTGTTTTAATGTCTTCAATGTCAAACAGTAAGAAAGCATTCTCAATTTATAAAACGCTGTTTAAATATGCAGGTTGTTGGCGCCACCATGTGGATATACTTAGGAATCCTTGACTTTGCAAGGTTAGCATCAATATTGAATTAAATTTGAATATAATATAATATAATATAATATAATATAATATAATATAATATAATATAATATAATATAATATAATATAATATAAAAATATGAGGACTATAAAATAATTAATCAAGATGCAAATGTGAGAATATAATTTCACACTTTGGTCTTCTCTGCATTCTGCAAGTATTGAATGCCATCATAATCATTCCTGATTTTTATTATTGACTGGAGAAAAGACCTTACTAAATAAACTATAATAAGAAAATAATGATTTATAAATTATTTATTTTTACAATTTTTTTTTATTTAATATTTAGACAAATAATGACAAATAAATTTGTAAAATAAAGTAGACCTAATTATTCCTATTTTTCTTATGTAGTATCTCACAAGAATTTATCTTATTTTCTTAGCAAACAATAACCTAAATTGTAAAAAGAACATCTGTAATCAATATATGTGGAAATCCATAATTACATCATCTGTTACGTCTACATGCCACTCGTGTAACAACATAATGATACACCCAAAACACGATCACTCATTTCTCCCACCCTCCCGGCCATTTTTATAGTTTTAATAGTGTGGAACAACAGTTTTATCATCACCACATCTACGTAAAGTGTATTAGGCCTGCTTTATTTATTGTGTAATGTGAATTGCTGGCTAAAATTTCCATTACATATGAATGCTGGCGTAACATTTTTCCCCCCTCACCCCAGAATAGCCTATAGCCTGTATTTGAACTAAATTCCATGCATTCCTTCAAAAATTATTTATTGCTCAGACTAGTCAAGGAAATCCAGATGTTAGTCGTCATCTAGATGTTAAATGCGCTTAAATGGTATTTAGACAGGGGAAGGGGTGTACAAGCCTTAATTTTGATTTCAATCCCTGGGGAGATGTTTAGGTTGAGAGAGTATTGTGCAACATCACTTCCTTATGAGGTGTTCAGGCGTGTTCTGTGGGATTGACCGTATTCTCTGTCTCATGCTAATACAAGAAGTCGATACCGTCCCGTAGCTACGAAGAAACAAGTTAAACTTGTGGGAGTTTTTTTCAGGTAGGTACAATTTATCAAGTACATTCACTGTTGTTGTTTTCTTTGGTGTTTTTGTAATGGAGTTTAACGTTTGAGCGCGCGCGTTCGCTCTTCATTAGACTTCAGAGAAAGAGGTAAAAGGCCACAGGTGAGCCTCAGGTAAATTCACACACTTTTTACTTTTTCTCCTTTTAGTGCTTAGACTTTTTGTAACATTTCCCTGGCACACGTCACATTTTAGTTCCTTTGTAATAGCCTATATAGACAACTCCGTTACTAAATTCGGAAATCAAAGCTGTTCACGCTCTGACATGTTTATTTATCGACTGTTTAAAACTGCGCGTGAAGTTGCATATGATTTTTGTTAGTCAGTAGGAAATTAGTTTACAGGGTGTTATGCACGTTCCAATATCCTACATTACAGAGAAAATCATTCACTTAAAGCTATATATTGCGTAATTATTCAGCCATTTTCCGTCTAATTCATAAGCTCACTTGCAAAATTCTACCATGGTAACCAGTTTCCGCCAAAATAGTTAATAAATATCAAATATGCTCTATTATTTATTGATTGAAAACAGTGGTTTCTAATATCACGTTACCACAATTTAACTATGGTAGGCTAAATGGTGAAAACTGGTAGGCTACATATTTGTATGATTTTTTCTTCTTCTCTTTTTTACACTATACACATTGTACAAAATTGAGCCCACAATATTTGAAGCAAAACCTTGAAGCATCAATACATTTTAAAAGTAAAGTATGTCAAAAATGATTTGTGTAATGAGCAATAATACATGCATAATAGAGTAAGGGAGTATTTTGCAATATAATAGAAATATAATCAAAATGCCAAGTAACAAGTCTATGAATATGTTGATCAGTTTAGTGAGAGCTGCATTTAGCACTCTTATTGCCAAGCTACTGTCAGGATGTAAATTGATGGAATGAATGTTGTTCTGACATAATGAAGAAAGCCTTTTACAGTGTATGTTAATCTCATTTTCATTTATTTTTGTCATTTTTTTTTCCATTCAAAGGTCCTGGTTATTTCATCATGTGTTAGTCACAGCAGTGACATCCCTTTTGCCTCAGGCTACATAGGACTTTGGAAATGTTCATCAGCCCCAGGACCTTGTTAAAGTGTGTCTGGTTGCAGATACATTTGACCTGTGCCCTAAAAACATGCCCTGCGATCCCACAAATGAACATAAACTTTTCTGTTGCCTATTCTGTCTCTTTTTTCCAAACTACAAAAGCCATACAGAACATAGTTGTTAATGAAAATTTTGCTGAAGTTTATGTAGCCTCTCAAAATGTTGTTGAAGCCTTGGACAAGAATCTCACTAAACTATGGGAATTAAGAACTGGCCCAGTTGGCAGTCCGGACTGTCAGACTTGTCACTGTGAAATTGAGAGTGAACCAGGAACTTCACTGGACACAGATAACCAAGTTCTTGTTTTAGAGCCTCAGGATCATCTTGACTTCCTGTACATCTGTGGGAGCACCCAGTATGGAGTCTGTAACATCCTTGAACTTAATAAAGACCAAAAACCATTTGACCCTGAATGTTTTTTCAATGAAAAAGCCAACTCGCCCTCAGATTGTCCTGACTGTGTTGCTAGTCCTCTGGGAACAAAGGTCAGTGTGGTCGAAGTTGGTTTTTCAACTTACTTCTTTACAGCAGCTACCATCAATACCACCATTGCTGGGACTTTCGGCAAGCACTCTCTTTCCATTCGTCGCCTACTTGCCACAGAAAATGGTTTTGAAAGCCAAGTGAAGGATCTGACGGTTCTTCCCAAATTCCAGGATACATTTACCATTGACTACATCTATACGTTCTCCACTGCAGAATTTGTGTATTTCTTATCTGTACAGCAGGAGAGCCCAATGAAACCAAACGGCAGGTTGCAGACCCATCTTGGGCGACTGCCGATCAAGGACAGCGAGGTTTGGATGTACAGGGAAATCGTTTTGGAATGCCGCCATGAGCCCAAACGCAGGAGAAGGAGCTTTAAGGATGTTGTGTACAACTCGGTTCAAGCTGCTCACTTCAGTACAGCAGGAAAGGAGCTGGCTGATGAGCTAGGGTTGAAGATGGAAAGCCCAATTCTGTTTGGGGTGTTTGCTGTAACAGATCAAAAGGGGAATCCTATCAGCCAGTCTGCCCTGTGCGCATTTCCAATGGACAACGTGAACAGTGCCATAGATAATGGGGTAGAGTCCTGCTGTTCAAATGGGACGGAGCGACTCTTACGGGGACTGTGCCATTTCCAGTCCTGTGAAATGTGCCCACATGAGGTTAGTTTGTATTTCACAGTGCAGTATCTTGACTATTCACATTAGGTTACATTGGTCTTGATTATTAACAAGTCACTGTTTCTCGATTCTGCTCCTCAGAACCCCCCTTTTTAGGTCTCTGGGTGATGCTCTAACAACCACCCAGATCCCCCTAGAAACTGCCTATGAATGCCATTGCCCTGGCAACCCCCCAAACACCATAACAATTAGCTTCCATTGCCATAGCAACCATCTAGCAATGCCCTAGCAACCCCCAGAACACCATAACCAATGCCCTTGCAACCATACAGAAACACCATATTAACTTTGCAAAACACCCTAACAATGTTACAGCAATCCCCAGAACATCCTAGCAACCACCTAGCAATGCAACAGCAACCACCCAGATAAGCCTAACAACACGTAGCAATGCCATAGCAACCACCCAGATTACCTTAGCAAATTGCAAATTCCCAGAACACCCTAGTATTCGCTTAGCAATGCCCTAGTAACCTGCTGGTAATGCCTAAAACATGATAGCAATTGGCTCACAATGCCCTAGCAACCTTCAGAGCACCCTAGCAACCACCTAGTAATGCCCTAGCAACCATTCGGATCACCTTAGCATTAATTTGTCAATATGAATGATTATTTTACCTTACTGAAATGCTGAATGAGTCATTTAAATTTGTCTACTGCCATTTTATGTTTCTACATGTACCTCAAGACTTGTCCCCATCTTGTGTTTAGTCAAAAAGTTTATGTAATTGGTCTAGTTTACATTACACAACCTGAACCTTAAAAGGAGCGGACCATAAAATATTTGATGGTTAGTAAAGCCACTTTCAGGAAATGACTCAGACAAACATTTGATTTCAGGTCAAATGTGGAGCTGCACTTGCTCAGGGATGTCTGTGAGAGTCAGATTTTATCAGACACTCTTATCTAGTGTGGATTGAAAGACTCTGTTGCGTTGTTGACTCCATGAAGTCACTTTCTGTTTTGTAGATACCAGCTACCACATGCTCATACATGAACTAATACGTCATTCAATACCTTACTACTAGTAGACTGAACTTTCTGTGGCAAAAGTTTGTGCTGAGTTTAGCTCTATCCTCAGGATCTTAATCAGGCGTTGAGCCAGTGCTGATAAATCAAAGAAAGTATGTAGTGGCAAGATATTCAGTAGTGTCATCAACAGTTTGCTTTTAACCAATAGAAACAGAGATAACGAGGGGATTGGCTGAAATAAATCAAGATTTACAATGCAAATGTCCTGTAGTTATAGTTTTTCTAAGATTGTGCATGCATTTTAACATGTCCGTTGTAAATAATTTCTGGACATTCCACTCTGTACATCCCACATACATTGTTTTTGTGTTTTTCATTTTTAATATTTCAATTTTTTGGCTTCTTGCAATTCCATTATATTTTACAGATTATTTTAATCCATTGATTAGTTATAGTGTGTATAACAAATAATGTATAACATGCATTTTTTTCAGACATACTAAGTTATTATGAATGATGATAATGAAAAAAAAAAAAGATTCCTTCCTTATTTATTCACCTTCCCAAAGAGAAATTCTGAAGAATGAGCTGATAACCACTGGATTGCCAGACTTGAGAACTGGATCAGTCAGTTTCGAAAGTACATGATAATTATTTTCTCTCATGAATGAATTTCCCTTCTTGATGGAGGTAAAGATTTTCAGTGAATAACAACTACAATTTCTCTCACAAAGTTATATTATTTCAGAAGATTTGTAATATCTTGCATGTATGGACCACTTTAATGATACTGTACTAAGGTGTTTTTACATCCTTTTTGAAGAATGGAAAACATTTCTCCTTTTGTGTTCCATGGGAGCAGGAAAGTCAACATATATGACAACATCTGTTCCTAAGTTCATTCATTTCTACAAGGCACAAAAATGTTAAAATCCTGACTGGACAGAGTGTTACCACTGACAGCCTGCACATATCCCACAAAATCCTAATTTGGTACAAGGGTTCAAGCTTTATGGGCAGGAAATCATTTATTACTGCCAGATGGTGTCTGGAGCCTTCCGTTTACAAGTTGTTGCTTCCTTTTCACTGGTTGCTGGTTGATGCATTTTTTTCTGTCACAATGACCCTCTTTTGAAGTCAGTAAAAAATTATAACAAAAATGGCACAGGAAATGGAAAATAAGTAAAAATGTTGATTTTGAAAAAGTGTCAGTGAAATTAAAATATAGCTGAGCTTTACATACCGGCATATAGACGTGGCTTTTACAGAAAGGGCTTAGATTAAGCCAGGATTAGGCCTTTCTGACATTTAAGTAGCTTTTATAAATGTGCCTTAGAAATAACAATACTGGTGTGCATCTTGAGACAAAGCAATGCCACTGACATATTTTAAGGTATGTCAAAATTATGCATTTTAGTCTGGGACTAATCTTTAGCCTTATCTTTAAAACCAGGGGATACACTTTAAAAAATAATACTCTATGTCTACTTAAAAAAAAAAAAAAATGTGGCAACAGATAACAAGCAATATTATTAATTAAAATTTAACAAATAAGAATTGAGTCCAAATTAATCAAATGAGCTCCTTAAAAGTGAGCCATTTAAAACTGCAAATAGCACACAAAAAATTAAGTAAAATTTAAACAAAAATATTGAGTTCATTGGACAAAACAAAGCTATATTAATAAATACTACTTAATGAAATTATTTTGACATACAACATTAAGTGAATATTATCAATAATATTAAGTGTATTATTTATATTAATGTATTTTAATTAATTAAATCAAATTTTAAGTATAAATAACAGACAGACATCAAAGATTAAGAACTCTTTATTTATCAGAAAATTGGGCAATACAAATGCAGACAAGGCACTGATTTTCCAGGTACAGATGAATCTATGTTCATAGTTTGTTGTAAGAGTTAAACAAAATGTTGAAATGATAATTATAAGGGCTGGAAAGGGAGCAGTGCACGTGAGCACTGGAAACAGCATACACTGTTATATGGTAGTGATAGGCTAATCATTTTAGCTTATCTGCTTTAGCCATTAATCGGTCTAAAACACGATTTCCTACTTTGTTGGTATTTTACTTACCTTTGTCAAAGAATTAGCTAAAAAAGCGTTGTCAGATCACCATCGTCTTCAGCCTCCACATTGTCAGCAGGAATCCAGTAAAGCCAGGCCTCGTAAACATAAACCATTCAATAGCAGTGTTCAGTAGGGTTACAGCTGCCTTATTTAGCCTTCTTTGTTCATATTAACACAAAGCAAAGTCCGCAAAAAGAGTGCCATCAGAAATCTCCTCACATTGTCTGCTACGGGAAGCGTCATTTCTTAAAAGCGTGCACTGCAATCAGAAATGCTTGTCCGTTGAAAACAACTAATTTCCATCATGTTGGATTCATTCCTTAACGACAAAATTGAGTAGATTTTGTTACAGACAATTTTAATTAATTTTAACACAAAAAAAATATTTTGTTAAATAAAGTTTACATATTAAATTCCATGAAATCTACAAACCCAAAGAATTACTTTTCTTGTAATTGCTGATTTTGCCGTTTTAATTTTGTGACATTGACATTTTCTGTGTATGCTCTGACTTTTACTTAGATTTTGCTAGCAATATTACATTAAAAAAACATTTTTTGCAGTCCCAAAGTATATTTTTTCATTTT
This sequence comes from Megalobrama amblycephala, assembly GCF_018812025.1. Lineage (NCBI taxonomy): Eukaryota > Metazoa > Chordata > Actinopteri > Cypriniformes > Xenocyprididae > Megalobrama > Megalobrama amblycephala. Next base: position 3,795,561 of record NC_063051.1, read on the forward strand.
GTTCTATTTTGTCTAGAATCCAGATGATTTTACTTGCAACACTCTCCCCACCATGGTGGCAAAGCCTTTCTACAGAGGGGACTTCTTCAATGGACGTATGAACGATGTGCTTTTCACTTCTATTCTGGTCACCACCATTGAGACCAAGACTGTGGCTCACATCGGCACGGATCAAGGAAGACTCTTGCAGGTTAATAGTGCATTACTATTTTTTTTATAGAAACAGATTCCTTTCCAAATACTGTGAAAATTGTTTTGCATCTTACTGAAATGTACTTAAATTTTAATGTGGAGCTAACATAGGTGTTTCTAAAGCCTTTTTAGGTGGGTTTCAGACCCCAGTCTTTCAACTTAGCCACCAAAAGTATCTACAATAACAAGATGTCTGAGTATTTTTTCACTCTGAATCCTTAACAGATATTAAAAACTTTAACGTTCATAACTTTCCCTCTAATCAGTGGCCAATCTGATCATAGGCCAGGCTTTCATTGGCTCCATATAATGGATGGTTACTATAAAAGAATGTTTTACCCATATAAGGACAAATGTTAAGCATATTTCATATTTGTGTGGCTGCGACTAAGTTTCCTTTTAGTAAATGTGTACATACAAAAGACATAAAAAAATTAGTTTACTTTTCAGGTCATTCTGAGCAGATCAGTCCCTGTAGTGTTTGCCAACTACTCTCTTGTGGAAGACATGCAGAGTGTGTCACGAATAGCTGCCATTCATTCTTCTGAGTCTCTGCTCTTTGTTGTTGGAAACAAGGTATGCCTGTTTTTCTGTACAGTTCAAAAGCTTATCAGCCATTCTGAAAGTGCACTGAAAGTGACTGAAGTGCATTTTTCTGTGTTTACAACCGTTCAATGTCAAATCTGTCCCTCTTCATCTTATGAACAGCTGATAACTGTGTCTCCCAGAGGTCCAGGCTGTGCCCATTTCATCAACTGTTCTGACTGTTTAGCGGCGCCCAAGTTTATGGGATGTAGCTGGTGTGATGGAGTCTGTTCCCAAAAGTGTGAAGATCAGTGGAGTAGAAACTCCTGCCCTCCTGTTATCACCCAGGTAACACATTGCCAGTGGAGTATGACAATAATTGGCCAGTAAATGTGACAATAAACTGTCTGTATTTAAGTTTGCATTCCTCATTATATACGGTGAGTACTGATAATATCATTGTAGTCATATCAGGGTAGGGCTGTGTTAACAACCACAGTACTTGTAGGTTTTGTCTCACACCGGATGGAATGCCAGCTTTGGCTGTGAAGTCATTCGAGTGAAAAAGAACCTTCATTTTGTACTATATACCACATTTTAGCATAGTAAAGTCATCAAAACTGAAATGGTGGTAGGAAAATTATGCAGTGTTGGAAAATGTTAGATCAAAGCTATCTTGGACAGTTAGATGCTAAGATGTATGCTGGGCATTTGTTGGCTGTTCCTTTGCTCTCCAAAGAATTGAAATGAAAATAATTAAAATAAGTAACTTCATATACTGTAGTACTATTCAAAATGTTAGAGTCAGTAAGATTTTTTAAACTTTTGAAAGAAATTGATGCTTTTGTTAATTAAGGAAAAGTTACAATGAAGACTTAATATATTACAAAATATTTCTGTTTGATTTCTACTTTTGAACTATTCGGTGACACTTTACAATAAGGTTCATTTGTTAATATTAGTTAATGTAATAACTTACATGAACTAACCATGAGCAATACATTTGTTACTGTATTTGTTAATCTTTGTTAACATTAGTTAATAAAAATCCAGCTGTTCATAGTTTGTTCATGTTAGTTCACAGTGCATTAACTAATGTTAACAAATACAACTCTTGATTTTGATAATGTATTAGTAAATGTTGAAATTAACATTCACAGAGATTAATAAATGCTGTAGAAGTGCAGTTCATGTTAACTAATGTTGGTAACTAATGTTAACTATTGAACCTTATTGTAACTATCTATTCATCAAATAATTGTGAAAAACTTAAGCAGCAAATCAGATTTCTGAAGGATCATGTGACATTGAACATTGGAGTAATGACTTATGAAAATTCACTTTTGCCATCACAGGAATAAATTAAAAGTAAAAAATGTTATTTTAAATTGTAATAAAATTTCACAATATTACTATTTTTACTGTATTTTTAATCAAATAAATGTAGCCTTTGTAGGCATAAGAGACTTCTTTCAAAAACATTTAAAGGTGCCATCGAATGTTTTTTACAAGATGTAATATAAGCCTAAGGTGTCCCCTGAATGTGTCTGTGAAGTTTCAGCTCAAAATACCCCATAGATTTTTTTTAATAAATTTTTTTAACTGCCTATTTTAGGGCCGATTTATGCGGTGCGGTCCCTTTAAATCTCGTGCTCTCCGCCCACAGAAGCTCGCGCTTGCCTTAAACAGTGCCTAAACAAAGTTTACACAGCTAATATAACCCTCAAATGGATCTTTACAAAGTGTTCATCATGCATGCATCGGATATTGTTTACATTTGATTCTGAATGAATTTGAGGCTGTGCTCCGTGGCTAATGGCTAATGCTACACTGTTGGAGAGATTTATAAAGAATGAAGTTGTGTTTATGAATTATACAGACTGCAAGTGTTTAAAAATGAAAATAGCGACGGCTCTCTTGTCTCCGTGAATACAGCAAGAAAAGATGGTAACTTTAACCACATTTTAACAGTACATTAGCAACATGCTAATGAAACATTTAGAAAGACTATTTACAAATATCACTAAAAATATCATGATATCATGGATCATGTCAGTTATTATTGCTCCATCTGCCATTTTTCGCTGTTGTTTTTGCTTGCTTACCTAGTCTGATGATTCAGCTGTGCACATCCAGATGTTAATACTGGTTGCCCTTGTCTAATGCCTTTCATAATGTTGGGAACATGGGCTGGCATATGCAAATATCGGGGCATACACCCCGACTGTTATGTAACAGCCGGTGTTATGTTGCGATTCGCCTGTTCTTCGGAGGTCTTTTAAACAAATTAGATTTATATAAGAAGGAGGAAACAATGGAGTTTGAGACTCACTGTATGTCATTTCCATGTACTGAACTCTTGTTATTTAACTATGCCAAGATAAATTCAATTTTTCATTCGAGGGCACCTTTAAAAATCGTATAAACCCCAAACTTTTGAAATGTAGTGCACATAGGCACGATTTATATTTCTCTGTGCAAATTACAAGCATTTAAGCGAAAGTGTTTAGTTAAAAAGATCTTTAAGTTCACGAAGCATAAATAGCAGTCAAAGACTTTTATTGACTGATATTGTATTTGTTTAATTAAAAACCAAGTAGACATGTTGTACAGTTATGTTTTATTTTAAGTACGGGACTGATCCAAATAACATAATATTTCAGTCCTTCTGTTTATTGTCACATTATGCGCAAACCCTAAAACTTTTTTTACACTCTTGCTTTTCAGTTTTTCCCCAGCACAGTGCCCTCAAATGGTAAGAGTGAACTCACTCTCTGCGGCTGGAACTTCCGATCAGCTTCCCGACCTGCTATCACTCAAACCTCTCACCAGGTTAAAGTGGGAAACAACAGCTGCACTATTATACCAGAGAAAAGCAGTAGCTCCCAGTAAGCAACACACACATTTTAGCTTCCACACAATAAGGTTTGACAAATACAGTTTTTTCTTTCTACTGAAACAGGAAACTATGGTAGGGGTGCATCAAATCATTTTTTTTGTTTGTTTTTTTTAAATAGCCAATACTCAGTTTATGGATAAACTGTCACTCAAATTGATGACCCAACACTGATAAACATGGACTAAAACGTTTCATTTTATCCCAACACACATACATATGTGTATTATTTACTATACTATTATAGTATTTATTAATATTTTGAATGAGCTTTTATGGTTATATTTTCAATTAGTTAATTTAATTTAAATTAATTTTAGTAGTTTATTTTTTGGTTAAAGTTTTAGTTATTTTATTATGCAAGTCATTTTTATTAGTTTTTATAAAAATATTTCTATTTAGCTTCAATTTCTTTTATTTCACTTTTAGTTTTAGTCATTTTAGTGCCACAACTTAAACATATTTTATTTCAGTTGGTAAGTTTTTTAAGTTTTTCATCTATTATTTATATGTTATTTTATGTGTACAGTCAATTCATGAATAGTATTTTTCATTCTTCTCTCAGGCTGGTGTGTAGGGTTGATGGTGAAGTGTCAGGTCTGGAGCAAAGTGTTAATATAACAATGGAAGTGAATGAAAAAAGAGTGGAAAGTGGATATTTCATCTCTGGGAAGGCTAGCATAGAAGGCTTCAGTTTTGTGGTAATGACCAAAACATTCTCAATCTTTAAATACTCCACTTAATTATGTTAAGTAATCATGTAGGATTTTGCTCTTTAAATTGGTAAAACTCTATCATACCTCATATCTTCCATTAGATCCCAGAAATCACAGATATCAATCCAAGCTTTGGACCTAAGTTTGGGGGAATCCTGGTCACCCTGTCAGGAAAACATCTGGATGCTGGTGGAAGCAGAACGGTCAGCCTTGGAGACAGAATTTGCCCTGTTGAAAGGTTATTGCGCCAGGTTACGAAATTCACAGTTCAACAGTTATAAGTCATGGGTTAGAAATATAACAGGGATGCAAGTACTTCATTTCTAACTACTGCTTTTTGAGTATTTTCCTCTTGTTGTTTCTCCACAGCACATCCAGCAATGGAACTTCTATTATTTGCAGATCTGAAGGTGTTGAGGAAACTTCAGAAGTAGATGTGAAGGTTGTAATTGATGAATCAACTATTTTAGCTACAAAAACATTTAGCTACATGGTGAATCCTGAAGTGATGGGTGTGAAGCCCGACTGTGGTTTTAGAAGGTGAGTCAAACATTGTTTTTCTTTTGTCACAACAATTTAATGGGGTCTTTAACAGTAAATGATGTAAAAGATCATTAAATTGTCCACTATGTATTTTCTTGGGTGTTGCTACAATGAAGAGGATCAAAAATTACCATCCTTGGGCAGCATCTAGACTCTCTTCCCCAGGCTGTCATTAACTACAAAGTCAACAAGAATACAGCACCTGTGCAAACCGTAGGACTCAATTATATTTTGAAGAGCCATGTTTAATAATAGTGAATATGTTGCCACTTATTGGATAATGTACCTCTTTAGGTGTGTGTTGGTCAAAGGAATCCCACCCAGATGGAGTGTATAATCCCGGAATGTGAGGAGTCAACAGGAATCCTCTCTGTGGATTTGGATGGAGCCAAGGAACTCCTGTCTCAGACTTTTACCTGTCATGCTAACGGGGAACCCATCCCATTTGAAACAGAGGGCCATGTGCTTGAGCTCAGCTCAATGCAGGACAAAGTCTCATTGCATGTGCGTCAGTGGTTGCATATATTATATATGTGGTTATATAGTCTCACATAGCCGGACCTTTAACTAAAAAAAACAAATAAAAAAAAAAACATAGTCAGACCTTTAACTAAAAAGTATATGATCTGACTAGGCCATGTATTCGTTAAATATTCATTAAAGTTTTTGTTAAATATTGATTTTAAAAATATTTTTTTAATATTTATATATAATATTTATTTTATATACATATAATATGCTTTAAGAATTTTAATTAATAATGTTGTTTTTACATTTTTGAACCAAAGCTTCATTTATTTGTTAAAAAAATTATTGATGAAAATACAGTAAAAACTGTAATATTGTCTCAAATTATTACCATTTAAGATAACTGTTTTCTATTTTAGTATATTTTAAAATGTATTTTGTAATAATATTTAAAAAAAAATTATCTTCATCTACAGGTGCTGGTCATATAATTAGAATATCGTGAAAAAGTTCATTTTTTTATTGTAAATTATTTTAAAAAATGAAACTTTCATATATTCTAGATTCCCTACATGTAAAGTAAAACATTTCAAAAGTTAATTTTTTTAAATTTGTTGATTAGAGCGTACAGCTCATGAAAGTCCAAAATCCAGTATCTCAAAATATTAGAATATTTACATTTGAGTTTCATTAAATGACCATCCCTACAGTATAAATTCCGGGTATCTCTTGTTCTTTGAAACCACACTAATGGGGAAGACTGCTGACTTGGCAATGGTCCAGTAGACAATCATTGACACCCTCCAAAAAGAGAGTAAGTCACAGAAGGTCATTACCGAATGGGGTGGCTGTTTACAGAGTGATGTATCAAAGCATATTACATGCAAAGTTGACTAGAAGGAAGAAATTGGGTAGGCAAAGGTGCACAAGCAACAGGGATGACCACAAGCTTGAGAATACTGTCAAGTAAAGCCGATTCAAACACTTGGGAGAGCTTCACAATGAGGCGAATGAAGCCAGAGTCAGTGCATCAAGAGTCACCACACTCAGAGATCTTCAGGAAAAGGACTACCAAGCCACTTCTGAATCAGAAACAACGTCAGAAGCATCTTACCTGGGCTAAGGAGAAAAAGAACTGGACAGTGGTTGAAAGTCCTCTTTTCAGATAAAACAAAATTTTGCATTTCATGTTGAAATCATGGTCCCAGTGTCTGAAGGAAGACTGGAGAAGCACAGAATCCAAGCTGCTTGAAGTCTAGTGGGAAGTTTCTGAAGTTAGTAATGATTTGGGGGGCCGTGACGTCTGCTGGTGTTGGTCCATTGTGTTTTATCAAGTGCAAAGTCAATGCAGCCATCTTCCAGGAGATTTTGGAGCACTTTATGCTTCCATCTTCTGACAAGCTTTATGGAGATGCTGATTTCCTTTTCCAGCAGGACTTTAGCACCTGCCCACAGTGCAAAAACCACTTCCAAGTGGTTTGCTGACCATGATATTACTGTGCTTTATTGGCCAGCCAACATGCCTGACCTGAATTTATGGGATATTTTCAAGAGAAAGATGAGAAACAGTTGATCCAACACATGATACAGATTATCTGAAGGCTCGATAGTGCCTCAGCAGTGCCACAGGCTGATCACTTCCATGCCACACTTCACTGATGCTGTAATTTGTGCTAGGAGCAAGTCATTTGCTGTAATATGTGCTGCCGACCAAGTATTGAGTGCACAAATGAACATTCTTTAAAGAACTTGAACTTTTCTGTTTTGAAAATCCATTTTTTGATTGATCTTAGGAAATATTCTAATATTTTGAGATACTGGATTTTGGACTTTCATGAGCTGTACGCTCTCTAATCATCAAAATTAAAAAAAAAAAAACCTTTTGAAATGTTTTACTTTACATGTAGGGAATCTACAATATATGAAAGTTTCATTTTTAAAATTAATTTACAATAAAAAAATGAACTTTTTGATGATATTCTAATTATATGACCAGCACCTGTATTCATCATCCAGCCAAAATAACAAAAATTTACTGACATGAAATGAAAACAACACAATAAATGATTTACTAAATTAAAATTATGACTAAAACTGTAAAAGTGAAAGCTGGTTCTAAGTCATAATTTGCATTTACAATATCAATTAAATTATTAGACTTCCAAATTTGTAGTATTATAATCTAATCAAATTCTTGTCTTTATTCCAGCACAAAAAACTGACCCTGGTGTCCAGTTGCATGGAAATCATCATGACAATTAATGGAGTGGATTGCAAGGCTACAGTTCTGGACAATGAGATCACTTGCCGGATCCCCAAAAATCTCACAATCCCTAGCCAGGGGGCGCCAGTCAAGGTCAGTGTCTGTAATCGATTGAATTCAGCTTTGATGAATTTAAGATGGCTCTACATTTCATTCATGATGTACTACTATTCCACTTTATTTTCCCAGGTGTTTGTGAATGGAGAAGAATTTGACATTGGTGTGGTAGTTACTACAGAGAGCAATTTTATTTTGGGCATGGTGCTGGGCATCATAGCTGCAGTTTGCTTGGGGGCAGGTCTGGCCTATGGAGCCATGGCACATGAGCGCAAGAGAAAAAAATGTAAGTGCCCTCATTAACTTTTTGGTCGCAACAACAGGGCAAGAGGTCCTTTACTGTATGAAAAATGAATGTCAAATTTGGTGAATATGAATGTAAAAAAAAAAAAAAATTGTTTGGTTGGCAGCTGCACTTGCTCAGGTTCGACTATCCATGCGTTCATCTCACTTGGCAGTGGAGAATTATGACAGATCTCCTGATGGTGACTACAGAAGAGGTGAGACAGCCTGTGAAAACAATGAGACAGACAATAAAATTTACCTATAATTTAATTAATGACAGAATTTTCATTTTTGGGTGAACTATCCCTATAAAGCCCTACTTGGTACCTTGCATCTTTGTAAAGAGTGTCCATTCTTCAGTGAACATAAATTGTGTTTCCTGTAGGTATGACAGTTCCTCCATTCCAAGGCTCGAGCTCAACGTTCACCAGTCTTCCGTATTCTGGCTCGATGGACTCTGCAGCAGCTCCTTTGATACAATCTCCGACAATCTCTATGTCTGCTCTCCGGCCAGATCTGCTGGAAGAGGTGAAGAATGTTTTGATCTCACCCAAGAAGGTCAAAATCCAGCATGACCAAATCATTGGCAAAGGTACATTTTTTTAGGGCAATAGCAATCCATCTGGTTTTGGTAAATTTCCATCTTTCTCATTTAATAGCACATACTCACCTCAAATCTTAATACTCATCTCAAATCTTCCTCAGGACATTTTGGAACGGTGTATCATGGATATCTTACTGATAGTGATGAAAAAGAGACTCACTGTGCTGTTAAGTCACTCAATAGTAAGTATATTAACACTTTTAAATAGAGGTGCACCAAAGTTAAAATTGTGGCTGAAACAATAAGCTGATAATTATTTTAATTTTTATTAACATTTAATTTAATTTTTTATTTTATTTTATTATATGTTAAGGCCAATAACTGAATAATCTAAAAATTAAAAATAAACCAGTAAAATCTATCATTTTAAATTTTAAAAGTGAATTCGGCATCGCAATATTATAATATACAGGATAAAGATTACATTTAACAGTGTTATTAAAGTATTAGTGTTATTAAAAAGTAATTTTAAAGGTGCCCTAGAATTCTTTTTCACAAGATGTAATATAAGTCTAAGGTGTCCCCTGAATGTGTCTGTGAAGTTTCAGCTCAAAATACCCCATATATTTTTTATTATTCAATTTTTTAACTGCCTATTTTGGGGCATAATTAAATATGCGCCGATTCAGCGCACGTCCCCTTTAAATGCTCGCGCTCCCCGCCCCCAATCTCGCAACTCTATAATACATTGCATAAACAAAGTTCACACAGCTAATATAACCCTCAAAATGGATCTTTACAAAGTGTTCATCATGCAGCATGTCTAATCGCGTAAGTATAGTATTTATTTGAATGTTTACATTTGATTCTGAATGAGTTTGATAGTGCTCCGTGGCTAAAGCTAACATTACACACTTTTGGAGAGATTTATAAAGAATGAAGTTGTGTTTATGAATTATACAGACTGCAAGTGTTTAATATTGAAAATAACGACGGCTCTTGTCTCTGTGAATACAGTAAGAAACGATGGTAACTTTAACCACATTTAACAGTACATTAGCAACATGCTAACGAAACATTTAGAAAGACAATTTACAAATATCACTAAAAAATATCATGATATCATGGATCATGTCAGTTATTATTGCTCCATCTGCTGTTTTTCGCTGTTGTCCTTGCTTGCTTACCTGCAATAAGTCTGATGACTCGGCTGTGCACATCCAGACATTAATACTGGCTTGTCTAATGCCTTGAACATGGGCTGGCATATGCAAATATTGGGGGCGTACATATTAATGTTCCTGACTGTTGCGTAACAGTCGGTGTTATGTTGAGATTCGCCTGTTCTTCAGAGGTCTTTTGCACAAATCAAATTTACATAAGAAGGAGGAAACAATGGTGTTTGAGACTCACTGTAAGTCATTTCCACGTACAAAAATTCAATTTTCAATTCTAGGGCACCTTTAAGTGAGAGTTAAATATCCATTATCAACCATTATATATCTCACATTGACCAATGTCGATAAAGTATTAGTAAGCTTATGAAAAGACATATATTCATTTTTTCAAACATCAAACTCATTGAAACAAAGTGACATTACAGTTTACATTACAACATTAACATGCCTAGCCATTATGAAAAAGACAACTGTAAATATGCATTTCATATTCTTTCTTGAAAGGGATCACCGATCTGGAGGAGGTGGAGCAGTTTTTAAGAGAAGGAATCTTTATGAAGGCCTTCCACCATCCCCATGTCCTATCTCTTCTGGGCATTGTGCTTCCAAGTGATGGACTTCCCCTGGTGATCCTGCCATACATGAAACATGGAGACCTCCGGCATTTCATCCGCTCTGCACAGAGGGTGAGCACATTCATTTTATACAACAAGTCAATGTCTGGAACAACATACCATATATTAAAGGGTTAGTTCACACAAAAATGAAAATTTCTTTCCATCTTCGAAACACAAATTGAGATATTTTTGATGAAATCCAAGAGGTATATGACTCGTCCATAGACAGCAATATAACCACCACTTTCAAGGTCCAGAAAAGTAGTAAAAACATTGTTAAAACAGTCGACGTGACTGCAGTAGTTCAACCTTAATTTTATGAAACGACGAGAATACTTTTTGTGTGCAAAAACAAAACAAAAATAGTGACTTTATTAATAAGATATTTATAACAATATCTTCCCTTCTGTGTCATTCTCATATGATGTTTATGTCCAGAGCTTCTAGGTTCTATATCAGAATGCCGACTCATTATTGGCCGGCTCCTGCGTCAGCATCACACGCATGCGTCGTGCTGCTCACGTGTACAGCGTCGACCAATACTGAGCCGGTATTCAGACGTAAACACGGAAGCCTTCCCTGTCAACTGTGTAAGGATAATGACAAGAAAAAGAAGAGATTGTTGAATAAAGTCGATATTTTTGTTTTGTTTTTGCGCACAAAAAGTATTCTCAGCGATTCAAAAAATTATGGTTAAACTGCAGTCACGTCGACTGTTTTGTCTGATTGGTCGATCAGAATGTTGCTCCAGAACAAACAAGGATGGTTATCCAGAAACATTTTTATCTTTATAAAATCAGGTCACCTTACTAAAAAATGTTGCCCCATACAAATATATCCTTCATGTTCAGAGTCCTACAGTGAAGGACCTGATTGGCTTTGGGCTTCAAGTTGCCAAAGGAATGGAGTATCTTGCAAACAAGAAATTTGTGCACAGAGACCTTGCTGCACGCAACTGCATGTAAGTAACCGGCAACCTTAATTACCTTAATATCATAATGTACCTAGTATATATATATATATATATATATATATGTATATATATATATTTTTTTTATACACACCAAATTGTAATCAACAGCCTTTTTTGTTATTCTACCAAAGTACAATGAGTACGGACAAATAAATTGCTAACGAATATAATGGAACTGCTTTCCCTAGGCTGGATGAGTCATTTACAGTGAAGGTGGCTGACTTTGGCATGGCACGTGATGTCTATGATAAGGAATACTACAGCATCCAGGACAGCAAGAAAGCAAAGCTGCCAGTCAAATGGATGGCTTTAGAAAGTCTACAGACACAGAAATTCACCACCAAATCAGATGTGGTAAGTTTAAACGTGGAAAATCTTTTTACCATTTCAAGAATCCTGTTTTTAAAATCACATGAATAATTGCCTCACTTCCATCAGAATCAGGGTTAAAATAACCATTTTTATGTAAATGTATCAAACAGAGGAATTTCTGTTTCAGCAAGATGGTATGACACTACATTCTTTTTAGAACATACATACAAATTTATGCATTTTATTCCCTCTAGTGGTCTTTTGGAGTGTTGATGTGGGAGATGATGACAAGAGGGGCCAGTCCGTATCCTGATGTGGACCCTTATGACATTACAGCATATCTGATGCAAGGCCGTCGACTGCCACAGCCACAATACTGCTTTGATTCCCTGTATGATTTTATGTGCATTTACCTGACATTCATTTTAAAGGGGTATTTAATGTGGAATCAAAAATGTATTGGCATTCACTGATCACAACTTTTTAATGTCAGACAGCCACAAAATCGCCCACATTTACATGTCAACAACACCTATTTAGCATTCGGAAAATTGCCCAATCACAGTGAAATAATGAGAAAGCATGATAAATAGGTTATTATTAACCATAAACACCAGAAGACTTCATGTTAAAAGTAAAATGTCAAAAATTTTAATAAAAAAGTAAATTATTTAGAAATGATTATGTACTTTATTATATAATTATTATATACTATATAGTATAAATTAAATACATAAATTATCATATACTATATTTAGGTATGTCATATATATACTTTTGTATTGTAGGTGGTCCATCCTATTGCAGTGCTGGCATCCTGAGCCTGAGAAGAGACCAGGTTTCCCTACGCTCGTGCAAGCTATTCAAGAGATCCACTCCAACCTAGAGGGGGAGCATTACATCAACCTCCAGATCACCTATGTGAATCTAGACCAGCCCCGGCCATACTCCTCACTTTCCCCGGCCCCACCCGCACAATCAGACCACTCTTCCAACTGACCCTGGTCCCAAATGAAGTCTGAGCTGCCTTCATCCTGTGGATTCAAAGGCAATATAGTCCTGTGAAGTTTGAGAACCAAAGAGCATGCACTGAAGATGATCTGCTGTATTTGGAGAATCCCAATGTGTGTCCAGCCGAAGACAATGCACATTCTTTATGTGCCTCTGTAATGGTCATGCTTTTGTGAACTAGTTGCACAGCCGAATTGGTGTCTTGTCTTCGGGATTTTAGCAATTTCTGGGCAGATTTCTGCACTTTTTAAATGAATGCAAATCTTTTGCTGTGTTATGTTGATTGTCAGGTTTTTTATACTTTTTTTTTTAAAGCACATGGAATTGTTTAACAACTGAATCATCTGCTATTGCTCATACTTTATAGTGCAACACTGTTCTATCCATACGAAATGCGATAAGATTCCAGAAACAAGCCATTTTTATGTCCACACTGCCAGTAAAAATTATAAGAGCAATATGATTACTTGAAATACGGTTCCATCAGTTTCTTTTTACTACATTTATTTGTGATAATTTGTTTATTGTAAATAAAGAGTAATGTTTTGACATTAAATTTCAAACTATTTTAAACATTTAAAAATTCTTGCATAATTATAAATGCAGTTTTAATGATCTTAAATTGTACAAAATTCTTGCCATTCCTCAAGACTACAGGGAATGTTCTCAGAACTTTGACTATTGTTCTGTTCAAAGTTATGAACAAACATTTTTTCAGTAACGTTAAAGGGTTAGTTCACCCAAAAATGAAAATAATGTTCGTCTCGTTTTACACCCATAAGACACAAATTAAGAACACAAATTAAGATATTTTTGATGAAATCCGATGGCTCAGTGAGACCTCTAGACAGCAATGTCATTGAACTTCTCAAGATCCAGAAAGGTACTCAAAACATATTTAAAACAGTTAATGTGAGTACAGTGGTTCAATCTTAATATTATAAAGCGACAAGAAAACTTTTTGTGTGCCAAAGTCACATGGTTTGGCATTTTGACACGCGATCCGAATCACTGATTCGAAACAAAAGATTCGAAGCAGTGTTTTTTCAAAAAATTGGCCATCACTAGATATTATTGAAAAGTCGTTATTTTTTTTGGGCGCACAAAAAGCTTTCTTGTTGCTTCATAATATTAAGATTGATCCACTGAACTCACATGAACTGTTTTAAATATGTTTTGAGAATCTTTCTGGATCTTGAGAAGTTCAATGACATTGTTGTCTATAGAGGCCTCACTGAGCCATCGTATTTAATCAAAAATAACTTAATTTGTGTTCCGAAGATAAACGAAGGCCTTACAGGTGTAGAACAACATGAGGGTGAGTAATAAATGACATTATTTTCATTTTTGGGTGAACTAACCCTTTAATAGAATGTTCATTCAAAGTTATCTGGGGTCTCATTTATAAAACTGTGCGTAGGATCCCTACTAAAAGTGTACGTACGCGCAAAAGCTAGATTCTGCGTACGCACAAAAAAAATCAGATTTATAAAACCATGCGTACGCCAGAACCTGCGCACAAATCCCTTTATAAATCCCAGTCAGCGGAAGATTGTGCGTACGTGCATCTCCACCCTGTCTCCTCCCCGAAATCACCATATATGGAGCCTACGACGCCTAGTTTTACTATGCATAACCTCATCTGCATATCATTTCCATACACGTTCCCAACCACGTGACACCATGGTTAACACCGTCAAAGGTACAAAACATTGGAAAATATTAGATATGGATTATAAATGCCATTTGTGCCACATTATATTGATAAAGATCATCCAGTATCCTCTTTATGTTTTAGAATAAATATATCAAAATATCCATAAAAACAAAATTGTATAAAATACTTCAGATAAAGGTTTTAGAATAGAGTTGATTCATTCATTTCCACTGGCCAAATAGTATTTGAATAGTTTTAAACAATTCAAATCAAATTTATGCAGTTTTGCTGATGAGGTGAACATATCTTTTAGGAAGTGTATAGGCTATTTTTTAGTGGAAACAGATTGGCCTACTTATTTATTGCAGTGTAAATACAATTGTCTGACTCGGCGCGTCACTGACAAAGGATTTTAAAAAGAAAACATGCAAATCTTACCGTTTTCCTCAAATTATATTCTTCAAATGGTAATTGTTTGAAGATCCTTCACACCAACACCTCATGCAGCTGTGGCTGTACAGTAAGATATCATTGGACCTATTCAAACTGGACAACGGACCGTTCGACCATCGAATCCAGCAGTGTCTTCCATAATATCGAAGTTAAGTGTGCATCACTGATCGTCCAAAAAATATTTTGTCATAACATCTGCAGTTTAGTTTAAAGAGGAATTATTGTGCTCCCAGCGCTCCTCGCTGTCATAAAACAGCGTGTCACTGGAAAAGTGATCGAAAGTAGCACATCTACTATCTCAATTCATATCACTTTTGTCTCCAGAATGTGCGTACGCACGGCTCAAAGTTTGCTTAAAGGTGCGCACATTCTCCCGTCAAGTTTGTTTTTATAGATCACAACCTTTGCGCGGGAACTGGCGTACACATGCTTCCAGCCCCGTTTTGTGCGTACGCACGCTTTATAAATGAGACCCCTGGTCTATGGAGTCAAATTAATGCCTTAAAGTTTTGCACAAAAATAAAGTTTTGCAAAACAAAAAAAAGAATTGAGCAATAAAAAAATGTTTTGCAAACAAAAATAAAGAATTGCAAAGGAAAAATAAAGTATTGAGCAGAAAAAAATAAGTTTTGCAAGCAAAAATAATAAATTGCAAAATAAAATAACGTAGTGCAAAAATAAAAATATAATCAATTACAAAAATCAATGACAGCTGTAATCCTATTTTATCTTTGCCACATATTTTTCATGCTCAAACCTACTAAATCATTTGCAACGCTCATTTTATTCTGCGTTTCAGTCAAGCGTGCGCTCACGATACCGGCTTTCGTTTGCGCTGCACTGTTCTGTGCGGTTCTCTTTATGGCACTGGTTTGACGTGGGGGTGGAGTCAAGAAACGGGGGCACGCCCCCGCGAAACACGTCATCGGCAGGAGACGCAGATCGCAACAGAACAGATCAAGCATAGAGACAGAGCGCATTTATCATAATCTGAAAACCATGCCCACCGGGGGAAAAACAATCCAACCGTCTCCATTGACTTTGTAATGCATGAGGCTGCCTCCTTGTCTTTTCTGACTCATTAGAAAAAAACAGAACAATGCCTAAAAGCTGCTGTGTGACAAGGTGTACAGCTAACAAGCTAAAAAACCCAGAAATAAGTTTTTATAAGCTGTCGACCCCAAAAAACGAATGTTTAAGGACACAAAAGTGGATACAGGCAGTGAGACAGAGCACAACAGGTCATATTACTATAAGAAATGCATTGGAGGGGGTCGTAATTGGCGACAACATATGCTAAACAAACCAACAAAAACAAACCATTCATTATTTTTAACCATGTCAAAGAATTATTTCACCTGTCGCTGATTACGTTCCCCTCCAATGCATTTCGCGGGGGCGTGCCCCCGTTTCTTGACTCCACCCCCACGTCAATCCAGTGCCATAAAGAGAACCGCACAGAAAAGTGCAGCGCAAAAGAAAACCGGTATCGTGAGCGCACGCTTGACTGAAACGCAGAATAAAATGAGCGTTGCAAATGATTTAGTAGGTTTGAGCATGAAAAATATGTGGCAAAGATAAAATAGGATTACAGCTGTCATTGATTTTTGTAATTGATTATATTTTTATTTTTGCACTACTTTATTTTATTTTGCAATTTATTATTTTTGTTTGCAAAACTTATTTTTTTCTGCTCAATACTTTATTTTTCCTTTGCAATTCTTTATTTTTGTTTGCAAAACATTTTTTTATTGCTCAATTCTTTTTTGTGTTTTGCAAAACTTTATTTTTGTGCAAAACTTTAAGGCATTAATTTGACTCCATACCTGGTCTTTAATAATGCTCTCAAAACATTAGCACAAAAACATTTATACATCGTTCATGGAATTTTTTTAGTTAGGATGTTTGTCTAACATTTTTGTTAAAAAAATGTAACTAGGGTGAATTCAAGGTGATTTGGACACTTTTTGCCATTGAGATTGGCAAAATGGAATGATTAGATGGAATGTTTGCGTAACCAAGAAAAATGTTAAAACATAAAAAAAAAAAAAAAAATGGATATTTTGAATGAAATGTCAGAATCACATAAATGTCAGAAATAAAATATTTACATAACTTAATAGGAAAATGTTCTAAGAACATATTTTTTTTTAGCTGGGTATATGTAAAAGTAAGCTAAAATGGTGGACAACTTGATTATTTAAGAAATTTAAATGAAAAATTGTTAGCTCTCAAGTTTTTAATGACAATGATTGATTCTAACCTATTAAAAACACATCACTTAGGTTGTGCAGGCTATTGAATAATGTTAACTAAGATGCAAATAGCTAAGCAACATTGTTTTTAGCAAAGTAATAGCTAATATCTCAGTGACCTACAGTAGCTGTGACAAATGTTCTAATAATAAATTATTCTATAGGGATTTAGGGCATGTATTTGGAGGGATTCACATTCCTCGTCACTGGAGGTCAGTATATACCTACTGTAGGTTATTTTCCACATCCATAATTATTAGTATCAGTAGGTTGTGTTGAGGTTTGTTCTCTACTAGATTGCAGTGAGTCATAGTTGTCACATTGGGAAGAAATGCAACACTTAAATGCCAGTGTCATGAAATGCCGAGTCATTTCTGTCTTTTCAGTTTATCTGCTTGCCTTGATCTCTTTAAAATCCATTTAAATTTAAATCATATAGTAGAAAGTTATTCACAAGTGAGGATTAATGTCAACATGATATGAAAATTGACTCTGGTGCACAATCCATAAGTGATTTGTTTTAAAATGCAGTAATTTAGCGCTGACATTTTGTGATGAAATAATAGCAACAATAGTTACTATTTAAAAATATGCAGACTCCATGTCTGGCTATATTCTGTTATGAAACATCTACTTTTCAAGATCCAAACAACCGCTGATGGTTAAAATCAAGTCATGTCCTACTTTCTTTCTTTTTTTTTCTTTTTTTTTTTGCATCATGTTGCAAAGTAAAATGTGTTGATTCAGGCATTAAAACATACACCTAGAACTCTGTATACCTCTATAACTTCCCAGAAACAATTTGATTACATAGCTACCAGCAACTGTCCTTCATCTCAACTCACTTTGAAGAGACTGTGTATTTAACTCTCATTGTTTCCATCACTCAGCCTTTGTTAGAGACCAAGCCGAGTTTGAGCAGAGCTTGGCAAACGAGGGAGAAGGAGAGAGATAAGGGCTGGAACTGAATGATGGAGGATTGCTACTGTTCAGTGAGCTTGTTAGTGGAGAGATTCTGGAACAGTCACGCATGACAGAGCTACATGTACTGCCGGCTCTCCAGAATCCCTTAGCCGTAGCCGTTTCTTTAAGCATTAATCCAGTTTACATGGTTTGTCCCACTCTGAAAGAGAGGGATGAGAGAGTGAAAAAGTCTGGCAATGATTTTTATTGGTGATTTGAGATATTCCACCATTAATATTTTTAAAGCACTACCAATTTTTCTACCCAAACCTTGGTGTCTCATAGTGTTTGTGCAATATGAATGATACCAACTTATTAGGAGAAGTGTGCTATTGCTTTCTAAGCAATCAAACATTTAAAAAAAAAAAAAAAAAAGAAAGAAATTGTTAAAGATGTTTTATTAGTCTTTGTGTTTTCATGTCTCCTTAATTGGTGTACTTTTATTTTGAAGTTTGGTGTTTCTTGTCTTGTCTGTTCATGATTCCTCCATCCATTGATAGTTCAGATGTTGTTGGTCTTAAAGACTTTTAAAAATCAGAGGTAGGCTGATGCTGTCACAGACACGTCAGATTCCAACATTCACCAATCACAGCGCACACCATCTCCTGAATACTGATCACCGCCACCTGCACCTCATCACCGCACTCATCAGCAGCACCATAAAGAGCACACACACACAGTACTCCATGTCCGGTCTCGTTCGCATCTACTCATGTTTATGCTTACCTCAAGGACTCCCCGCTACATACTCACCTGTCTCCAGCATGCCTCCTTCCCTTGTGTACCTCGTCTACTGTGTGTGAGTGCTCCAGTCAGCTCCAGCTATCTCCAGCTATCTCCAGCTATCTCCAGCGATCTCCTAACTCCAGCGTGTTCACAGATCTCCGCATATGAAAGTGAAAGGACAGTAACTATACTCCATATCTATCATCTAAACATCCATTGATTCATCTCTACTTACCTGTTTCATGCTCCTTGCTCTACTGGTGTCAATAAACAACAAGTTACCTGTTTACATCTGTGTCTGCCTCCTGTGTACCGTAACAGAAGACCAGACCCACACCGCAGACCCAGTATGAGCCAGCCGGATCCCTTTCAGGCCTTGGTGGATGCGCTTCGGCGAACCCTCATCACCAATCCACCGCCACCATCTTCAGTCACTTCTCCCTCACCTGCACCAGCGAGCACCGCAGCCAGCACCACAGGATCTCCTTCGCCGCCGCCATACGCCAGTCCCATGGCCAAACCGGCGCCCTACTCAGGATCGGCAGAGGATTGCAGCGGATTCCTGCTGCAATGTGAACTGGTCCTGGAGATGCAGCCGCACCTGTACCCGAACGATACTTCCAAGATTGCCTTTCTCATCTCTCAGTTAAACGGCAAAGCATTGAAGTGGGCCGATTCCATCTGGTCACAACGTGGTGCAGTGACGCAGTCCTATCCTGCGTTTATTTCCCACTTCCGGGAGGTGTTCAGGAAACCGATCACAGTTTCATCAGCTGGTGAGAAACTCTATAATTTGAAACAGGGATCAATGTCTATTTACGACTATGCTTTGCAATTCAGGACGCTTGCTAAAGTTAGCGGATGGAACGAACAAGCTCTAATTACCACATTTCGTCAAGGATTGGAACCTCGGGTACGGCTGCATCTCGCTGCATACGAGGATTCCATCGGCCTCGAGAAGTGCATCCAGCTATCAATCCGCTGCGCCACTCGTATGCAGGCGTGCCTCCAAGAGCACCAGGACCAGTCACTCTCCAACACGCTCCTCTGCCGGTCCGAACCCGTCAGCTCCCCAGAACCAGCCAACGAGCCTATGGACGTCGAAAACTCCCGTTTATCGCCGGCTGAGCGCCATCGTCGGCTGACCCTGCACCTATGTTTATATTGTGGCGCTCCTGGGCATGCGATTGCGGCGTGCCCCACACGACCTCCTCGACCCATGGTGAGTGCCATCATCCCTTCTATTCAGAAAATGAAACCACTCACCACTGTCGTCAATCTTACTGCCGCTGATGTTTCCCTTACAGTGGTCGCGCTCCTCGACTCAGGGTCAACCGGCAACTTCGTCTCCGGCGCCCTCTGCCGGCAGTTACGTCTCAAGACCTCTCCGTCTCCGACAATCTACCAGATCAACTCAATAACAGGCAAGCCTCTCAGCCGTAAGCACGTCCGTACCGTCGCAGGACCTCTTAAGCTTCAAGTTGGCTTATTACATCAAGAGGAATTACATCTGCTGGTTCTGGAGGATTTCACAGCTGACGTGGTTCTGGGGCGCCCCTGGTTGGAGCAGCACAACCCGACCATCTCCTGGAAGACGGGCGAAATCCTGAAGTGGGGCGACACCTGTTTCTCTCGCTGTCTGACTGAACTTCCTGTGCCATCTTCTCCATCTCCTGATCTCTCCCTCTGCGCAACATCCATCGAGAGTCCAGTTGAACAACGATCCATCGACATCCCTAAGTGTTACGCCCCCTTCAGCGACGTCTTCTGCCCGCAGAGGGCTTCCAAGCTGCCTCCACACTGGCCATGGGACTGTGCCATCGACCCGCTTCTGGGTGAACCAGTGCCGAAGGGTAAGATATACCCACTGTCCATCCCGGAGGAGAAGGCCTTGGAGGATTACATCAAGGAGGCCCTGGCTCAAGGATACATCCGGCTGTCTACTTCCCCTGCTGCTTCCAGTTTCTTCTTTGTGGCTAAAAAGGACGGAGGCTTGCGGCCATGTATTGATTATCGCTTTCTCAATAAGATCACTGTCAAGTTCAGATATCCCCTTCCTCTCGTCCCAGCGGCCCTGGAACATCTCCGTGGTGCCACTGTGTTCACGAAGCTGGACCTCCGCAGCGCGTACAACCTCATCCGGATACGTGAGGGGGACGAGTGGAAGACCGCCTTCATTACACCTACAGGACACTACGAGTACCTCGTTATGCCGTATGGCCTGGTCAACGCCCCCTCCGTATTCCAGGACTTCATACATGAGGTGCTCCGGGAGTTTCTCCATCGCTTTGTCCTAGTCTACATCGACGACATACTCATCTACTCCCGGAGCCAGGCCGAACATCGCCGACACGTTGCGGAGGTCCTCACCCATCTTCGCCAGTTCCACCTATTCCTCAAAGCAGAAAAGTGTTCATTCCATCAACCCACCGTCTCATTCCTTGGATACATCATTGATCACATCCGGATGGACGAGAGGAAGGTGGAATCCATCACCAACTGGCCAGAACCCACTACCATCAAAGAGCTGCAACGCTTCCTTGGATTCTCTAATTTCTACTGTCAATTCATCAAAGACTACAGTTTCATCACCCATCCACTCACCAGCCTTCTCCGAAATAAGCCCAAGTCTCTGTCCTGGAATCCAGCAGCCACCAACGCCTTTAATCGCCTCAAGGAAGCCTTCACCACCGCTCCCTTACTCGTTCACCCCGATCCAGAACAGCCCTTCATCGTAGAGGTGGACGCCTCTACCACCGGAGTGGGAGCGGTGTTGTCGCAGCAGCAGGGGACGCCAAGTAGACTCCACCCATGCGCCTTCTCCCGCAAGCTCAGCCCGGCGGAAGTCAACTACTCCATCGGTGACAGGGAACTCCTCGCGGTGAAGCTTGCCTTGGAAGAGTGGAGGCATTGGTTGGAGGGGGCCAAACATGCGTTCCTGATTCTAACAGACCACAAAAACCTGGAGTATCTTCGTTCCGCCAAAAGGTTAAACCCAAGACAAGCCCGATGGGCCATGTTCTTCTCCCGATTCAACTACACCATCTCCTACCGACCAGGCTCGAAAAACATTAAAGCTGACGCTCTCTCCCATCTCCATGCTCCCAAAGAAAAGACTGAAGAACCCGAGCCAATCATCCTGAGCTCACTCATTGTAAGCCCCATCACTTGGTCAGAGGAGACCATTCCCTCCTCCAATGCCTCCACAAACCCTCCGCCGGGCTGTCCACCTGGCTTGCTTTACATCACCCGGACACGACGCACTCCCACCATCCACTCCGCTCACACGTCACTAGGCACTGGTCACCCGGGGGTCAATGAAACCCTCTCGTTGCTAAAAGAACGCTTCTGGTGGCCAGGGATGGCAGCTGATGTCAGAAGGTACGTGCAGGGCTGTAGGGAGTGCGCCATCTCCAAGAGTCCTCGTCATCTGCCAGCTGGGAAACTCCTTCCTCTGCCCGTTCCCAACCGACCATGGTCACACCTAGGAGTGGACTTCATAACTGACCTCCCCGTCTCTGATGGAAATACCTGCATCCTAATCATCATAGACCGATTCTCCAAATCTTGTCGTCTCATTCCACTACGAGGATTACCCACTGCCATGGAAACCGCAGAGATGCTCTTCAACCACGTGTTCAGGTATTTCGGAATACCAGAGGACATAGTATCAGACAGAGGACCCCAGTTCATCTCCAGAGTGTGGAAAGCGTTTCACTCCCTCCTAGGTGTGGCCGTCAGCCTAACATCAGGATACCATCCGCAGTCGAACGGCCAGACGGAAAGGAAGGTCCAGGAGATCGGCCGCTTCCTCCGTACCTTCTGTCATGACCACCAGGACTCTTGGAACCAGTTCCTGGGTTGGGCAGAGTACGCCCAGAACTCTCTCCGGCAGTCGACTACAGGACTCACACCATTCCAGTGCGTACTCGGCTACAAACCCCCACTGTTCCCCTGGACCGGGGAACCCTCCAACGTTCCGGCAGTGGATTACTGGTTCCGAGAGAGCGAGAGGGTCTGGGACTCAGCTCACCACCAGCTGCAGCGAGCCCTGCGCAGACGCAGAATGACAGCGGACCTTCGGCGTTCCAACACTCCTGTCTTCCAGCCCGGACAGAAGGTATAGCTGTCGACTCGGGACATCAGACTGCGTCTGCCCTCCAAAAAGCTGAGTCCCAGGTTCATTGGCCCATTTCCCATCATCAAGCAGGTCAACCCAGTCACTTACCAACTTCAGCTACCACAAGGGTATCGTATTCACTCCACATTCCACGTATCACTCCTCAAGCCTTACCACCCTTCTGCTCTCTCCACAGGACCTGACGTGACTCCCGCCGAACCCCCCCCTTCCACTCATCCTGGAAGACGGCGCAGCTTACAAGGTTCATGAGATCTTGGACTCCCGGCGTTGTGGTGGTCAGCTGGAATACTTAGTCGACTGGGAAGGATACGGCCCCGAGGAACGCTCATGGGTCCCAAGAAACGACATCCTTGATCCCAACTTACTCCAAACTTTCCACGACAGCCACCCTGATAGACCGGCACCGCGGGGAAGAGGACGACCACCACGGCGTCGGGGTCCTCGGCCCTCAGGAGCGGGCCGTGGAGGGGGGGGTACTGTCACAGACACGTCAGGTTCCAACATTCACCAATCACAGTGCACACCATCTTCTGAATACTGATCACCGCCACCTGCACCTCATCACCGCACTCATCAGCAGCACCATAAAGAGCACACACACACAGCACTCCATGTCCGGTCTCGTTCGCATCTACTCATGTTTATGCTTACCTCAAGGACTCCCCGCTACATACTCACCTGTCTCCAGAGTGCCTCCTTCCCTTGTGTACCTCGTCTACTGTGTGTGAGTGCTCCAGTCAGCTCCAGCTATCTCCAGCTATCTCCAGCGATCTCCTAACTCCAGCGTGTTCACAGATCTCCGCATCTGAAAGTGAAAGGACAGTAACTATCTCCATATCTATCATCTAAACATCCATTGATTCATCTCTACTTACCTGTTTCATGCTCCTTGCTCTACTGGTGTCAATAAACAACAAGTTACCTGTTTACATCCGTGTCTGCCTCCTGTGTACCATAACAGATGCAGAGATAGGATAAATATGAACACCAAATGTAGACTGTTACAGTTCTACTTTGACTTATTAGATTATCAGTCACAATTTTGTCTAAATGAATGGTTACAGCTGATTAGAAGATTCCATGAAATTAAAATACACATAAATCCTGACCAGTGAGCTGTTAAAACTCTTTCTACAGGTGTGCTTTATTTGTGTCTTGTTTTCAATCGTCCTCGAAACCAGAGTATTGTTTGTGTTTTTTCAACGAAGTGCTGGTGTCTTTAGGAAGCTCAGGATGGTGAGGATGTTTCAGATGTCAGAGCCACAGCAGGCACCTGTCATCCATTGGACACTGTGTTCTTCCTCAGCAGCTTTGAAGCTTATCTGTACGTGTATGATATGTGTGTGCTTGTACTTTGCCAAAATGTGCTACAAACATAAAATCACAAAAAAAAATGGACAACAGAGCCACTGTAAAAAAAAATGTTTTTATTTTTATTAAAGAACATCTTTCTGTTATATGTTTCTGTGTGTGTGTGTGTGTGTGTGTGTGTGTGTGTGTGTTCTTGTATGGTTGGACACAAATGTGTATAATGACATGGGTATTACAATGTAAACATGGTTTATGAGCACACTTCCTGTGTCCTCGTAAACCAAATGGCTTCAAAAACATATTAAACAGTGGTTTGTTTATTTTTTACATTAAAAAAATGCAGACAGTTTCCTGTGATGGGTAGGTTTAGGGGTAGTGTAGGGGGATAAAATATACAGTTTAGTATAAAAGCCATTACATCTATGGAGAGTCCCCGTAAACCATATACAGAAAGTATTCAGACCCACTTAAATTTTTCACTCTTTGTTATATTGCAGCCATTTGCTAAAATCATTTAAGTTCATTTTTTTCCTCATTAATGTACACACAGCACCCCATATTGACAGAAAAACACAGAATTGTTGACATTTTTGCAGATTTATTAAAAAAGAAAAGCTGAAATATCACATGGTCCTAAGTATTCAGACCCTTTGCTCAGTATTTAGCAGAAGCACCCTTTTGATCTAATACAGCCATGAGTCTTTTTGGGAAAGATGCAACAAGTTTTTCACACCTGGATTTGGGGATCCTCTGCCATTCCTCCTTGCAGATCCTCTCCTGTTCTGTCAGGTTGGATGGTAAACGTTGGTGGACAGCCATTTTTAGGTCTCTCCAGAGATGCTCAATTCGGGTTTAAGTCAGGGCTCTGGCTGGGCCATTCAAGAACAGTCACGGAGTTGTTGTGAAGCCACTCCTTCGTTATTTTAGCTGTGTGCTTAGGGTCATTGTTTTGTTGGAAGGTAAACCTTTGGCCCAGTCAGAGGTCCTGAGCACTCTGGAGAAGGTTTTCGTCCAGGATATCCCTGTACTTGGCCGCATTCATCTTTCCCTCGATTGCAACCAGTCGTCCTGTCCCTGCAGCTGAAAAACACCCCCACAGCATGATGCTTCCACCACCATGCTTCACTGTTGAGACTGTATTAGACAGTGAGCAGTGCCTGGTTTTCTCCACACATACCATCTAGAATTAAGGCCAAAAAGTTCTATCTTGGTCTCATCAGACCAGAGAATCTTATTTCTCACCATCTTGGCAAATTCCATGCAGGCTTTCATGTGTCTTGCACTGAGGAGAGGCTTCCGTCGGGCCACTCTGCCATAAAGCCCCAACTGGTGGAGGGCTGCAGTGATGGTTGACTTTCTACAACTTTCTCCCATCTCCCGACTGCATCTCTGGAGCTCAGCCACAGTGATCTTTGGGTTCTTCTTTACCTCTCTCACCAAGGCTCTTCTCCCTCGATAGCTCAGTTTGGCCGGACGGCCAGCTCTAGGAAGGATTCTGGTCGTCCCAAACGTCTTCCATTTAAGGATTATGGAGGCCATTGTGCTCTTAGGAACCTTAAGTGCAGCAGAAATATTTTTGTAACCTTGGCCAGATCTGTGCCTTGCCACAGTTCTGTCTTCTGCTCTTCAGGCAGTTCCTTTGACCTCATGATTCTCATTTGCTCTGACACGCACTGTGAGCTGTAAGGTCTTATATAGACAGGTGTGTGGCTTTCCTAATCAAGTCCAATCAGTATAATCAAACACAGCTGGACTCAAATGAAGGTGTAGAACCATCTCAAGGATGATCAGAAGAAATGGACAGCACCTGAGTTAAATATATGAGTGTCACAGCAAAGGGTCTGAATACTTAGGACCATGTGATATTTCAGTTTTTCTTTTTTAATAAATCTGCAAAAATGTCAACAATTTTCTGTCAATATGGGGTGCTGTGTGTACATTAATGAGGAAAAAAATGAACTTAAATGATTTTAGCAAATGGCTGCAATATAACAAAGAGTGAAAAATTTAAGGGGGTCTGAATACTTTCCGTACCCACTGTATACAAGTGTATGTGTGTGTGGGTCAGTAAGATTTTTTGAAAAGAAATACTTTTATTCTGCAAAGATGCATTAAATTGCTCAAAAGTGACATATATTAATTTATAATGTTACAAAAGTTTAGTAATAAATGCTAATAAATTTTGGTTCAAACAGTCCTGTAAAATGTATAACAGTTTCCACAAAAATATTAAGCACATTTATAATAAGAAATGTTCCTTGAGCACCAAATCGCCATATTAGAATGATTTCTGAAGGATCATGTGACACTGAAGACTGGAGTAATGATGCTGACAATTCAGCTTTGCCATCACAACAATAAATTACATTTTCAAATATATTAAAACAGAAAACAGTCATTTAAAATGGTCATTTAAAGCATAAGATACAATATTTATAAACAGTTTGTGCGATATATATATAATTGTTATACTGTATTTTTGGTTATTATTTTATTAGATTTTGTTGTTGGTTTTAATGCCTTCCTGTTTTAGTATATGTATCTTGACTTTCCAAGCTCTACCATTAACCGGAAAGTCACGATTTTGTGCATTCGTGCTTCTTTACCCTGACATCTTATTTTCTGTATTCAGTTTGAAGTTTAGCCTTGAGTCTGTGTGTTTCCAGCAAACAGAACTGCAGTGCATTCTTCCATCCTCTTGCCACCGCTCCTCTGCATTGTCGCAAAACATCTAGAGAGATTATGTAAAGTCTCTCTGAGGTCACGAGGGTACAGTTTGGTATTCACATGAATGCTGTTGGGTTGAATATGTCTGTGGATGGGAATTAATTGAAAAATGGTTACCATGCCATGAAAAGCATTTTTTTCCCCACAGACCCAAGGCTACATGCGGCATTGGAGTGATTGCTAAAGTAAGCCATTTTGATCTCTGCAGATCACATTGAGTGTGACAGAATGTTCTGTTATGAAAGAAAGTTTGACGTCTTTTGTTAATGTTTCACCTCTTACTATCAAAACTAAATAAGAAAATTATTTTACTTGAGCATATTCGCAAAGAAATATTTCTTTCAAATGGTTGTAAATGGTATAAGTTTGCTAATATTTAAGTGCCATGTAAAGCTGGATATCTGGGCAGTTTGTTATTTTATTGGAGCTTGAACATCTGAGAGTTACACCAGACATTTATTGCAACAGCTCATTAGTAAAGGAGAAAAAATGGTAATTGCAGTCATTAAATAGACTCATTGGATGTTGCGTGATACATTACATCACAGAGAGCTCATCTGTATGTTTCAGGAAATGTACTCTTAATTAACTGTTATATCTATTTGGAAAATAAATTATTTAAACCTGAATATAGGGATATACAGAATTGATATTTAATGAATATAATCTTTATGTCTATGATTTTCTGTGGTTTGTTTGTTGCCATTTTTTACTTGAAAACACTACGGATGATGAAGTGTGCATTAAGGGGAAGTTTGAAATGAACTTATGTTATTTCAGCTGCTTTTATTAAGTGAACTCTCCATATTAGTCCAGTGGGTATTTATTTAGTGGTATTATTTGAAGAAGAAGAAAAAAGGTTTTGGCTAAATAAATATTTCTCCAACAATTTCAGGCCATTATCTCTCCATTTCCTCCAGCTATTTGATATAAACTACTTCAGGTCCTATTAAGCCAAATTGTTCTAATGGGCCCATATCATGAGAAATCAAATTCTCCTTGATCCTTTGAGATAAAAGAGCTTGATGTGCTATAAAAAATATTCAAAATCTTGAGCTAAAGAAGCAAAATTAGGCTCTCCCTTGTTGTCAGAGTTTATTGATGTTATCAGAGCATATATTTTTGACAAACATCTTGACATTTTTTGAGATTTTTGTTATTCCTCATTTATATAGCTGTACCTGTATACCTTTTACCTATGCATAAAATAGCTGATAGCTGCTGATGAACAGACTTTTAATTTGAATTTAATGAAAAATGGTCATGAAAAAATCTAAAGTATGACTTTGTTATGATATGACCCTTTTAAAACTTTACTTGAAAATTCATACTGACATTATGCTGACCTTTGGGTTTGATGAGTTCCGACACGGCCAGCACTTCACTTTCCTCGTATTGCTTGTGCAGCTCAATTAACATGCCTGGGTATGAAATATGCATCAAGTCGCTTCATCTATAATATATAAAAGCACAAATTCACATGCTCTGCTATCTGTAGTCATGTACTTTTCACCGTATGTACTTCGAGATTGCTGACGAACACAAACTATACACAAATGATCTCCTAGCAATTAGCACATACATCTGACAAAAAATGTGCACCAAAGGCTTTGAAGAGGTGAATTGATTTGTGTGTGTATTTGGATGTCTTGTTGATCCTTTCATTCCTCCTAATTGTTTTTTAAAAGAAAAGGCAGAAAACAATATGGTTTATGAATTGTACTGTTTCGTTGGTAACACCTTCATTAGTTAAATATTAGTTAATGTATTAACTAACATGAACTAACCATGAGCAATACATTTGTTACCGTATTTACTAATCTTTGTTAATGTTAGTTAATGACAATACAGTTGTTCATTGTTTGTTCATGTTAGTTCACAGTGCATTAACTAATGTTAACAAGATTTTAATAATATATTAGTAAATGTTGAAATTAACATTAACAAAGATTAATAAATGCTGTAGAAGTGCAGTTCATTATTAGTTCATGTTAACTAATGTAGTTAACTACACTGTAAAACCAATAAGTTCAGAATACTCGAAACATTTGAGGAAACTTATTACCTCAAAACATTTAAGTAAACTAACTCATTTTTTTAAAGTTGGTAGAACTTAAAATTTTTGTGACAAGCGGGGCGGGGCTGAGAGCCATGGAAGCGGATCAAGGCCAGTGTGGTGCACAGGTGTCTCTCACTAATAATCCCGTCACCAGCATCCCTTTCCCAACTCATCATAATGTTAAGTACATACAGTTAATTTACATAAACATCACATTCAGATCTTGGTTAAATGTTACATAGCAAATAACACTTGCTATTATAACTATCAGAGAGACTGTCATTACATACTTGCATATATGTAATCAAACAACATATGTGGTCTTAAATGTTTTGCAGCTCATCCTCAACCTAACCACAGGCTCTACTCTTCACCACAGTGGTAACCCTACAAAACTAACATAACAGAACCCCCCTGAATCCCAACATAACACAACATTAAACATTAACTTATATCTCCATTTCAACAGTTATTTATATGGTCTGACGCAAAGCATGCTGTGAATTAGAAATCTGCTGCAGCTCAACTCAATCATATTAAGTTCAGCTTACTACAATGAAATTTTGAGTTCTTGCAACTTTTTTCTATTAAGTACAATGAACTTTCATTATTATTTGAGTGAAACAAACTCATTTAATTTAATTAATTTCACTGTTCGGTTTTACAGTGTAATGTTAACTAATGAACCTTATTGTAAAAGGTCACCGTTTTGTTTTATTTGTTTACATTTTTCTAATAATAGGCTATTTAACGGCAGACAGTGTCACGACAACTTAACCCATAGTGTGATAACATGCCCCGGTATTGGTCTAGGTGTATTCTGGGAACTGTAAATTTTTTGCTGAACAATAACAGTGTAAATGTTCAAAAGCAGTCAGCACATACATAATGTGTTTATACAGAAATTGACTTAACCTGACTGAGAAATATTGACTGGAGTCTGGATACTAAGTGTGACAGTTTGCCTTGTCGCCCCCTTAGATGTTTTTACATTGTTTTTTTTGTAATATTTATAGTCCTCATAGTTATGCAGGGTATGTGGGATTTTTTTAAAAATGTATTTATGAATGAAATTGTTACCTTTTTATCAAGCACTCTACTGACCTTTTTCCTCTGATTCAAAAGAACATAATTTATTTGAATTTCTGTAACAATATAAAAGTCTTTACTGTCATTTTTGACTCATTAGAATTTGACTTATTTGACTCATTTTTTACTGTCTCATTGAAGCCTCCCTTTTTCTTTTGTTCCTTCTCAATATTACTGCAGCTATTCCAGCTATTCTTAAATACTAAGACAAAAGTGACTCTGACAGTGTATCTCTCTCCTTTCCTGCATTCTGTCTTTGGCTGTCTCCATTTGCTCTGTGTTTATAAAATCTCTTCAGTTGCACCCCGGGCTCTTGTTTTTTTTTTTTTTTGCTCAAAGCTGGTATATTGCAGAGTTCTATGCAATACACCTGAGTTAAGCTTAGGAGACAGCTGTACTTTTCTATTTCTTCTTGACAGAGGTAGTCATAGAAACCCTTTACTCTTACTTCGGAGGGCTGCTTCTAGCAGCTGTGAAAACTCTATGTGAATCGTCGTTATTAATGCAACTTGATTTACCATCTGCAACTCCTAATACAACAGACCAAAGAATCCTGTATCATTATCACTCTGTGTTATTTTTTCCAGATTGATCCCACAAAAGTACATTCATTCTTTTGATTAAGGTGTGTGTGATGACTTAACGTCGCTCTTAGGCTTTCATATGCTACCTCAAAGCCATTATTGTTGCTTAGTTTATTGTTTATTCACCCAAGAATCAGCTTGATTGTGCTAAGCTCATTCTGCACCACTTTATTGTGCTCTGTTGGCTATAAATTTAGATTGGATTTGTGTATCATAATATACATGCATCTATTATTTTGTCAGTTTATCAGCAGAGTGGAAGCTTCCAGAATGCATTTCAGATGAAAAGAATATGCTAACAGTGCTATTTTTAGTGAATCCAGTCATTGTTTTGTGTGACGAAGAGGGAGAGAAAGAGCAGGCGGTGATATATGATCTTTTTGAGCGTTTTGCAAAGATGAAGGCAAAGGTCAAACCTAAACCTAAAATTACAATTATGCAAAAATGTTTTTAGCTGTCGTCTTACAAAAGGTCAGTCTGCATCCAAATATTTCAATAAGAGAATATTATTAGTTTAAATGACCATATGCTTGCCTTTTAAATATGAAGAATGTGCTATAAAAAGCCTTTCAGTTAAAGGATTAGTCCACTTTCAAATACAATTTCCTGATAATTTACTCACCCCCATGTCATCCAAGATGTTCATGTCCTTCTTCAGTCGAAAATAAATGAAGGTTTTTGATGAAAACATTCCAGGATTTTTCTCCATATAGTGGACTTCAATGGCCTCCAAACGGTTGAAGGTCAAAATTACAGTTTCAGTGCAGCTCAGACAAGGAATAAGGGTCTTATCTAGCAAAAAAATCGGTCATTTTCTAAAAAAAATTGAAATATATATGCTTTATAAACACAAATGATCGCCTTGCAAGTGCTTCCGCTTTCCGTATTCTTCAAAAAGCTTACGCTGTATGTCCTACGCCTTCCCTATTCAACTTACGGAACAATCGCGGCACCAGTTCTGTTTTTTCCGTAAGTAGAATAGGGAAGGCGTAGGACATGCAGCGTAAGCTTTTTGAAGAATACGGAAGGCGGAATGGCGAAGCACTTGCAAGGCGATCATTTGTGTTTATAAAGCTTATACAGTTGCATTTTTTTTTTTTTTAAGAAAATGAAATCTTAAAAATCGTTTCACTAGATAAGACCCTTATTCCTCGTCTGGTATCGTTTAAAGCCCTTTGAAGCTGCACTAAAACTAATTTTGACCTTCAACTGTTTGGAGACCATTGAAGTCCAGTATAAGGAGAATAATCCTGGAATGTTTTCATCAAAAACCTTAATTTCTTTTCGACTGAAGAAAGATATGAACATCATGGATGACATGGGGGTCAGTAAATTATCAGGATATTTTTAATTCAGAAGTGAACTAATCCTTTAACATTTTGAGCAATTTCATGAAAACATTGTGCTTACTGAAATTGTAACTTTTTTGTCTTGTTTTGTGCTGTAATGTTTTCAACAGTCTGTCTTTTTTATATCTAATGTCATAAACTACATGCTGAGACAAGCGAACAAATGAGACATGCAGCTAAACAAATAACAGATAGCAAGGCCCAGCATGTTTTAAACAAATCAATTTGTACTTCTTGCTACTGTGCATATCCAAAATAGATATCTGGTGAAGTACATGAACTGTTACTGGGAAATCTGTTTTCCCAATAACTGTTAACAGAGCTAGCATGCTAAGTTTGCTAGTTTTTAATGTAATGTTTTAATCATCTTAATTAGGGGGTTTTCTCAGCAAATATTAGTATATGTGATTCATTTTATTAAACAATAAGCATATTTTGCATTTAATTCTATTATAATATTAAACTGATTGACAGTTTGAGTATTTCTGTTGCAAATTTTAACATTAACCACCATTGTTTAAAGATGCCCTAGATTCAAAAATTGAATTTACCTCAGCATAGTTAAATAACAAGAGTTCAGTACATGGAAAAGACATACATTGAGTCTGAAACTCCATTGTTTTCCCCTTCCTATATAAATCTCATTTGTTTAAACAACCTCCGAAGAACAGGCGAATCTCAACATAACACCGACTGTTACGTAACAGTCGGGGTGAACGCCCCAATATTTGCATATATGCCAGCCCATGTTCCCAACATTATAAAAGGCATTAGACAAGGGCAGCCAGTTAACGTCTGGATCTGTGCACAGCTGAATCATCAGACTAGGTAAGCAAGCAAGAACAATAGCAAAAAATGGCAGATGGAGCAATAATAACTGACATGATCCATGATAACATGATATTTTTTGTGATATTTGTAAATTGTCTTTCTAAATGTTTCGTTTGCATGTTGCTAATGTACTGTTAAATGTGGTTAAAGTTACCATCGTTTCTTACTGTATTCACGGAGACAAGAGCCGTCGCTATTTTCATTTTTAAACACTTGCAGTCTGTATAATGCATAAACACAACTTCATTCTTTATAAATCTCTCCAACAGTGTAGCATTAGCCGTTAGCCACGGAGGACAGCCTCAAATTCACTCAGAATAAAACGTTAACATCCAAATAAATACTTTACTCACATAATTCGAAGCATGCATACAGCATGCATGACGAACATCTTGTAAAGATCCATTTGAGGGTTATATTAGCTGTGTGAACTTTGTAAATGCGCTGTAATATAGTCGACAGCTCATGTGGCAGGGAGCACGCGAACTAAAGGGGCGGCGCTGCCTAAATCAGTGCATTGTTAATGATGCCCCAAAATAGGCAGTTATTTTTAAAATTTATAGTTAAAATCTATGGGGTATTTTGGCTGAAACTTCACAGACACATTCAGGAGACACCTTAGACTTATATTACATCTTGTGAAAAAGCATTCTTGGGCACCTTTAAAGGTGCAGTAGGTGTTCTGGAAAAATGCTAACTTTAGCCTTCTAGCATTGAAAATGTGTGTCCCACCCTCCCTGCAAATTGCACTCCAAAGCCACACCTCCTCATAAACACATGAACAATGCCAGACCAGAAGCGAGAAACATTATTGGATTACATCATTCACCGATGAGAAAAATTTCCAGTAGAGCGAGTATCAGTACTACAATAACAAACGTAAGCAACTTTTTAAAAACAGAATTAGATGCAGTAAATTGATTTATTGGACATTTCTAAAGTGACAGCTTTGAGCACACAATAAACAACATCACTGTCTTTATAACCAGAAAAAGTGATAATATTTCAGCAAAAATACAATGTAAACATTGTCAGAATATCAAGCGAAGGAACAACACATCTTTCGTGAATCATCTAAACCAGCATATGCTGGTAAGGTAGGTTTTGAAGCTGGGATGCTGGTTTGAGCTGGTTTATGCTGGTTCTATGATGGTCCTTTGCTGGTCCATGCTGGGGCCCGTTTCAATAAGGAGGTTCAACCAACTCTGAGTTAAAACTTGAACTCTGAGTTGACTTACCCTGAAACGGAAAACCCAGAGTTTCCCTTATTTCAGGGTTAACATACTCAGAGATTTCACTTAACCTCCTTTCTGAAACGAGCCCCTGGTCCTGGACCAGCTTAGGACCAACACTTGACCAGCATAGGACCAGCATATGACCAGCTCAAACCAGCATCCCAGCTTCAAAACCTACCTAGCATATGCTATTTTTTCAACAGGGAGGACAGCATGCACAACACCTGCAGGAATGCTGATGGTATTTTCATTGGAGGAGGAAACAAAATGTTTTACTCATTGTTTGTAGCAAGACTTGGAAACAGTAGTTGAAACTTCTGGTGGTGGTGGCCTTACGAATCCATGCACCAAAGGTGTGGATGTTGTAATTTGCTTGTAACTTTGAAAACATAAAAATAGTTCTCAATTAGACACTGGGTGCTTCTGATGTTGGGCTAATTAGTAAAGGTACGCATAACCTGATTTTGCTGAGTTCAACATGTTCCTGGTCAACATTTTTGTTGATCCTGGGACAACATTCAAATCAACCAATCAGATTTGAGGGACAAGTTTACAGATTATGTCAAGTTTAGGCCTAAAATCATGAACTGGTGCTTCTACATCAGCGTTATTCATCTGTCATTTAGGGTTAAGGAATAGGGTTAAGACTAAATTTTCAGACTGGAATGTTGTTCCAGGATCAACAAAATATGTTGACCCAGGAATGCATCTCAGCAATATCAGGACGTGCGGTAGGTACACAAACTGCATAAGCTACATTATGCGTTACTATCAAAACTCATCAAAATCTATTCATGCCATGTACCTACCTGTCCAAAAGAAATACTGCAACCACGGCATCATCTTTTATATATGATTTAATTAAATTAATAATGATCCTTTAATATATTTATTTTTTGTATATTCTTATGAATGCATTAATATATCATAAAATATAACAAAAAACAGTGTGCTTGAGAGTAACACTAAAATCAGCATAGTGAAGTGAACAAACTGATGCAGGTAATAATCAAGCTTAAAGCCAATTTTTTTTTAAATTCATGTGCCCTTGCAATCTTTACTCATAACTTCCCCTCCCTCTTGCAACAACATCTCTTCTCTGATGACGTGCGTACTGGTGCGAGGGCAGGACAACCTGTCACTCACATGAGATGAGCAATAGCAAACCACAACCATACAACCATCCAATCAATTCCTGATGAACAAAATCAACATTGTTCTTGTTGGAAGAACCGTTTCACTCAGATATACATCACAATTGTGAATAAAAGACAAGATTGCAACTTCGGTGCCATGCTGACTTTAACAGCATAAAGGTAACTTATTCTTATATTAAAGATATAACAGATTTGAGTGCAAAAGGTTGATCAGATCTTGATCAGGCTTATCTGTATTTATGCAAAAAGTAAAAAAGAAAAAAAAGAGGATTCTTAAAAATTCTGTCATCTTCATGTCATCCAAACCTTTATGAATTTCTTTTTTCTGAGAAACAAAAAACAAATATTTTGATAAATGTTTTTCCATACAATGGAAGTCAGTGGTCACCAAAACATTCTTCCAGAAATCATATTCTGAGTTCCACAGAGAAAGGAAGTCATACAGGTTTAGAATGTCTTTAAAGGTTGATGAGAACATGCTGCTCACCGGTGTCTTTGTTGTTCATCGGCCTTGACTCCTTTTTGCTTAAAACCCATAGCTGAGGTTTCCATTGAGCACAAACACATCTAAGACTTGAACAGAATGCACACCATCCACACATCATCCACTCTCTTAGTGTGTACTGTATATGATTTAAATGTTTGAATGATTAGAATGTTTCCATTAATTAATGGGAAATATATAATGCTTTTAAACAATTAGCTCTTGCACAATGTATTAAAATCTAGTGTGTAATAGAGGACGTTCATTTCTTCAAGTCATCAAATCAATCACAGATAATGGGATTGTGTAATTTATTGAGCAAGGATAACAATAAAACAAAGATCACAAATGTCACTTATCTATTTGTGACATGAACAATTTCTGGTTAGAGCACTTTTTTTGGTTACACTTTATTTTACAGTATGTGTACTTATTACCTAGTTATTACTCAGTTATTGTAATTGCTGTAAGTACGTAGTATCTATATGCAGAACAGGACTGTAAAATAATGTGGTACCCTTTATTTTACAAACCTGTTCCACATGTAGAGTCTATGTCTTATTATAATGATTACAATAACTGTGTAATAAGGTAACCCTGAACCTACCCTTAGATCTAACCTTAACCCAAGAACGCTTTGAGTATGTAAGTGCACGTACTGTAAAATAAAGTGCAACCAAATATCTAGCTCACTTTTTGTAATATAAGTAGATTATATGTAAAGTATACAGTCATAGTTAAACCTCAAAGACCTACAGTACCGATGCATGATCAGAGCAGAGCAAATGGTTAATTCCATTACTTATACTCCATGTCTGCCCTTCCAGACACACACACACACACACAAAACACTCATCTTCCAAGGACCCTGATTTGGTTTCTGTGCTTATCACCATAGCAACCTAGCTTTGACGCTGAATATGTTGGATGGCCAACAGAATTCTTTAGAAAATCATGTTGCTGTATCAATTGATTTCAAATTTGTGCAGAAAACATATATTTGATCTATTGTGAGTTTGTGCTGAGGAGAAATGAACCGTCACCACTGGGAATCAAAATGCCAGCTAACTTTCAACACTAACCGGAACTGACAAATCACAAGGTAATCGTCTTATAGGCAAACCAAAATATGCGAAATTACATTCAAACACATTTAAAGCAAAATATTTTGTGTTAGTATTCCACAGAAAAGAAATAGCGCTCTTTAGTGGCCTTTTGATCTGGTTTGCGGGTCTGGTGTGAGTGCTGTGCTAAGGTAGGTAGTGCTGTAAGAAACAACATTATTAAACATTTACAGTCTGCAGAGAGACCAGCTGCATTTCACAGACAGGACAGAGGCACTTGAAACCGAGAAATCTCTCAATGTCCGTCATATGTTGCTTTCAGCCATTCACCCTTTATTCATTCCTTCCCCTTGGTGCATTTCATCTACACTTAGGATGACGCAGTTCAGCGAGCCTTTCTGACTGGATCTCCACATTCAGAGCCATGCCTGAAAATGCATCATTAAAGTCATATTATCAGAAAAAACATGTCTGAATTTTATATCTGAACTCATAAAATGATCATCTGAAGCTGTTCTCAGATCATTCAGGTCTAAGAGTCGTTTATGCAACGTTAATGTTAACATTCAGTCTATGAAAGATGAGTCTTCTGCTGTGATGGAGAATGTGCCACTCTTCATGGCACTGGACGTAACTGGGGCATCTGTGTTGTGGTAACCATGACAACATGAGAGTTTGTCATCTACAGTGGCAAAGCTCTGAGGGGATTGAGCTCATGATTCTGAGTCTGTACCACACACCCGCCCACACAAACACACACGTATGTGCACATGCAACATACTACAGTTCTGGTTTAAGCCACGGTAAAAGCATGTGATACTTATGGGCTGTTATTCAGAAAGGCTGTTCGAATCTCACCACATGGGTCCTTTAGAAGGCCGTTTTCAAGAAGACTGTCCCTAGAATAAGTTTCACTTATATGCAAGGTAATATCAGTTTATTCTTTTCTACTATTCTCATTCTACTAGTCTACTAGAGAGAAGAAGGACTCTCTTTCAGGCCTCTAATTCTTTATCACTTCATTGCAAATGCGGCTCCCTCCCAAACGATTTTTATTCACAAAACTGTGATAGAGGCGGTTTGTTCCCAGCAAGCCGAGGCTTGTTAGTTGGTACGTTTCGCTCTCTCCTCTGCGCTCTGTCATGATGCTTGTAGAAAAACGAGACTAGACAATCGTTGTCAAGGTAACCAATCATCTTTAAAGAACTCATAATGCAAATAGCATTTGAAAACTTGGGTCAATGATGTTGGAGTTAGCTGAGACCTGAACCTGCTATTTATAGATGTCACCAAAATATTGGTTTGGACTGAATTAAATGTTCAAAACATAATCTAAAATCGAGATATTAGCCTCTAAGTGCCATCTGAAATTTTCTTCTAAATTGAGCATTTTTATCAAGCTTGTATGTTTAGGTTCAGCAATTTCAGTTTAATGGCAATTAATAGGTCCTTTTCATTGCCCTTTCATTGTCCTTTTCATTGTTGATTAATGTGCACTGCCTCTTTTGAAACAGATAGAGAGATAATAGATAGATGATAAATAAACTGGGGGGGGGGGGGGGGGATCATGAATAGGAAGTGTGATGCAAGAATGAGATTCAAACTTAATCCACACAAAGCTTGTAAGCTCAAAACCTCAAACTAACCTTTTAAGCAACTTCTTTCCATTCAAAGTTTGTTATTTCTCCAGGCTGACATTCACTTTTTTACGCTGTCGCGCTATGCTAAGTGACAGTCCAGATGATTAAATTAAACAAATGTCATAATTAGCAAAGTGGGGCAGAGACACAGCGAGAGAGAAAGAATGACAGAACGTCAGGTCAAAAAAAGAAAGAACAGGCAATTAAAATCACTATATATTAAAGTCACTATTAAATCACAATAAAAATCACTATTATTTTATTAGCCTAGAATATGCTTTTTTTTTTAAAGAGTGGCTTGGAATCTTTAAATATTAAACACTGCTATTTAATTTTTGGTGAGTTTAATACTGAATGTGCCTTTATGTCTCTCTGTCTCCCTTATTCACACACACATACCGACACAAGGCCGTCTGTGAGGATGGCGTCACTAATGAAACAACTTTGGTGCGCCACATCAGAGTCCACCCACGTTGTTGGAATATGGCACAGGTGTCCAGCCCCCAACAGGCTATTCGAACCAGCTGACTCACAAACACTCCCTCACTGGCTCTGTGTCTGGCATAATCAATTATTCCCAGAGGTAAATCATTATAAATATTTAGCAATCCACAGTCTTTGAAGTTACCAAACCTGAACATTCACCTGTCAACGTCCAGGTCCAATCATGAGGTAAAAACTGTGATATGTTTAATTAAAAAAAGTTTTTAAAAAATAAATTAATACTTCTGTTTAGCAAGGAAGCATTAACAGTGACAGTAAAGACTTCTACAGTGTAAAAAATAATATTTTTCAAATAAATGCTGTTCTTTTGAACTTTCTATTCCTCAAAGAATCCTGAAAACAATGTATCACAGTTTCCACAAATATTACTGTTTTTACAGTAATTTTGATCAAATAAATGCAGCGTTGGTGAGCATAAGAGACTTCTTTCAAAGAAAACAAAAAATACTAAATAAAAGCATTTTCAGCAGGCAAAAGCAGGACTTAATCACAAACTCTGTGGAAGCATGCATTACTTAAACATTATTAAAACTACTGAAAGCATTGGCACACCCCAGCTATCACCAAATTTATGAAAAAAAAGATAATGGCACTAGTAATTATTTGCCATTTAACACAGGTTTGTTTTTAATGGTCAAACAACTGAGAATTATAAGAACACTGAGAAAGATTAACACATTATTTATAATAAGTTATGTGTGAAAAGAGCTACAATCATACTAAGCCAAAAGAGCAGAAACAGATGCCACACACACCACAATTACACCCATGCAGTTACAAAGTTAATTTTAGATAGGCCTACATGCCTTTTTGCAGAAATAACTGTAATTGTAGGAGGCGTTGTTGAAAAACAAAAAGAGTATTATGCAGCTGTTTCTTTTTGCACTTGGGTCATTCCTGTTATGCGGTACCTTTGAAACTCTGTGACTTTTTAAATATGATTATTCTTGTGTTGAATTAAAGAAAGCTTTTCTATAAAATCATACATAAGATTTTCAGAAATATGCTCTGGTCAAACTCAGGCCCTTAAACTTTATTAAACAGGTATAGCTTGATTTATTTACTACACAATAGTGACGTGACATGTCAAGTATGGTGTCCCATACTCTAAATTTGTGCTCTGCATTTCACCCATCCAAGTGCACACACACAGCAGTGAGTATTGAACACACACTGGGCAGCCATTTTTGCTGCAGCGCCAGGGGAGTGATTGGGGGTTAGGTGCCTTGCTCAACCACACCTCAGTTGTGGGTAATGAGAGTGGAGGAGAGTGCTGTTCATTCACTCCCCCATGCACTTCAACATGCACTTGAATTTTAACATGGTGCTATATAATACTAAAAGTGGTTCTTTGGCTCGTAATCAGGAACCACTTTAAGTATAGCACTAAATCTTGGTGCTTCAGTGGTTCTTCAGCAGTTCTTCACTGGTCCTTTGGGATGACTGAGGTGCTATATAGCACCGCTACTATATACAGAACATGTTAAGCCCCTGTATGGTTCTTCAGCGGTTCTTCACTGGTTCTTTGGGATGACTGAGGTGCTATATAGCACCGCTACTATATCAGAACATGTTAAGCCCCTGTATGGTTCTTCAGCGGTTCTTCACTGGTTCTTTGGGATGACTCAGGTGCTATATAGTACCGCTACTATATCAGAAC
The DNA here is from genome assembly GCF_018812025.1 of Megalobrama amblycephala. Lineage (NCBI taxonomy): Eukaryota > Metazoa > Chordata > Actinopteri > Cypriniformes > Xenocyprididae > Megalobrama > Megalobrama amblycephala. The sequence continues at coordinate 3,836,030 of NC_063051.1, forward strand.
ATGTTAAGCCCCTGTATGGTTCTTCAGCGGTTCTTCACTGGTTCTTTGGGATGACTGAGGTGCTATATAGCACCGCTACTATATACAGAACATGTTAAGCCCCTGTATGGTTCTTCAGCGGTTCTTCACTGGTTCTTTGGGATGACTGAGGTGCTATATAGCACCGCTACTATATCAGAACATGTTAAGCCCCTGTATGGTTCTTCAGCGGTTCTTCACTGGTCTTTGGGATGACTGAGGTGCTATATAGCACCGCTACTATATACAGAACATGTTAAGCCCCTGTATGGTTCTTCAGCGGTTCTTCACTGGTTCTTTGGGATGACTGAGGTGCTATATAGCACCGCTACTATATCAGAACATGTTAAGCCCCTGTATGGTTCTTCAGCGGTTCTTCACTGGTTCTTTGGGATGACTGAGGTGCTATATAGCACCGCTACTATATACAGAACATGTTAAGCCCCTGTATGGTTCTTCAGCGGTTCTTCACTGGTTCTTTGGGATGACTGAGGTGCTATATAGCACCGCTACTATATCAGAACATGTTAAGCCCCTGTATGGTTCTTCAGCGGTTCTTCATTGGTTCTTTGGGATGACTCAGGTGCTATATAGCACCGCTACTATATACAGAACATGTTAAGCCCCTGTATGGTTCTTCAGCGGTTCTTCACTGGTTCTTTGGGATGACTGAGGTGCTATATAGCACCGCTACTATATCAGAACATGTTAAGCCCCTGTATGGTTCTTCAGCGGTTCTTCACTGGTTCTTTGGGATGACTGAGGTGCTATATAGCACCGCTACTATATCAGAACATGTTAAGCCCCTGTATGGTTCTTCAGCGGTTCTTCACTGGTTCTTTGGGATGACTGAGGTGCTATATAGCACCGCTACAATATACAGAACCAGTTAAGCCCTTGTATGGTTCTTCAGTGGTTCTTTGGGGGGGTTAAGGTGCTGCTGTACAAAGAGCCTGTTAAACCCCTTTAAAGGTTCTTTACGAGTCAAAGAACCACTGTTGGTGCTGTTTAGCACCATTTTTGTTGAAGAAATGAAATGCGATACGGCACCTCTTATGGGTTCTACATAGCATTATTTGACAAAGGTGCTGTAGAGCACCTTTAAAGATATGGTGCTACATAGCACCAAAAGTGGTTCCCCTATGATTACAAGCCAAGAACCACTTTTAGTGCTATATAGCACTTTTTTTATATAGCACCACTACTGTATACAGAACCTGTTAAGCCCCTGTATGGTTCTTCAGCGGTTCTTCAGTGGTTCTTTGGGGTGGTTATGGTGCTATATATCACCACTGCCATACAAAGAACCTGTTAAGCCCTTTTAAAGGTTCCTTACAATCCAAAGAACCACTGTTTTACTACTAACCACTAATCTTTTAAAGTGTAATATTTCCAATATAGTTAAGACATGCATGAAACAGAGACATGAAAATGTATTGCAAAGTAGGAATGACCCAATTAATGGGAGAATATTACTCTTATCGTTTAAACCGCAACTGTTTTCGACCATTTTACCATTTTGAGGACTTGTGTATACTCATAAATAATGAATAGGTTAAAACTTTAGGTTTTGATACAAAAAGATTGTATCCCCACTGTTTAATCACCGGGTTTATAGTTGTGTTAAACCAGCATAGCGCAGTTTCAGCTGCAGCGCTAAACCCTATACTGCACCTCTACCTGAGAGAAAGAGAGAGCAAATGAAAGAGAGAGAGAGAGCAAACGAGCGCGCGCTCTAAGTGCAGGTTTCTGGGTTGGCAGCAGAGCGCGCGAATAGAGCGTGGCACGCGGAATATTGGCCAAAATTACCACGAACTCAAACATCAGGAGACTCTCTGCGATCAAGAACGCCACCCTTCATAAACCTATTTCTCCTAAACGCTCAAATTATCCGGTAAGTCTTCGTGGTTACATTAATTCAACCTATAAGGTTGGCGCTGAAGGCGTATATTTGTTTCCCCCTTACTGATTTTACCCAACGCTTTCGAAGTAGAATGTGTCATTTACGTTTAACAGACTGAGTCGCTATTTTTCTTTTCTGAAGCAAATTCACCTGTGACACCACCTGTAGCGGATAGCACAAACTCTTTCAACAACTTTAAGAGGTTCCGCGCACAGTCATGATGCTCGTATTTACATTATATTGCAGTTTGAACTTCCGTCAGGTGAATTTTGTCAGTTAAGTGTAAATAGGACGTAAAAAAGTAGGCTTACATCAAACCTAAATCACTGCGTATGTTGTGGTCAAGTGGACACTGCAGTTTCCTTCGTTATTTCATGACAGAAAAAGTTCTGTAATTCATCAGTTCGTCCTCAGTTGATTTCTTTAATTGACAAAAGTGCAATTTTGAAATGTGCAGAAGTGGATTTTTATGTGGTACTGGTCAACAATGTGATATGTAGCCTAATTTGTTAGACCGGGTAATACTTACAGGCAGTAGAAATTGTGTATGGATGCTCACTTGTGGTTAATAGATTTGAAATTTAGATTTTATTTTTGCAGTGACAGTCCATGACAGCACACATAATGACATTTTGAGGGTTTTGTTTCAGCGTCTGTAACAACATCTGTGTTTTCTTCTATATATCTCAAACTTTTATAGTGTATTTATGCTCAGATTAGAGTGGTTAATAAATTTACTACTAATACCAAAATTGTGTAAATAAGTTTCAAGTACAATATAGGCTACTGCTGTTAAACCTAGCACACCACTCTGTTATTTTTTACTTTATTGTGGTGATCAAATTGACTTCATTAATTAAAGATAGAAATTTACTTCATTCATAAATGTGAACAAATAGGAGACATTTTAATAATATAAACCAAATACATAACCTTGTAACTCTAAAAACAGACAGTGTGGGTTTGTATGTGTGGTGCATAACCAATATGCTATTTTGTCTTGTCTTGGAGTAAAAAAAATATTTGTGTGTCCAGTAGACACAAAATTTTTTTAACATGTAGATGCATAAATTAAAGATAACTTGCTTATTCAAATGATACTAGTTCTGTCATTTAACATTAACATGAATTAATTTTATTTTCATTCATTTTAATTTCTAATTGGTTAAAACAGATGGTGTGTAAATATATCCATAACATATATATAATGTTTGTATGTATGTGTGTGTCTGTGTGTGCATTGCAACAATGGACTGTTGTGCACTTCTCCTCATAGACTGTAGTCCATAATTTCAACAATTTACGTTTAGCGTTTATCAAGTATTTAGTTATCAAATTCGGTCAGTTTGTATTGTTTTTGTCCACCTCTTAATTTTTTGTCTCTGTTGTTATCTGATATAATTTCACCATTATATATCCATCTGCTCAAAAGGAGTCCATCTGCTGGAGTTGATGATGTTATGGCATCAATAGATAGAATAGCAGAACTGACCTTGCTCTCTGTGGCTCCCATAGAAGACGCACAAAGAAGCCCGGACACTGTGTTTGTGTCAGTGTCTGTAAAGTATGTGTGTGTGAATGCAACCCACGGGCTAAAACACCACCCACCACCTCTGTTCAAAACACCATCCTGTTCTCCAGAGCTCTTAGCAGGGCCCGTCATCCCTTTATATAACATAACACCTGGCCCACCTCCACCCCCAGCCAACACCCGCACTGCACCAAAGGTGATGAACAAGAGCACCCTCCCCACTGCAGTTTTACCTAAACTGAATCAAAACAATACACTTCTATAATGGCGGACCACTGGCCACAATAGTTAGAGATTGTTTTTTAAAGCCAGATCTTTTCTCAACAACCTGTTGATCAGTGTTTCAGACAGAGGTGGCCAAAACAATATAACCAAACCAAATACAGTTATTAGGTCTTTTCATTGTGTTCTTTTCCACCATTCAAGTGCCTGTTGCAGAAATATTAGTGCTCAGAGTTTTGTCTATTTCTGACTGATGTTTTTTTTTTTTTCTTCCATAAACTACTGTTCAAAAGTTTGGGGTCAGAATATATATTTTTTTATATAAATAAATAGTTTTATTGATCAAGGATGTGTAAAATTTATCAAAAGTGATAGAAAAAACATTTATAGTGTTACTAAATATTTTGATTTCAAATAAATGGCATTCTTTCAAACTTTGTTCATCCTAAAAAAAAAAAAAAAAATGAAATGATTGAATTCAAAATTGATCATAATAAGACCAAATCAGCATATTAATGATTTCTGTTGAATTTTGTGATACTAAAGAATGGAGAAATTACTGCTGAAAATTCAGCTTTGCCATTAAAACGATAAATTACATTTTAAAATATATCAAATTAGAAAACAATTATTTTAAATTGAAATCATTGTTCACAATATTACTGTTTTTACTGTATTTTTGATCATATAAATATAACATTGGTGAACATAAGAGTCTTCTTTCAAAAACTTTAAAAAAAATCGTGCAAACACCAAACTTTTGAACATGTAAAATTTGTAATTTTGTGGAAAACAGAAAATCATTGGCTGTATCTGAAATTCCATATTATATATTATAGGCAAAAAACAGTATGTGACAAAATAAGCATGTCTGAATTCACAGTACTCATAAAAGATTAGGCAAAAGTACCGGATTCTGAGATTCTGAAGTGTGCATATGATGGACACTTTATTATCCCATGAGGCCACGGGAGAGGATTTTTGAATGGCAGTGATGTGTCACGTGATAATGACAACATGCCGAATGTAATATACTATATTACATATATCTACTATATAGAACATAGTCGTGAAGTAATTACTTATTTAAAATAAGTACCTACTCGAGAGTAGTGATTTCGGATGCAGCAATTGTTTAAAGGTGCAGTATGTAGTCTTAATCACCTACTCAACACATGACTATATCTATAAAATACGTGCTTAACACAGTGTCACTATTGGCATAGCCGAGACATTTGAGATCACGAGATCTCATCTGTTTTATTTCTGTCTAAATGGAAACCTCCAGTTCACACTACATTCCCTGGAGCTGCTTCTAAGGATATAAAATAAGAGGACGAGTATCAGTGTGTCTGTGCATATGTGTGAATGAGAGAAGAGAGATTAGAGTAAAAAAAATGACAGAAGAAAATAACAGAACTGAATCTACAGGTTCTGAGTTTTAGGGGGGTCCATAAAACTCAGCATCACACATGACACATGCCCTCATGACCTAGATTCATGCCCCCAAGAGTGTCTCAATCTGTCCTGTCTCCTGGCAGAAAAGACACCGATTAAACTTTATTTAGCGTGAATATAAAATGCAATCAACTGTGTCTGTCAATTTTACGTTTACGTGTTATTTTATGTTAAAACTACATATAAAATACAATAACTTTCACTTCTCTGGTTAAGGACCGTATTACTCGGCTAGCTTCAGAGAGTAACTGTGATTTGACTGTCTGTGCAATGTCAGATATAAATGGGAATTTAAAATGGAGATGTTAATTAATATTTCACCCACCCACTCTTTTTACATAGTCAACATTTCCATTACCATCTGGGGATGCATTAGTCCATGCAGGTCTAATGGAGCTGGACTTATGGACCTGGTTAGTGGATTTGTTGGAGTCATTAGTTTCTCACAAGTTCAAGAGATATGAAAGCACCACAGCTGTGTAATATTTCCAGTAACAGTAGATAATGGTTCTCTTAGAAAGTCTATTTATTTTAGTTTTAACATTAGCTTGAGTCCAATTTAATTAAATGCTCAGTAGGATTTCATTGATCACAATATATTTCTTTTTTTGGTCTTCATTCTGTCAAGAAGATTGAGGGTCTCTGTCTTTGCAAACTCATTTTTTTAATTTAGATTTTAGATTTAATTGTGCCTCTTTTTAGGTTTCGCTGTTACAGTTATTTGAAAACAATGGTTTGGGTTAGCAGTGAGAATATGGAAGCCCAGTGTTGTAATGTGGAAAGCTCGGCGGGATATGTTTTATTATATTACCAGCATTCAGGAAATATTGCTGGCTGCTAACATACCCATCACTGATTCCCAAAACTATCTCCAACTCAGCAAGAGAGCAGTCTGATGTAAGACTTCCAAGTGAAAGCTTGAGAATTTGAGACTTCTCTTGAGAAGTGTTGTGGTTCTCTCACTGCAAGCTAATACTTGAAAAGCAGCCATGGAATAAAATAGAGCAACATCTTTGCTTTTATAGTCTGTTGGAATCCAGAAGCTATTGCTTTTCCCTCCTTTTTTTGTTGCCTGGGAAACGGTGTTATCATGAGGCGGGTGCTTGTTGTTAAGTGATCCACCCTCAATGTTTTTCGGTGGAAGCATGCCCAGAACAGACAGGAAATGAAGTTAACTGAGCAGCACTCTTTGTTCATGCAGTGGCATTAATACATTTTTTCTGCAGTCTGTGAAGAACATTTTCTGAAAGTTATGGGTTGAGAAAATCAAAGATCATTGTCTTCCTGCTGACGTCACAAAACAAAACCCTTTTATTTTCCAACTTCTCCACTCCAGCTACCTGTAATATAGAGAGCATTTTTCATGATCCATTCAATAACCATTTAATTTAATTAATTTATTTAGTTGCTTTAACCGTCCACCTGGAAACAAAACCATCATGACCCCCTTATGAAAGAAGACATTCATTGTATTTACAACTTTTATAACTGTGACAATGGCCGCTTATCAGAATCAACTAAACACTGGGTTTTCAAAAGTATGTGAAGTTCACAACGCCTTTGTTGCAGTAAACTTGCATGAATTTATTGCACGCCGGTCTGTTATTGTAGGGACATCGACTTTACATTTTCGTGCCCTAATCATGACACTGTGGGTGTTTGCTCAAAGTCCCTTAAAGACAAGTCATTTCACTCGGCGCCAATCTTTGAAACGCCTCTCGGGCATCCTGGGCATCATGCAATGTCTTTGAATGGGGAAACATCAAATTCTCCAAAACTGTTCGCCAACCTTCCATATTTGAAATCACCAATGAAATCTAACAACAACTGGCTCATAAATTTAGTTTCTAAACGCTTGAATCATGAAAAAAAAAAACTATTTTTCAGGCTGGATCATGCTAATGCGCATGCGCAGACCTAAATGAGCATCTCTTCGGAGGCGGGCGTCTGACTGTTTCTATAGAAACCGGTGATTCTAACGGCCGCTGAAGTGACGCGATGACTTTACCAGTCGGCGATTGGCTCTTATTTAGAAGGCGGGACTTATTCCGCCATATTGCGCGTTACACTTTCTCCCATTCAAAACAATACGAGTGACACGTCTTGTGTTATTCTATAGTCTTTGGTTTGCTTTACATGCCGGTCTGACTCTTATGAGCATTCCTTGACCAATAAAAGCTGCTATAGAGTCCAGACCTTCTGACTTCTGGAGGTCTGGCTACGCGGGACTACATTATCTTTATTAAATGAATATTTGATGACAGGCATTTTATGACAGCAAATTTGCCCATAAAGTGTTAGTTCACCCAAAAACAGAAATTTTCATCAAGTACTCACCCTCAAGTCGAGCACTCAAATTTGGTAAACGGAAGCTCAAGCATGCTTGCTTGACACGCGAGAACCAATGAGGTTCATTCTCGCGTGTCACACCAGCATGTTTGAGCTTCTGCAAGATCCAATGAGGTTCATTCTCGCGTGTCACACCAGCATGTTTGAGCTTCTGCAAGAACCAATGAGGTTCATTCTCGCGTGTCACACCAGCATGTTTGAGCTTCTGCAAGAACCAATGAGGTTCATTCTCGCGTGTCACACCAGCATGTTTGAGCTTCTGCAAGAACCAATGAGGTTTGTTCTCGCGTGTCAATCAAGTACGGTTGAACTTTCATTTACCATATTTGAGAGCTCTATGTATGTCTGCTGATCAACGTTTATATGTGAATAAAAGCTAAATTAAATCTGTTCATATATAAAGTGATCATGACTTGGATTAAATCGCTTGTTTCATATGGATTTATTTTATGAATGTTTTGAACTGTCAGAGTTTTGGGTGAATAGACTTTCAATAGAGGGACAGAAATCTCTCAGATGTCATTAAAAATATCTTCATTTCTGTTTAGAAGATGAACGAAAGTATTATGGGTTTGGAACGAATTTATGACAGAATTTTCATTTTTAGAATAACTATCCCTTTAAGTGTTTTGTCTCCTGCATATGAAAAAAGGCAAAGACAAAATGTAGAAACCACGTCAACGCTGAAACTAAGAAAAATGGCTCCAAATATTTTTGATTGATTTGATATCAGTCACACCCTGTTTTCTCTGAATCTGAGCACAGTTAATCTAAACCCATCTGTCACAGGACAGATCATAACCTAAGAGACTTGATTTTAGTCAAAACATGTAGTAACTGCGTTTTGCCTTTGCACGGCAGAATAGTACAGTGGGATTTATCCAACACTCTTAAAAGTCGTCTCCCACCGGTCAAGTTTTGGTCATATTCCAAGGATACCTTAGGGACAGATTTTCGTGAGTCCTTAAATGTAGAACTGTTTGCTTGTGTTTGTGTTGTGCAGTGCTGCGCAATGACCAGCTCCCCTTCTCTTGAATCCACCTGCCCAGCTACTGCTGGCTGTACTCTAAAGCAGCCGCACTGTACTGTACCACTGCATTTATGTATGACTGTAACCAAGGCAACAAACAACATAAGGAACAGAATGGATAGATTAGCCGACTGGGTGTGAAGCAAATCCAGGGTTCTTAATACGCACATAATTCCTCCAATTAGCTATTCCTCAGAGAAACCAGAGTCTTTTTGGGAAAGGAAGGTTCTGACTGCAGCAGCTTGTGGCTTTGTGGAGGTATTAGACAGGTAAGATAAGATGCACTGCCCTCTTTGAAGGTTGTATTGTGCTCTTTGATGTTGTCCGTTGAGTCTCAGGAATGTTTTCACACACTCCATATGACCGTTTACAATACAAAAAGTAAAGTTGTATATTTTAGTATGGATAAAATGTGTATTTATTTTGTAGTGAGTTCCATCATTTATGTCAGAATTCTCCTTGGTGTAACATCAGAGACAGATTTCTTTTTTTTCTTTTTTCTTTTTTTTTTGCGTGTGCGTGTGTGTCTTGGTGCTGTACTAAGCCATCTGGCACCTACTGTTTCACCACAGCTTGATAAGATTCACCCTTTGAAGAGACCTAAGGATCCTGCTGTCTGCTAGGCCTGTGGTGTCCATCTACAGACCTCTATCACCAGAAATCTGGTGTGTTGCATTATTTAAGAGTCATAAAATATGACGTGTTTTTGACCAAATATGAGGAAGTCAGTTCCGAGGAGCTCGATTTTGTATGTATTTTCCAATTTTGTTTGTGTAGGTTATATTGACAATGCACTTGGCAGAAAACGTGGATTTACAGTTCTAAATTTGGTCAGTTCAAAGTCGCACCTTCCTCAGATTTGCTTTAAACATAATTTAACCACTTTCAGGTCTCGATGATCCTTTTTTTCTATTGTGGAACACAGGAGGAGATTTCATCAAAATGTTTTATATATGTATGTCACATGTGTATGTATGTATACACAGTAAAATCCCCAGAGTTAAATCAGCTCTGCTCAGAGTACATATGGTCCCTCTCTAAATAGTGTTAAAGTAACACTGAAACAGAGTTAAAGTTAATGAGATAATTAAGCAATTAATAAGGCTGTGACTGAAGTCAGTTGTAGTTCTTGTGTTTCTCTTCTGCTTGTTAGCAGCAGGTGTTCATCACTAATGCACAACCATTATTTAATTAATTGCTTAATTATCTCATTAACTTTAACGCTGCTTTAGTGTTATTTTAACACTATTTAGAGAGGGACCATATGTACTCTTAGTAGAGCTGATTTAACTCTGGAGATTTTGCTGTTTATGTGTGTGTATGCTAAATGATTTATTTATTTGCTGATTTTCCTACATAAATTAGTAAGAACATTTTTTGAGATCATTGACATTGTAATCACAAATTATTTGCTTTGGATCAGAAATCAAAAGGCAGAGATGAAGCTGCATTTTTTGTTGTTTTACTTTAATTTTCGAATTAAATTAAGTCTTTGTGGAAGAAGTAATAATAAAAGAAAATTAATGAAGTACAATAACTAATTTTCTTGAAAGTTTCCAGTTTCAATGTCACTGGACTGTGGAGGAATGACAGTTCAAAGACATGAACTAAAAACTTTCCTTTTGTTTGTAAAGAGAGCTCTACCAAGGTTACTTTCCCATTCTTTTGAAACATTTAAAATGTTTCATTTAATACTGTTTAAATCATTTTGACAAGCTCTCAGAAATGGACAAAGACTGAGACGTCCATTTTGTTAAAAAATCTGGAAAAATAAAAATCTAGGTGCACTCTACCTCATTTGAGTCATATTATAAATAGCTTACATTATACTGCACATGGCTATATTTTATTTCACAGTATCATTGTGAAGAATATTATTGTAAATATAATGTGGTAGATAACACTAGATGTTGTTTATAAGTGTTTTTGCTGTGTCAAAAATGATGTAAATGAGAGTTCTGTGCTCTGAATGTAGATTAGGTGGGGGTCATATAGGGTTTATGCAAATTTCATTCCTCCTGCTTTATGTAAATTAGTGAGGTCTTTATCTATTTTATTACCACAGTTGGCAATAAAGATTATTACCATGAAGATTGTAAGTCTCAGATCTTCTTCTAATGTCCATCATTAGTTCATAGCTCTGTGGAAGGGTCAATTTGACAATTTGACTTTGGAAAGCACAACAATAACATTAGAAGGCCTATGTCTGATTGACAATGTCTGTATGTCTCAGGCTATAAACATGACAAATTTGGGCTTGATTAAAAGTTTTGTGCATTATATGGCAAGAGTGTGGAAATGTGTCATGTATATAAGGCTGACTGTACATTATCCCAGATTATTACTTGCCAATATTGACTTGAGTTAATTTTTTAACAATTTAACTTAAAACTTCCACTAAGAAAAATCAATCAGAAGACGTTTTTATAGCCAACAAGACGCACAATAATATTAATACGGAATCCTCTGCAGACATTTTCATAAATGAAATGCAAGATGACAGCAAAATATCTGACCACTGGCTACCATGACTGACCAATCAGAATCATGTATTCCAAAGAGCTGTGTTCATAATGTCCGTGATTATGCACAAGTCACCCTTTGTCATATGATTTGAGACAGTTCCCTTGTTTTTAATCAAGCCTCAGCTTTCATGGCCAGAGTACATTTACAACACACAGCTTAATGCAATGATTGTGCCAAATGAGAGACAAAACAACATGATGCACCATCAATTAGATTACTAAGTACCCATTTCTATAAATAAACTCATCCATATGAATGTGTTTTCATAAATAATGTCTGTCTCCATTTGTTGACTCACAGCTAATTGATGTTATGTCTCTTGATTTGTTTGATTGCTGCAAGAGAGCATGTTTTTTAGCTAAGAGGAGAATAAAACACACTTGTTATGGCCGATGGAGGCTTGATGGCCAATTTAGAGTATTAAATGCTCAGATGGCACTTTGCTAATTGAACATAGACACACACATAATGGAATTACAGGACAAATTGTAACTGGGATATTGTAAGACACTGACATATATGTTTCTCTATATAAAAAGAATGTAAATCTGCATGTTTTTAAAAAAATTTGCTCCATTTTGTGTACTATTTTTTTATTTTATTTAAACTACGCAGAAGACATTTTTATGGCTAAAATGTTGGACTTTCATAGCTTGAGAGACTTATTTGAGTTCTCAGTGATGCTTTAGAAATATTTTTCACTGTTAGTTTATGTTAATCTTGTTAACATGATAAGTGAAACCTTATTGTAAAGTGTTACCGAAATCTCTGACTTTTGATGTCTGGGCAAATCTGAGCTCAGTTAAAACATGTTGAGATCTCATTTGAATATAGTTGATGCATGTGAGACACTCTTTTTTTTATAAGAGAAATATTTCTGAGAGAAGACAAACGTCTACTTTTGCTTTCCATTTAATCTCATTGCTGTCTAGGGCGGATCTCATCTGAGTTTTTATCTTTCTAATGAGTGCTTTCGGCTTACTGGTAAAACAGTACAGTTAAACAGTCCAGGTAAACTCATGAAAGCACTTGAATGAATCCAAACATCATTATTTGTTTGAACAGTGCTGGTCATGAAACAATTTCAAAATCTTATTTGATGTTAAGCTCAATAGGCAGTTAGAACACTATATAGCTTTGCAGCATGTCTTATAGAAAAGGCTGAGTGACAGCAAATGTAGACACAGCTGGCAGCTCTGCAGAGAGAGAGACAAACAATGCCCAGGGCTTCAAACTGAATGTTCAGCTTTACAGAGCACAGACAGCTTTGACGACGTACAGACACATGCATGCACACAAATACTAAAGCTGGATTGCATAATTTATCAGAAACAAGGTAAAAGGGTTATATTTTGTCTATTGTTTTCTAACGCATGAATACAAGAGGCACAGATGACCTCCAAAACTCAAAAGATTTAGACAAGCACATTTTTGATATCTCCCTGCTGATGGAAGCTTGAGTAACTCTTCAGCTAGAAACATTTAGAGGAATGTTTCATTTACAAATTTGCTCACCAGAAATGTACTTCAAAATATGAATACATTTCCCTAGTGTCCTCACATCTGCCCTTTTCCTTCTGCTGCCAAAGAAAAAGTGCAGCTGCCACTGGGAATTCTTTTATGTGTTTATTGTGTTAATGGACATTCTGTTGCAAGACTTGTAATGATTGCATTTTTACATGCACCTCAGATGTGATGAGACCCTTTCTGGAAAAATAAAGAAAAATCACAAATGAAATATCTTAATATCTCAGGTGTGTCTCGTAGACAACAGTGAGAGAAAATTGAGTTTTTGCAATCAAATGTCAGAGATTTCAATGTGAACTCAAACATTTCTTAAAGGGATAGTTCACCCAAAAATGAAAATTTGATGTTTATCTGCTTACCCCCAACCTACATCCAAGATGTAGGTGACTTTGTTTCTTCAGTAGAACACAAATGATGATTTTTAACTCCAACTGTTGCGGTCTGTCAGTCAAATAATGCTAGTGGATGGGAACTTCTACTATAAGAATAAATAAAACTAGCATAGACAAGTCCAAATGAAACTCTGTGGCTCGTGATGACACATTGATGTCCTAAGACACGAAACGATTGGTTTGTGCGAGAAACCGAACAGTATTTATATCATTTTTTACCTCTAATACACCACTATGTCTAACTGCGTTCAGCATTCGCTTAGTGAGGTCTGATCGCGCTCTGACATTGGCAGTGATGTCTCGCGCATATACTTCAATGAGAGCGAGACATCACTGCCGCTGTCAGAGCGCGATCAGACCTCACTAAGCGAATGCTGAATGTGGTTGGACATAGTGGTGTATTAGAGTTAAAAAATGATCGTTTCGTGTCTTAGGATATCAATGTGTCGTCACGATCCGCAGGGTTTAATTTGGACTTGTCTATGCAAGTTTTATTTACTCTTATAGTAGAAGTTCCCATCCACTAGCATTATTTGACTGACAGACGGCAACGGTTGGAGTTAAAAATCATCATTTGTGTTCTACTGAAGAAACAAAGTCACCTACATCTTGGATGCGCTGGGGGTAAGCAAATAAACATCAAATTTTCATTTATGGGTGAACTATCCCTTTAACAAATTCTTCCAAGATTGTCTGAGCTATGCTTTTCAAATTCATTTTATAGCTCTATACTTCATCAGCAGTCTCATTTAACCCTCCCCCTCATTCTTTTTTTGAAGTTAAACATCAGAATTTGTAGTATTTCTCAGTCTATTCATTATAAACAATATAATAAGAAAAAAAATGATAAAAAAATGTTTTTTGTGAAAAATGTACAGGGTCACTATAGAGACCTGAGGTATGTGATAGTGTAAGTATATTTTTTCTGAGCAACACCAATTTAATCTCAGGTGACTCAATAAGCGCAATTCCCCTTTATTCCTTAAAGTGGCAATGTCCAATACACATTGATGATGTGATGTTTCACTCATAATTACTGCAGGCATACAACAAAAGAATACACAAGTATCATCAGCAAAACTTGGAACGGCTCAAATATTTAAGTACTGTTCGCAATCAAACATTATAGTCAGTGTCACTTGATGGTGGATCTGATAAAAAAGCTGTCAGCAATGAAAATATTGCTCTTGAAGACATTGAAAATGATAGTTTTGAGAATATTGTTGAGATCATGAATATGAGCCAAATGCTAGGTTGTATTGGGGAAATGAGCTCTGATGATGACAATTATGATGGTAAAAAAGCATCTGCTTAAATTGAACCCTTCCAAGTTCCAAAAGATAATTAAATATGCTCTTTTTATTTATTTATTTTTTTTATTCTTTTGTGATTGTTATTAAAACATCGGGAGGTTTTGTGCTATTGCGGCAGTTAGAAATCCATCCACAACATTAGATATATATCTGGGTCACTAAAGACCCGAATATGTAATAATGATGGCCAAAACACTCATGCTAAAATGTATGATGTATCATAGTTGATACTCACATTTTAATTGCTTATGCAAAACAATAACATTATTACTAAACACAGTCCCAGTTTAGTTTTTAAACATCTCTTCTCCTGTTCTCCAAACAGAGCTGTCTTTAAGGCACTTCTCTCCCCTCATTACCATGCATATATTGGCCTTGCAAAGCCAGTGTCTCCTGCAATCATAGGGGCCAAGGGGAGATTAATTAGAGACCTTAGTGCTTCTGTGACGGGCAAAGCAAACAGCCTCTCTCCCAGTCTGTAATTTATGTAATGCCTCCTTTACTGTGAATATCAGGAATGGCCTTTTTTTTTTTCTTTTTTTTTTTGGTTGATACTCCGTTGCTGGGTGATAATGATGCTTCAGTCTGCTCTCCTGCCTTTTCTGGACTATTCTGGGAGAGTGGAGGAGGGAAAATAGGATGTTTTTGTACTGTAACATCAAACAAAGAGTTTCAGAGTAAGTTCAAGCCCAGCAGAGTTCAGAGGCGTGCAGTGCATGTGAACTATTGTGCTGGTTTTTGTCTTGGTTCTTTGTTAATGTTGAAAGCCTGAAGCCTTTAGAGACAAAATCATGTCACATTATCCGGTGGAGCTTCAGTGTGATTGAGGACTGTCATGGTGTTTGGCAAATTGTTGGGTCAGACCCGAGTAGCGGTGCAATTGTACTGCCAGCCTGATGCGTAATTGCTTGTTTGTGTGAGGCCTTTTTTGTCGTTTGTTTCAGTATGTTATACTGCAATAGATAATAGCTGTCCTCCCAGCTCTCAAAACAGTAAAGTGACATTTTTAGAAGATTCACCACAGTTTTGAGAGTCTATTCAGGCTCTTCAAAGAAGATTAAACTAACAGAGCATCATATGATGTGCTGCATAAGGGGAATTTAACACTGGTAGGGGACTTTTGTGCTCTGCGTGTGGTGCATTTAGTTTGGAGCATTGTGTTCTTCTTTGGTCGTTTCACTAGTTCACTAGTTAATTTTAATGTAAAACGCTGTAGGGTTTATTACAAAAGGAATAAAGCCATAGGAAACCTTTACAAAAGTACACATTAAAGCAAGTACTTACACAAATGCTCAGCTATAGTGAGGATTTCACAAAAAATGAAGCCATGTTTGTGATGGCCAGATTATATCTTTTATTCTAAAATCAACTGCAACTGAAAGAACAACCATCTTGCTACCAGATCATAAAAACGAAAGAAAAGTTATCTTTCCAGTTTTTCTTCAAAATATCATTTGTTCGAAGGTTTCACAGAAATAAATGGGTTGTGAATGCCATTTCGTGTTGACTTGAAGGATAAGTTTATGACACAAAACATGTCATTCTGCATCGCCCGGCAGACTTTTGACAGCTCCTGGGCTTTTGTTAAAACTACAGGTCGAACTTTTGCATTTTTGTATTCCCACCCAGTAGGTTTAAAGGTGCCCTAGAACTTATTTTTAAAAGATGTAATATAAGTCTAAGGTGTCCCCTGAATGTGTCTTTGAAGTTTCAGCTCAAAATGCCCCATAGATTTTTTTTAATTCATTTTTTTAACTGCCTATTTTGGGGCATCATTAACTATACACCGATATATAGGTTGTGGCCCCTTTAAATCTCTCCAGCATAAACACAGTTTACATAGCTAATATAACTCTCAAAATGGATCTTTACAAAATGTTCTTCATGCATGCTGCTTGCATGCGTCGGATCATGTAAGTATAGTATTTATTTGGATGTATTACATTTGATTCTGAATAAGTTTGAGGCTATGCTGCGTGGCTAAAGCTAACATTACACACTGTTGGAGAGATTTATAAAGAATGAAGTTGTGTTTATGCATTATACAGACTGCAAGTGTTTAAAAATGAAAATAACGACGGCTCTCTTGTCTCCGTGAATACAGTAATAAACGATGGTAACTTTAACCACATTTAACAGTACATTAGCAACATGCTAACGAAACATTTAGAAAGACAATTCACAAATATCACTAAAAATATCATGTTATCATGGATCATGACAGTTATTATTGCTCCATCTGCCATTTTTCGCTATTGTCCTTGCTTGCTTACCTAGTCTGATGATTCAGCTGTGCACAGATCCAGACGTTAATACTGGCTGCCCTTGTGTAATGCCTCGATCATGGGCTGGCATATGCAAATATTGGGGGCGTACACCCCGACTGTTACGTAACAGTCGGTGTTATGTTGAGATTCGCCTGTTCTTTGGAGGTCTTTTAAACAAATGAGATTTATATAAGAAGGAGGAAACAATGGAGCTTGAAACTCAGTGCATGTCTTTTCCATGTACTGAACTCTTGTTATTCAGCTATGCCAATATAAATTCAATATTTAATTCTAGGGCACCTTTAACAGAGAGGTGGTGACAAAATCATCAAAGTGCATTATGGGTTTTGAAGTTTTTGGCAAAAGGTAACCCTACAGCCCTTTTCTCTGATTTCTCTATTCATGTAGCACTGATTAATTTTTTGCATAGACAGCCAAGTTTTATTAAAACCTAATTTTGCCAGCATTAAATTTCACCTTTAAAGGCATTGTTTACCCAAAAATGAAAATTCTGTCATCATTTACTCACCCTCATGTTGTTCCAAGCCTGTATTGAAGATATTTTTAAAAAATAAATAAATAAAAAATTGTTTTTGTCTGTATAATGAAAGTCAGTGGAGTCCAAAACAACATTGTATGCACTTCCATTGTATGAACAAAAAAATATCTTCTTTTGTGTTTGACAACAGGAATACCCTCATTCAGGTTTCAGGGTAAATTATGACTCAGTTTATATGTTTATTTTGATGGGACCCAATATCACTCATCATTTGGTATGATCCAAATGCAAATAAATTAAGACTGCTTAATGAATGTCATTTTTATCTCGCTTCGGTCTTTTCCTATTGCTTGCTCTCAGATCTATCATAAATAAGCATGATTATTGCATGTTCAAAGAATCTGAATTTTTCAGAGCTACTTCCTGCCATAAGTGGAAATTGTCACTTTTGGAATAAATTGTAGGCATTGCTCATGTGTGGTTATGAGTGTGCTGTCTGCCAAATCTCTCTCTCCCCCTCTTTCTCACTGACTTTTTTTTCGCTCTCAGATAAATGAGAATTTATTCCTCCTCTTTGAGTTCTGGCTTAGACAGAGAGAAAAGCGCAGGGTCATGCAGCTCACTTGCAGCTCAATGGAAAAAAAGAAAGAAAAAAGAAACAACTGTGTGTATTTTAATTGTCAATGAATGAATGTGGAGCGGCATCTCAAGGCTTCACAGCAAAAACTCTCTTCATAATTTATTAAACTCACACCATCATCAGCACATCAGCAGCTTTTCAAGACATGCACAATTAAAATGTGCTCTCAAAGGGTGGAGAAAAGACAAAAATTCTCTAATCATCAACATTATTGTGTATTGAGAGGCTGATAATTTGCTTGGTAATGTTGAATATGTAACGTAAAGAAGGATTTAACTGATGCAGCAGTGTTGATTTGTGCTATATATGTTATTATTGCTGTGACAGTGGCTCATTTCAGGTTTCACCGTTCAAGTTTGTGGTGGTTAAATTTTGCTCACCAAGGCTGCATTTATTTGATCAAAATACAGTAATATTGTGAAATATTATTACAATTTAAAGTAAATGTTTTCTATTCAAATGTATTTTAAAATGTAATTTGTTCCTGCAAAGCTGAATTTTTCAGGGTCACATGATCCTTCAAATGCAGCTTAATATTTTTGTGTTAACTCTGATGCATTTTTTCAGGATTCTTTTATGAATAGAAAGTTAAAAAGAACAATGTTTATTTGAAATGGAAAATTTACTTTCACATTTGATCAATTTTTATTGCATCCTTGGTGAATGAAAGTATTAATTTCTTTCAAAAATGAAAAAACATCCCACTGACCGCAAACTTTTGAACTGTAGTGTATCATATTATCATTCCTGGTGTGATTTAAAAAGTACCGGAGCATAGTGCTGTTCATTCAATGCTGTTATATAATTGCAATGTTATCTTATAGTAAATATAATTCAAAATTCTTACATTTTCAGAAGAAATATGTTATAGCTAGGGTCCCTCCTTCAGTGTGCTATAAATCTATTACCCACCACCGAAAATAATAAGCACAATTGCTTAAAAAAGTAATAACACACATCTCCTCAAAAAACCGCATGGTTTGAGATCATTCATGTCCATAGTACTTGATGCATTTGAAAAATTATGAAATAATTTTTTGTGTTTGCTTTCCAGAGCAGTAGCAGCCATGCCATTTGGCTGTTTGACGCTGGGAGAGAAGAAGGACTACAACAGTCCGTCAGAGGTCACTGATAAGTATGACCTGGGACAGGTAGTGAAATCGTGAGTACAAATCTATGGTTACATCTTCCTCTTATTTTCATGTTGTTTATAGTAACCTTTTCGTGTATGCTTGTGAAAATGCTCCTTTTTGCACTTTTCTAACTTAATATAGTTTTTTCTTCATTACAAATTCTTTTTGACATTTCCAAAAATTCTTTCCAGGTTTAAATAAGATTTTGAATCCCAGATTTTCAATGTTGACTCAACAGCACTGTTTATTGTCTGTCTGCATTACCAGGGAGGAGTTTTGTGAAATCTTCAGGGCGAAGGACAAGAACACACTGAAAATGTACACCTGTAAAAAGTTCCTGAAGAAAGACGGGAGAAAAGTACGGAAAGCAGCCAAAAACGAGATTCTCATCTTGAAAATGTACGTTTTCTGTGCAGGTTATTTACATTTCCCATGTCTTAAAGGTGCTTGCAGATGGTGCTCACAGCTGAAATTTGTTTAACAAGAGTAGCAGAATGTAGTCGACTCTTTACCATGCAAATGATTTTATTTTTGCAGATAGTCATGATTTCTTTTCAGTTTCTAGCCTGCTTCCTTTCACAGTGTCACAGTTTCTCTCTGGCTTTCTCTCTGTCTCTCCCTGCAGGGTGAAGCATCATAACATCCTCCAGCTGGTAGATGTCTTTGAGACGAGAAAAGAGTACTTCCTCTTTCTGGAGCTGTAAGTGCTTTGGGATTTTTGTGTGTGAGAGGGAAAAAGAAAATACAAGGATGCGAATGAATACTGTTTGCTTCCATTGTGTTTAAATTTTAAAGAAATACTTGAATCAAAATTGAAAATTCTTTTATTTACTCACCCTCATGTTGTTCCAAACCCATGTCGCTTTCTCTCTTCTGTGGAACACACACACACACACACACACACACACACGCTATATATATATATATATATGTATATATCTCCCCTGAATGGATAGGGATGTGGAATATAGAATAACAGAATATCAAACAGTATATTTAGTGAATAATAAAGTGAGTAGGGACTTAGATTTTCAAGCTGCAAATGGTTGAAATGTTGACAAAACTGTTTTCATTTTTTTTGTAACTTTATGATTTTTATCTATAAACCAAAAAGTGGACTTTTTGCAATTATCCTTACATTGCAAGCACAAGTTTTTCACTCTAACATGTGAATATCTGGTTTGCCTTTTACTTCAGGGCCACAGGAAGGGAGGTGTTCGACTGGATCTTAGACCAGGGCTACTACTCAGAACGTGACACCAGCAATGTGATTCGGCAGGTGCTTGAGGCTGTGGCTTACCTGCACTCTCTCCACATCGTTCACAGAAACCTAAAGGTGACTTGGGGCTTTACTTCCATCTAATGGTCACCACATGGTATTGCACCAGAATGCAATCTCAGACTTGTGTCAGGAGACAGAGGTTGATTAAACACAAAGTTAATTCACACCAAAAGGAAAATTCTGTTATCATTGACGTCTTTTTCTTTTAAATGCAATCCTAAAAATTCTTATAAATGCTTTGTAATGTGAAGTTCATGAGGTTTAATATAATTTATTGCTTTTACTACTGTATCTCACCTCATCAGCTGGAAAATCTGGTCTACTATAACCGTCTGAAGAACTCCAAGATTGTAATCAGTGACTTTCATCTGGCCAAACTGGAAAATGGTCTCATCAAAGAGCCATGTGGCACACCAGAGTACCTTGGTAAGGAAAAAGTGTCAAATTTTCAGATGTAACTGCACCATATATTATGAATCATGATTATTAATATAAATATATTTATATAATTATAATATATTAGGGTCAATGATGTAACACTAATCAGTTTATGTTAAAAATATTAAAAATACAATTTCTGAATTAAAATGTCTTTTTTTTTTTTCTTTTTCTTTTTGTGGGGCTTAAAATCAAAAATATCTTTTTGTCTAAAATGTTTTTTAAATAATTATTAAAATTTGTATTGAATGTCTCAGGAAGTTATTTAAATACCTTTACTTGATTTTAGCCATTACATCATAGATGTTTTGCAAAAATGTATGAAACCAACATGAATACAAAAATTACATACTTCAATATACTTTAAATATACTTCACCTTTTCATCATGTTGGGCATATTTATTTATTTGACCCATTATCATAATTCAGCCTTTTTCTTCTTTCTCTCTTACAGCTCCAGAGGTGGTTGGCAGACAGAGATATGGCAGACCAGTGGACTGCTGGGCCATCGGGGTGATCATGTACATCCTGTGAGTTCATGAGTCGACATCTATACATTTGATTCATTGTATAAGACAGTCCAACATGTTAATTTCATTGTGCTCTTGAACAAGACCTTTGTTTATTAGTAGACCCCACAGATATCTGTTTTGAAGTCACTTACCTGACACATCCGTGGAGTCTTTCATGAATTCATCAGCATGTACATTCCATTCCATTGAGTGTTAGATGATCATTGCCACTCTGTAAGTGCACTGTATTTCCCACATCTAATTCTCTCCCTAATATCTCCTAAACAATCAATTGCTCATGTAGTTCTATAGTCCTAAGAATCTTCTTGCCCTAGGAAATTTATATTATCATGTTCAACAGACTGTCAGGAAACCCACCTTTTTATGATGAGACAGAAGATGACGATTATGATAATCATGATAAGAACTTGTTCCGGAAAATTCTGTCTGGAGACTACGAGTTTGACTCACCCTATTGGGATGACATCTCAGATTCAGGTACAATACTCAAATCACCGTACAGTAGGTTTGGAATGAATCTATGGGGTTCTGATCAAAACACAAATTCAACTTAACTATTTTGAATTGCAGCAAAAAGCCTAGTTGCATGTTTAATGGATGTGGACCAGGACCAAAGACTGACTGCACAGGAAGCCATCAACCATGAGTGGTAAGGAGCCTTTTCCAGTGTCTTTTATAATTAATCTTTGCAGTATTGTTTAAAAAGCTGTGCTTTTTTGTGTGTTTGTTGCTTAGGATATCTGGAAATGCTGCCTCAGACAAGAACATCAAAGATGGCGTTTGTGCTCAGATTGAGAAAAACTTTGCTAAAGCTAAATGGAAGGTAAGATGATTTAGTTATCTCTAGTCATTGCGTTGTGATACACTGCCATTCAAAAGTTTGGGGTCAGTAAGTTGTTGTTTTTTTCTTTTCAAGAAATTAGCAAGCATTAAATTGATTAAAAGTGACAGTAAAGGCATTTATAATGTTACGAAAGATTTCTATTTCAAATAAGTGCTGTATTAGAATGATTTCTGAAGGATCATATGACACTGAAGACTGGAATAATGATGGAATAAATTACATTTTAAAATATATTCAAATAGAAAACAGTTCAATCATAACAATTATTTCACAATATTACTGTTTTTATTGTATTATTGATCATCCTGGGTGAGCATAAAAGACGTCTTTTGAAAACTAACTGTCACCAAACTTCTGAACGGTAGTGTATACACCAAATTCCAATGGGTTTACTTACTAAAAAGACGTTTTAATTTATTAATGATTTAAGTTATTATTGGTTAAAACATATAATAAAACATTATTATTATTTTTGTTATCCAGAAAGCTGTTCGTGTGACCACCATGATGAAGAGACTTAGGGCTCCAGATCAGAGTGACTCTGGAGCCTCTAGTCCTGCACTGGGAGCCTCAGGAGGACCTGTTACCCCCAGCACCACCCCTGTTCCCCTGGCTGCCACACCAGTGCCTCCCCACAGCACCCTGGTAGGCCAAGATCACCCCGAGGCCCAGGGACAGGAGGCATCGGCTCCAACACGGTGTAATGGAGAGATGTTGACATCCCAGCAGCGTTAGTGGGGAGACAAGGGAGGAATAGAATGGCTGATTACATTTAGAGAAATATAGTAACAAATAGAGCAGCACCATATTGAAATCTAATGGTGGAGCAAAATTCAATTGTGCTTAGAAGCTTGATCGCCATTTTACATTTTCATTTGTGCAAAATGCTGTAATCTACGAAGACTTTAAAATGTAAATCCCAGACCCATAGTAGTTTATGGCCCAGTTTCACAGACATTTCACAGATATTTAACTTTTACAAATGTACACTTGAAAAAAACATTACTGATTTTGAGACATTTTGAGACAAAACAATGGCACTGACATATTTTAAGATATGTCAGTACAAGTTGCTGTCAGTTAAAACAGCTCAAACATGCATTTTAGTTCAGGACTAGCTTAAGCCTTGTCTGTGAAACCAGGGGTACATGTATTTTCTTAAATAGCTTTATCGAAGAAATATTGGTTGTTACTTCTCAAATAATACAGTGATTTAATTTTCTTAATTTGCCATTGTTAATTCAAATCTATTCAATTGCTGCCATTACAGTTTATTTATTTGGTTCTTAGTGTTCCTAAGTTTATGTGGTTCAAATATATTCAGCTTTATTTGTTACATACCTGAAACTTGCAGGTGGAAAACTATATTTTTCCACATTTTTTTGGACCATTTTTTTAAAAAATACAACCGAATGAGATTAATCTAAAAGCATTAAAGGATTAGTCAACTTTCAAATAAAATTTTCCTGATAATTTACTCACCCCCATGTCATCCAAGATGTTCATGTTTTTCTTTCTTTAGTCGAAAAAGAAATTAACGTTTTTGATGAAAACATAAACAAATGATCGCCTTCCAAGTGGTTTCGCCAAAACCGCACTTTCGTATTCTTCAAAAAGCTTACGCTGCATGTCCTACGCCTTCCCTATTCTACTTACGGAACAAACACAGCGTCAGTTTCATTTTTTCCGTAAGTAGAATAGGGAAGGCGTAGGACATGCAGCAGTGCTTCCCACACATAGACTTTACTTGGGCGGGCCGCCCACGTATAATAACGGCCGCCCAATTATATTCGGAGACACATTTTTGCTTTTATTATTTTTATCCTCTCATACTTTTATATCCGCGCAAGATAATGAAACCATCCGCGATCGATTAACTAGTCGTTTCGTACCTACTCGTGTGCGTCAGAACTGTTTACTCCCGCTAACATTCAAACGGGCGCTGCATTTTGCAAAGTCACAAGGGGGCGCTGTTGCGCGTTCTACAAGCTCACGCGACAGCGCTTCAGACTGCTTCAAAGTGATTTTCAATCAATGAAAAGCGCAGATTTATGCCAAGTGATTGCTAATGAACTCAAGTTGATGAATTATTACAATGTCTACTTTATGGCCTTTATATAAAATGTTTTAGACGATTGTAAGAATCTGAAGGATCAGCCTGCAATAGTACAGACATTTCAAAATAAGAGTACCTGTGTATTTTGGGCTTGTTAATAATTAAAAGTAACATGCTAAGTTTTTTCTTTTGAGCATTATTGGTATTTTGGTTACACTATAAATTGTATTTAATTTGATTTCCATTTAATTCATAGTAAATTATTGTAGTCTCCCCCACAGAAAGAAAAGACTAAGAACATTATTTGACACATATATTATTCATTTTATAAATTTTACTATTTTACTTTAATTCACAGAGAGAGACACTATATGGCAGCAAGGAGAACATAGGAAAATGTGAACCATTTAAATTCTGTAATTTTGCATAATTTACAATGCATAATAATGCATAATATTGGTATGTAATTAAATGTAATATGTTATTTAATTAAAATTAATTTCAATAAATAGAAATACTGTTAAAAATCACATATTGTTTGTTTGTCACATGTAGTAGACCATTTTTGTGCCATGGATAATAGGAGGATTTTTCGCCCGGCTACCACCGCAAGTATATTTCAAACCTGTGGGAAGCACTGTGCAGCGTAAGCTTTTTGAAGAATACGAAAGTGCGGTTTTGGCGGAGGCACTTCGAAAGCGATCATTTGTTTATATAAAGCATATACATTTAAAATTTTTTTTCAAAAATGGCCGATCGTTTCGTTAGATAAGACCCTTATTCCTCATCTGGTATTGTTTAAAGCCCTTTGAAGCTGCACTGAAACTGTAATTTTGACCATCAACCGTTTGGAGACCATTAAAGTCCACTATAAGCAGAATAATCCTGGAATGTTTTCATCAAAAACATTAATTTAATAAATAACACTTAATTTCTTTTCGACTGAAGAAAGAAGGACATGGACATCTTGGATGACATGGGGGTTAGTAAATTATCAGGAAAATTTTATTTGAAAGTGAACTAATCCTTTAAAGAAGATAATTCACTTAAACACAAACAGAAATTAATATTATGCTTTTAAATCTGGATTTAAAAAAAAAATGGTTTGACTTTGATTTAGACTTTTATATAGACCTTCTCCAATTGTCTGTTTGATGCAGAAGAGCACAGCTGCTGAATTACAATATATATCAATATTTTGTGTCATAATATTGGCTAACTAGCAACTAAAACTGCTGCTGTACTTCCTTAATGTACAAATCATATGTTACCAGTACTATCATCATATGAATATAATTTGGTGTTTTTGTACTGCTGAATCATGTTTCTTTTTCTTTCGCTGTACAATCTTACAAGAAATTATGTAGCTCTTTTTATTCAATCTGCCCTTATATCTGTATTCTGGAGAAAACTGCATTTTATATGGAATACAACTTGTTTCATTGAGTCTGATACATTGAGGCCATTGGGTTTCCAGACCGTTCTGTTAATGTGCAGTACAAATGAAGCAATATGAATATTGCTGTAATACTGTGAAACTGCTATACAGGTGATAAGATGTTCCTGCCATAATTCATACAGGTAGCCAAGCAATTTGCTCTTGATGGTTGTTTGCGTACTCGACATGATCTTATAGCTGTATATTATGTCCAGTTAAAATGTATTCTGCCAAAATCCAGATTTTATTTTTACTGTCCATGTAGAGAGAGATAAAACAAAATGTCTTTAAACTGCAAATCCCGCTGTAGCTACTGTCCATTATGGCCTATTTATTTGTTTATTGTTGTTAGTTTTAATTGTCTTTAGCATGACCCATGGTGATCACAATCACATGGTTATTTTTAGGCATTTGCTAAATATACTCCTCATTGTACAGTGTATAGCTTCACTGAGTTTTATCTGTTAGTATTATCTCAGTAATGTAAACGGTACTGTAAGGACGTACATTTTGTTTGACCGCTATGTGCATTAGTTTGACTTCAAATGAAAATCAGATCAAATTCTTTCCTGTTATGTTTTCCTCTTTAGGATGCACTGACTGCAGGCTCTGTAAACACTGAAATATATTTTCTGAGAAAAGTTTTCGTAATAGAAGACAGAGCAGAAAAATAAGTGATTGTGCAAAATCAAAATTAAATATGTGTGATTCATCATTATCATGTATCAACTCAGCCTAAAGTATTTGTCACTGTTTATCTGTGGCTTCTGTATTTTGTTACTCGATATGCAGAATAAATGTTTTTGGACAGTGTAAGTATCTATGGTGCTTCTTATTTCTGGTCTAGTACTAAATTTAAACAAAACATATGTATCTCTGAAGGGAACTGACTGACTTGAGAAATTTTTTGATGCCATTTTCTTTTCATCTTCCCTCCATGTAATGCGTAGTGTTTGTAAGCAGCGCTGCTTTGTTTATTGAGGTTAACAGCTCTATTTTTGCTGTTATAAGTGCCACCTACTGACAGAAGCTGTGTCCGAAACCGCTCCCTATCCACTATATAGTCCACTATATCGGGTGTCGGCCATTTTGTAGTGGTGTCCGAATTCACAAAGTTATTTTTTTATTATTTTTTTTTTGGGTGGGGGTCACCAGGAATCCTGAGTTCTTGTCCTGCCTCGTGGACTTTTCGACAGCTGTATATTTGCCGTCAGATTCTGTGCTCAGTACTGTGCGTATTGCCACCTAGTGGACTCTTCTGTCCTGTTTGCGTGTACTGCACCAAATTTCGAGACCGCGAGGACGGGGTGTGCCGAAATATACTTTGGGCTTAAGGCTTGCACTTCCCTATAGCTTTGTGAACAGTGTGCTGACACATTCAAGTCAGGACTCGTGGACTTTTCCGGATCACGTCTGCCTTCTCGCTCCAATTTTGCTTCCTGTCAACATATTTCATACCATAATAAATGGCAAAAAGAGAGGAAATGTCATTGCTGGCTATGCAGGCCTCACTGAGCCATCGGATTTCAACAGAAATATCTTAATTTGCATTCCTCTCTCAAGATCCATTAATGTACTAAAACATATTTAAATCAGTTCATGTGAGTACAGTGGTTCAATATTAATATTATTAAGCGACGAGAATATTTTTGGTGCGCCAAAAAAACTAAATAACGACTTATATAGTGATGGCCAATTTCAAAACACTGCTTCAGGAAGCTTCAGAGCATAATGAATCAGCGTATCGAATCATGATTCGGATCGCGTGTCAAACTGCCAAAATCACGTGACTTTGTCGCTCCGAACCGCGGAGATATTCTCAATCAATCCATCACAGAAGTGGACCAAGACCCAACTCAAAAGATCATTGTTTTCATAAGTAAATTAGAACAGAAAGATGAAGAACCACTTGACTTAGCAGGACTGGTCAACAGAAGAAAAGCTCCAATTTTCTTCTATTGCTCCAAAAGACCCCAGAAGAGAGATAATGTGGTCGAGGTACGGGATCCAACAGGTAGTGGGCCACCGTGGAAATTTATACACCACGAGCAGCATCTCTGAGGCAGCCAATTTCTAAACAAATATCAACCACCACCCCATGACTCTGGAACCACCACTACACAACATCTTCAACGGTGCAATACAATTCACCGACATCTAATTTGTACAGCTTTATGCAACGACACCACATGTGCACGCTACCTGTAACAAACATCCAGTAAGCAGAGTCATAACAACATGTGGCGCCCACAATCCAAACCATGCCTGCAAGATCCTGAATAACGCATCCACTTACATTCAACACACGGAGGACCTAACAAGAAAATCCATCTGTAGAACTCTGGCGAGGATAGAGGCAGTATATCTCTTGGAAGACCACTTCCCA
Source organism: Megalobrama amblycephala (assembly GCF_018812025.1). Classification (NCBI taxonomy): domain Eukaryota; kingdom Metazoa; phylum Chordata; class Actinopteri; order Cypriniformes; family Xenocyprididae; genus Megalobrama; species Megalobrama amblycephala. The sequence continues at coordinate 3,863,816 of NC_063051.1, forward strand.
ATCTCATTGGCATCAAGGGACTTCTACAATATGCCAGCTGTCTACAAAATCCTGGAAGAGATCCCCATGTTCCTTCCATTCAAGTATAACTCCCATGGGTTAGGCCTGAGCCACGTGGTGCACCCGATTGCAAGTTATCTGACAACAACACTTAACAACCTGCTCCCTAACTCCAAAGGCAAAGAGAGGAGAGTTCAGCCCCGACAAAACGTTGCAAAACGTTTTTTTAAACGGAAACGGTGGTGCGTTGAACACCCCGTTCTGATGACGCAAGAGTTGCAACTTCTTTTTGAAGAATTTTCGGAGCCGGTATAAATACATGTTTAATACTACGCTCGATGTTACAGTCATTGCCATTGCCGTCCAGAATAAAAGAGAACATCCCAATCGAGTGAAGGGATTTGTGAAAACTGGTTCCTAATTTTTGTGATCCAACATTTGCCTTTTAATGAAAGTTTATGAAAGTATCACTCTACAATACAATAGCAAAATATATAAGTACAGTATTTTTATGTTACATTAATCAGTGTCTAGCATACCTTCCTAAGGAAAGGATATGGACCAGAAGACATTGCAATTACTAAATGATATTTAGACAGACTTAAAGAAGTTCCAGATCTATACTTGTGCTCTTATTATTTGAGTTATTTTGCCATTAAATTATTATAGTATTATATTAAATTAACATGTGCAAACAATATACTTGCTCTTGTGAATTTATTTTGATGTTAATTACATTTACGAGCTGTTTCTTTAATACTGCGTGGTTTATGTACATGTTGATGCTGATTGGGCAGACATTTTTGAAACACCCACCAAACAAGAGAAAACATATTTCAAACCCGTTGCACACCGTTTCCAGGAAACATGTGGTTCAAACTGGAAACGTATCGTTGCATAATGTTTTGCATAACAAAATGTTGCGCACCGGGGCCCGTTGCATAAACTTAGTCACTATATTAAGACTGTGTCTTAAGAACTAGTTTAACCAACTTGCAGTTAACCAAGGGGTAATCAATGTTATTTTTCCAATTCAAATTACACCAATCTACCTTTTTATAACAGACTTTAAAAAATTAGGACCACTCTTCAAGAAAAACATTAGTGTCTTAACTTTTAAGACAAGTGGTTTATGCAACTCAACTGGCCCCGGTTTGAGCTTGAACATGCCCCAGGTCAACTTTATGGTGATGAGCTATGACGCAGTTCAGTAGCAACCAATGAGAATGTAGAGGTCCTCGTTTGAGAGGATTCCGATTGGTTATGTAAAAAAAAAAAAAAAAAAAAAAAAAAAAAAAAGCATCATCTTGCGCCAACATTTATTTTAAAGTTTTTTTTAACTATTCATGACCCACCCTTACTAGAATTTATCACGTTTTAGTGTATTAATTGTGGTAAATTTGGCTAACTTGTAGAATTTATAATCTATTATGGGAATATATATTTTCACTAGATTTATATTGCAACTGTGACATGTTGTAGCTATTGTTTCTATATGTGTAGGTTGCTATTTTTCATAACAAATGCTATGATAAAAAAGGACAATGTTATAGTTTGACTTCTTATGGCACATAGAAGTAGAAAATTATGTCAAACTGTTAAGCTTACAGGTGCTTAAATAAGATAAAACATCATATAAACCATGATGCAATTTCTGACGGTTAGCATATCACAGTTTAATATTTTTATCATCATTAAAGTGACGAAAATAAGCAACAGTCTCATGCAGACACAGGCATGTAGAGTTTTCGCTTAGTTTAAAAAATGGCAGAAAGAAGCGAGAGGTTTTACAACCTTTACAAGCGAGTGCTGAGGGAAATTATATGAAATTATATGAATTAATGAATTGTATTTAGCACATAAAACCTTACCTATGTGTCCACTGATAATAATTGCTATATTGTGTTCATACAGTTGGCGTACAGCATTATGGCAGCAGAAAAATCCATATTTCATTTTTAATACGTTTTTTAAACAGACACAGATAGATATACATTACATTTGCAATGAACTGCTTTCATATTCATCTTATTTTTGATTTTTAAATCAGAAATTCTCATTTGTTTTTTTAAAACTTCAACTCCCATAAACCCTCATTCACCGGAAACGGAGTATGTACTCTTCCGCCTCTTTTTGTCCAGACGAGAAACCCAGAAAGGACCCTGCGAAAAGAACACTTCAAGCTAGGTGAGACGTCTTAAAATGGTATTACCAAGGTTAAAGAGAAGACATTTCCATTGTTTTTGTAGCTGTTTGTAAAATAAAGACGAATTAAAAAACGTTGTTCCTCTATATCTTCGTGATATGAGGAAAATGTCTTGATTGAAAGCTAGAGTTAGCACGCTAGCCTTCTTTTATGATGGCGGGTTTTTGAGACGAATAAAGCAATACCCTGCCTTCTTGTTAGTACATATTTGAGTTCTCAAACTAGTAGTTTGACACGATTTTCATGTATATTACTCACAACGATGTATCTGACATCTAGTTTGACTTCATCACCTTTAGATACTCACTACCGTTAGCCAGACATATTGTGTTAGCATGAGGGTTTGACAACGTAAAGTTACTTGCTTTTCAGTCTGAATCTATCAATCCCAAATTCCCAGTCCTGAAAATTTATATTAAAACGATTTTCGTGAGACCTTGTCATGTTAGTATGCAAATACCACATTTGTATTTTCATTCTAGAACGTTTAATGGTTAATGAAATTCCTTCAATGACAAAATAGCGTTATTTTCCTTTTCCAGTGAAGTATATTTGTTCGAATTGGGGCTTTAAAGCCAGGACGTTAAGTGACAATAGATTAAATGATATGAATTGATTTGTCTTTAATGATCAATTTCTTTATTTATTACCCAAGTGAAACGACGTTCTGCACGCGAAACTCGTGCTAAAGGGAAGTTTCAAGGAGAGGAGGAACACAATGTGGAACGGTTCAAGACCTGGACCACGAGGAGGAATGCCCTTTCGGTAAGAAATCTTAAAGGGATAGTTCACCCAAAAAGGAAAATTCTGTTATTAATTACTCACCCTCATGTTGTTCCAAACCCGTAAGACTTTCATTCATCTTTGGAACGCAAATGAAGATAGCTTAAAAAAGTTCAGAAAGAGATTGGAAAACTAATCCGTATGAATTGAGTGGTTTAGTACAAATTTTCTGAAGAGATTGCTGGATTGCTTTTTATGATGGACAGATTTAATTTAGGCTTTTAATCGCATATAAACATAGATCAGCAAACATAAACAGAAACTCACCCGAACCTGAATGACACCCGAGAACAAATCTCTTGCGGAAGCTCAAACTTGCTGCACAACACGAGAATGAACCTCATTGGTTAAGCAGCACGTTGGAGCATCCAAAAGAAGTTTGTTCTCATGTGTCATTCAGGTTTGGTTGAGCTTCTGTTTATGTTCATTGATCAATGTTTATATGAGATTAAAAGCCCCCCTTAATGTCGCCCATGCCTATATCTATATACAGATGTACTTTCTGACAAATTATTTGGATAGTTTATGGTTTTAGAATGTGTACATTGTTAATGTGATGAATTAATGTGCTCCTTGTGAATCTGAGGAGGTCAAAGTATGCTTTGTGAAAAGTAAAAATTTCTAGGTTCCACTAATGCGTCTGATTTTATTGCAGCGGGGAACCTCGTGGAGGCATGTTTGAAGGCAGAGATGGCCCAATACCTGACTTCAGAGGTCGAGACGGCATGAATATGGAGAGGTCACCCATGGACATGAGGCGGTTCGACTGCCCACCCGATATGAGAGGACGAGACATGGGTCTTCATGACCGAGGAAGAGAGCCTTCCAGAGACTTTTTCAGGCCTGGAGATGAAATGGATATGAATTTTCGAAGGCGCTTTGAAATGGATCAGAGAAACAACCTTCAGAATTCTCCAGGCTTTATGGGTCAATCCAGGCCACCGATGGATATGGGCGGCAGAGACATGCAAGGTGGTAATATGAGGGGTCCGGACGACGGATTCATGAATATGAGGGACAGATTTCAAATGGATATGCCTGGGCTTCCCCCCATTGACATAAGGAGGAGACTTGCTATGGTGGCTATGGGCGGAAATGGAGATATTGGGGACATGAGAGACAGGGAGAGGTCACGAATGGGTGGCATTGATGGATTCAGCATGGACATGCCATCCAGAGACAGACCGATGATGGATTTTGACAGACGAGGTGTCACTCCTCCACTTAATCCAAGAGGAAGGTTTGAATCCGATATGGATCTGAGAAACCGCATGGGATCCTCCAGTGATTTTAGGGACCAGCCTCCTCCGATGTTTCGAGACAATGATGGTGTTCCCATGGATATCAGAGGAAGACCTGATATGCCTTTGGGTCGCAGTGGCCCAGAATCCATGATCAGATCCGACGAGTTGACCCTCAGGGACAGAGAATTCCCAGAGCCGATCGACAGCCCCATGGGCTTCAGAGGGAGAGAAAGTGAATCGCTCTCAGACGAGTGGCACAGCCACGGCATTAGAGACCGAGACTCTCTTCCACCGATGATGGGCAGAGCGCCGCCACTTTTCCAGAGAGAGATGCAAGACAAGTTCTTCCCTAACCGTGGAAAAGATGTAGACCTTGGAGAAAGGTCTCAGTTCAAGGACAGAGACCGAGACAGGCAGCCTGGGTTTCTGGGAAAAGATGGCACCGTCTTTAATCGATCAGAAAGGGACTCCAAGCACCAAAACTGGGACAAAAATATTCCTAGTGATTTCCCAGGCAGAGATCCAACTCAGAAGCCCTCTCTACTTCCAATGGATCCTCCTTTAAATGCCCCAAGTAGAGAAGGTGATAAACCCTGGCCAAGTGACCGAGATGAAAAGCCTGACAGAACTGCACCAGCAGGAAGTAGACCTCCATATTTCCAAGACAAGAACCCACCAAATCAAGAGCATCATTACACAAGCGATCGAGTGCCCTTTAAGGGTTCCAGTGACATGGCTTCAGATCAGGGACCACAAAGAGAAAGCTTGGTGTCTGGGCCAAAGGAAACCCAGAGTAATAGAGGTGAGCGACAGGATCAGGATTATAGGGACATTGATTACCGCACCAGCTCAGGGCGCAAATACGACTACAATCTTGGGGATCTTCAAGGACCTGAAAAAGACGTGAAGGAATCTAAACTGGGTCCAGCTCAAAGACCAGACGACTCTGGTTCTCAGGTTAGATTTTGTTTTTGGTTAATGGAAAGCAAGAAGATCTTTATTTCTATTACAACTACTAATTCGACTTGCATTAAGTATATACATATTTAAAAAAAAAAAAAAAAAAAGTAAAGGAATTGATTTTATTTTTTGTTTTTAATCGCCTTAATTTTTTTTTCATCCATTCTTATGACATATGGTCATTTCTATGACATATAATGGTTAATATAACATTTCTTTTCACAGCTTACGTAATCGTTTATGGACTTGCATTTAAAACTTAATGTACATTTAGACGTGCTAGTATTACAGATTGATTTGTGAATCATCTGAACATTTAAACTCTGCTGTGAATTTTAAAACAAAGGACCAGGATTACAGGAGTGCAGGTGTCCAGGAAAAAGTCTCAAAAACCATTTCCATATCTGGAATTCCTAAAACTGCCACAATGCAACAGGTGAGCAAGATTTTATTATTCAAACTTTGATCATTGTCATACTTTCAGAAAAAAATGTTCTTAAGAGATTTAAAAAAAACAGCACGATACAAATGACCAAAATGATTGTCAAAAAAAGTGTTTTTGTCTCTGAATCTGACTGTAGCAGTTTTTGTATTTACTCTAATTCTTTCTTTTATAGATTTTGGATGCTTTTGCAGTTCGTGATGGTGTGCCAATGCAGGGCATGAAAATAAAAGACGTCGTGCCAGGTGAGATTTTGTTCGCTGTAAACATTGCTAACCGATTCGCAACCACATTTCGCTATTCGCTCTTCGAATCTTACGCTCACTGTCTCTTTTACATCGGTTGTACTTTCTGCATTTGAGTCGCTTTTGCTTTCTATAGAAATGCTCATCAGTATTCCGAACATGCTACAGGATCTCTTGATGTCCCCTTTCCCCATGTTCTTGTGCGGGAGGTTGAATTTTCTCTAAGCAGCTTCCATCTTTAAGGTGGTATGCGTTTGGAGGGAATTTGGATTTTCTTAAACACGGATCCCTTTATAAACAAGTCATTAACTCGTGAAACGCAAATACCAACCAGCCCTACTTTGTGATGAGGTGAAGTGTTGCTGCAAAATACTCTGGGTTAGTTTGACAAAGGTTTCAGTGGTATTTGAATATGCCAGAATAGTTTCCAATATACCAATATGCTGTTCAGTGTTCAAAAACTGAAAATATAAGGGATTTTTTTTTTTTTTTTGGAAATGAATAAAATAATAATTATAAAATCATTAAATACTGTAGTCAATATACTTTTACAACTTAGCTCAGTTCTAAATTAATTCTTCAGCTAGAAGAATCTTCCAAAATGTAAAATGCTTTTTAGGCTTCATAAATGACTGCAAAAGTCATGTTTTTTTTTTTTTTTTTAAATTACTGTATTTAACTACAGAATTATCTTTTATTTCTCAAACTTGCAGTGATGTTAATGACATCATGTGTAGCCATGTCATCCCTAGAACTTTAATTAATTATGAGTGAATACAGCAACTTTTTTTTTTTTTTTTTCATAATTTTATTCATAATTTATCTAATAAATCAGTCCAGGTTTTAAAGATCCAATATATTCCATGTGATCCCATACACTTCTTTGCTTTATTATACTATATTTTTTAATTGTTCAAACTGTTGCAAGTTTGTTGCTGTTGCATGTGGGTCTTTTATGATGTGTTTTAGGTGTAATGTGATTAGACATTTACTATCAACTCTCAGTTTTAGTTACTGTAGTGTTAGATTTAGTTCTATTACACTTTGGTTCTCTTCTTACTATTACTACTATTTTTATTTATTTTTTTATAAATGTATATCTTGGCCTCTGAAGTGTCTCTGAGTTGAGGCTGTTGTGATTCTTTGTCACTGACTTCAAACAATTAAAAGCAAAGTTGCTAATGAAATAAAATATGCCAAAACAGGCAAAAAAACATCCTGTATGAATTCGCTTTATGACATGTCTCGTGAAACGAACCACTGCTTTTTTTTTCTCTTGAAAATTCTATTTACCTGCATTAACTAACGCAAACCCATCTGTATTTCAAATGCTGTTCCCAGGTTACAGCTACGATACGGCCTATGTGGAGTTTTTAAACCTCGAGGATGCTGTCCACTTCATGGAGTCCAACAAGGTGGCCCATCCTCGTCCTCATCCAACGGCTCTGTCTGCTAACAGGAAGAAGGCTTGGGCCTAGGGAGGGGGAGGTGGCTGGGCTCTGGGTGGGAATGGGGTAGATGGGAGACCTTTCCCACTCATTAATCATGAGCAATTAAAACACGCCACTTAGTTTGCAACATTAGTTTTCAGACGTAGCAAGTGAGCGTAGTTGAGGAATCCAATATTCTTTGATGATTGCCATAGGCGTATTAGCTGAGTAATTGTTTTCGACTTCTTACACACAAGAAGATAGTTTTATGAATAGTTATATGGCATACTGACTTTGGAATTGGATTTGCAACTGTGCAACAAGTTGTGCAGCAACCATTTCTTTTCCATTGACACTGATATTTCTTTCAACATTTTCGACAGTATAATATTTTATTTCCCGCATTTGACCAACTTGATGTCATGGTCTTATGATCACTTTTTACTTGCTCCCACTGGCACATTCTGAAGTGGTAATGAATCAAAACTAAGCATTCTTCTTTGGCCTCCTGTATTTTCTTAGATTACGATGATTCAACGTTGGATTTTCAAGATTTCTGTGTTGACTCATGCTCTATGTAGCTTCATTTTTGTAGATTGTCATATTTTGCTGTCTTAAAGGGAAATGGTAGTTGCTGTTTTCCCCGTTTTACATTTCCTTTAAAAAGGTTGTTCTACGATTGTAGGTGAAGCTTTATGCTGTTTTGCACACAGCAGCAGAGTCAGTTTTATACTTGTGCTGTGTCAACACTTATCTTTCATCCTTACGGAGTTATGGAGTTCCAGAACTGTGCTCTTTGGTTCTGCTTTTAGCCCAAAGTGTTTTATTCCTCTTTGCCTGGATTGTGATTTCATCATCTTGAGTTTGGGCATCTTTTCTCTTCCAGCACAACAAACTTGTTCTTTCCATTCCTGCTTACTCCAGCTTGACTGACTTCATGGTTGTGTATCTGGATGTATAGAGATCCATGCTGATGTTTGTTTGACATTTCAGACTTGGAAAATCTAGACTTGTGTGTAGTAGTATTCTCGCATTTCTAATGAAATTTGTACTGCAAAAATAAGGCAAGTGCAACAACTAAAGTTTGCTTGGGTTTGTGTTGAAAGCTATTTGGCAGTGGTGCTGAAACTTGAATTCCCTTTGAGTTGTTCTGGTTGTATCAGCATATTATTTCCCCCGTTTTTTGTTAAATGTCTGCCAAAGTACCTTTCAGAAAAGAATTTTGCTCAGGGTTCTTGTTTCTCCTGAAACTTCAATCAACTTCTTTGCTGGCCAGCTAGCAGGATCATTTAAAAAAAAAAAAAAAAAAAAAAAAACTTGCTTTTTTATTTTATGTGCACAAAAAAAAAAAAAAAAACCTACAACGAATCACTGAGAGAGTGGTCCAGCAAGACTGGGTAAGATGATGAAACGCTGATCACATAACACCGTTAGGTCACTTACCTAGAATGTTCTTTCAACTTAAAAGCTGAAGAGCTTTTAAAGATCTATTTTTTAATATACAGTAATGTTCTTTGATCAGGCATGAACTGACGACAGTAGGGAGTACCGGGACTTTTCCCGATGGGCCTGTCAATTTATGGACTGTCTTTTGAAACCCCGTTTATAAACAGTATAAATGTATGTGATTTAAAAGGTAAAAGGTTGATGGCCTATCTCAAGCGTAGGCAACGTCTGTCCTGGACAGCCACTGTCCTGCAGAGTTTTGCTCCAACCCTGAAAAAAACCTCACCTGCCTGTAGCTTTAGTAATCCTGAAGACATTGATTAGCTTGTTCAGGTGTGTTTGATTAGGGTTGAAGCTAAACTCTGCAGGACAGCGGCTCTCCATAACCGACATTGCATATCCATTGCCTAACTTATATAGAATGTCACTGCTGTTTTGTGCCATTTTAACCCTTTCTTAAAATAGTTAGATTCTGTGGCCATCCAACAATGTATTAAACTGAATTGTGCCCTAGTGGTTAACTTTTGCCAAGCTGCTCCCCTGCTATCTCTCTGCACACTCTTCTTACTTGCAAGAAACCAAACTTCTTTCTTTATTCATCCTGTTAAGGATGATGAATGTGCAGTTATTTGTGCAGTGGATCTGCTTCTAGTATATACTTTGCCATTACTAGTAATATTTTTTCACTTGTAATTTCAGGTTAGCATTCACATTGTGATAGTACTAGGTGATAGACCATATATAACCACAATAAGATTTTATTATACTTCCAAGTTTTGCTTTTAATTTTCCACAATGTTGTGGTTATATATGTATATATATTATACATTGCATATATACAGATAAATTGTGGTTATATATATATATATATATATATATTTATATATGTATTAAAAAGGCAGATGGGGAAAAAACTAAAGTATAAAGCAAATTTAGTCCAAACCTGGGCATAAGAAAAGCCCAGATCAGACCTGCCTGTTTTTATGGCGTCAAATGGGTTTGCTGGGCATTTTTGGAAATACCTTTCTTTCTTAAGTTGGGTTGGTTTTTTGGGAAGATGTCAATCAATTAGCATTAAAAGACTTTATTCCTGTTTTCTAGGGATCTGTTAAGGTTGGTGACAAGACTGCTCTGCTCAAATATATCCAGCCCGACAAAAATGTGAAAGAACAGGTGAGTTTCCTTTTTGGTAAAGCTTTGTATTGATATGGTAGAGATTAGTATTGATTTTAACTATGATGAAACTCATACATTAATGTGATTTGATATACTTAAAGTAATAATTCTGTCATTTTGATTGCAGTATCATGAACCACCAACTAAAGCTGTTCCCGCCAGTGATGACGGTTTGTTACCAAATCCAGTCTTGCCAGTGAATATAAAGGAGGAAACTGGTGCTGAACCTGTGCAGGATCCCACCTCTCAAGGTGTGTGGCAGAGAAGCTCCAATTTGACTCCAGAAGCATGGCAACAGCAAGTGGACCAGCAGCTACAACAGCAGGAGGTGGAGCAACAGGCAGAGGAATGGACCAATCAGAGAGCATCACGGCAAAACCTGCAACACTCCGATCCAATCTTCAAGGAGAGCAAGAGTAAGTGATGTCAACTGTAAATTACATTTTCTAAAGGAAAAGAAAAAATGTAAAAAAAAAATGTTGGCAGATTGTTCTAAAGTTTCATGTCTTACTTTTAGCAATGATTATTAAGAACATTTTGCCCACCACCACCGTGGAGACAATTTTGCAAGCACTCGATCCGTTTGCATACCTGGATGAGCGCAATGTACGTCTGGTTAAAGGGAAATCACCTGGATCCAAGTGCTTCTGCTTTGTCGATATGGATTCGCATGAGGTATATTATTCCTTCATACCATATGATTTTAAAGGTGCTAAAGAGGATGTTTTGTTTTATACATTTTTGCAATATTACTTGAAACTGTCTTTACTAACTGATAAAAGACTATTTATTAGGTAATAAATAATATTAATATACATCATCTGTGCACGAGGTAGGGCCTTAAAAACATCAGCCAATCGTTTACGCGATCATCGCGTAAACGATTGGCCCTCTGCCTTGTCAGTCACTGCCATTACTTTCCTTGTGAGAGACGTGCGCGGATTGGCCCTCTGGCTTGTCAATCACTGCCGTGACGTTCCTTGTGAGAGACGAGCGCGGCTGCGCTCTCCAGTAACTTTCCACACTCCACAGGCGCCGCATGCAATGTTTTTGTCAGGAGACAGGAGTAACAACTGCAGATTATGAGTTACCTGCGGTGAGTCCGACATAATGAATCCAAAAACACAACACAGCGAATGCCGGTGATAAACACTCGTGTTCCAATACTCGTGCACGAGTTTTGGGAGGCGTTCCTTTGAAATGAGCTGTGAAAGAGGGGGCTGTTCTTACGCATGCGCTCATTTCAAAAACTCAGTAACAGTCTTTGGATTCTCAGTCGACGAAAAAATCCTCTCTATCACCTTTAACTATAATATAATATCTCACAAAGGTCAACAGTTTTGGTTGGTCCATTATAAAACTATACCACTCATTTTTATATACAGCATGTGACACGATTGGTGGAGCTGCTCACCAAACCCCGCCCTATCATGATTGATGGAGTCAGAGTTTATGCTGAGGTTGCCAAGCCTTTAAAAAACCAGAAGTAAGTCTCATCTTTGCTAGAATATATGAAAGTGATGAAAGAATATTTTATGGATATTCTGTTTTTAGTTCTCAGAGGTAATATTTCATAAATCATAAGAGAAGAAATTTCAATGTGAATTGTTATTTGAGCTTTGAAGACTTTTAAGGTAACTTGTCTTTTCACTGCAGCTATAGGAGGGACAATGATAAGTCAAATACTTCTCTCCTGGGATTTCCTCCAGATGTTATGATGGTAGGTCATTTCTATGCATAACATAAATTGTGATCAGACAGCTAGACACTGTTTTACAAGTTTAAGTTTGAGCTTGCTTTAACTTGATACAACATTTTAAAAAAGCAGCACCCATTGCATAAGATGCTGAAAAAAAACAACAACAAAATATATCAGACGGGTGAGTTCACTTCCATCTAGTGTGTTTAACTTTGAACAAAAAACAAAATAGCCTAGTGGAACAGTCCCTCTTCTCATCAGATATCTTATATTAAAGTTTTCATACATAATTTTTCTTTTTCTAGCAACAACATCAATATCAGCAGCCACAGCAGCAATATTATCCTCAGCCTTCTCATACGACTATAGGTGTTGCACCTGCTGTGCAAGGTATATGGTCTTACTTTCTCATGATTATGGTTTTGAAATTGATTGTAGCCTAGTATATTTAGGTATGTGTTCTGTGGGACTTCAGGTAACCCAATGGGAGCGGATGCCACTTTGTCATCAGCTGCAATACAGAGTTCAAGCTTTACACAGGTGATTTTGTTTTTTCGTTATACTAGCACAAAGGCACATTTTTGAGACAGGGTGGCCAATTTAAGCCAGGAGAGATTGGTTTTTGGACTGTAACTGACTCTCAGGCTGTGCACAGGGTGTGATGTATTCCGAGACAACAGCAATGGTGCAGTCAGTCCAGACAGCTGAGCACCAGACTGCAGCTTTATCTGATGCTACTCTTCCTGGAGCTGCGGAGTCCACCGATGGCTACAGCTACGGTATGGGACTGTTCAATTTAAAGATTAACAGGTTTTGTGAAGCGTTTGGAAACGTTTTATATTTGCCGATGGCATTCATTTGAATTTGGATGAGTCATGGTATTTTTTGGTACTCTTTTGTTAGTACGATGTTTATTGTGCTAAAATATGCAAAAAAAAGTTTTGTTTATAAATATATGTACAAATAAAGCAATACTGGGTAATATCCAATATTTTATTATTAGTAGTAATAATGATAATTGTAATGTATTAATACTTAATTATCTTATTTATATTCTAAAACATGTTTTCAAAACATTTGAATACAATAAAAAAAGATTTATTAAAGCAGAGAGTTTGAACCTAAATGAACTGAACATATTTGCTACTGCATTTTAAATCAGAAATGCTATTAAAACCCCAGTCTTGACGCTGTCGCCTGTACAAGAAAGGCTGGGATTCTGAAACTAATGTTGTGGTCTTTAAGAAACTTGATGCATAGTAAATCATCATATTTAATAATGTCTAAAATATTTTGCATAGATGTATATTTACTGTATTCACTGGCCCTAGTTGAGGATTTGGTCCCACTTTATATTAAGTGGCCTTAACTACTATGTACTTACATAAAAAAATAAGTACAATGTACTTATTGGGTTCATATTGAATTGCAAAACACTTTTGCTGCTATTGAGGTGGGGTACGGGTAAGGTTAGGGAAGCTTTGGTGGTATGGGTAGGTTTAAGGGTAGGGTAAGGGTTAAGAGATGGGTCAACAGTGTAATTATAGATGTAATTACAGAAATTAATTACAGATGTAATTACATGCAGGTGTTTTTAAAATATAAGTACAATGTAAAAACATGTATGTACACAATAAGTGCATTGTATCAAATGATTAATTTAAATGTAAGTACATAGTAGTTAAGGCCACTTAATATAAAGTGGGTCCGAGGATTTTTTTTTTTTTCATCTTGTCTGATAATCATGCTCTGTTACTGCAGGATCTGAGGCTCCGGATTTGTCAGCCTTCCTTTATGATGCTACATCAGGCTTCTACTATGACCCTCAGACTACCCTGTACTATGATCCCAACTCAAGGGTAAGTACAGAAAATAGCACTTTGATTCTACTGAATGTGTAATATGAATATATGATACAGTGCTTCCCACACATAGACTTTACTTGGGCGGGCCGCCCACGTATAATAACGGCCGCCCAAGTATATTTGGAGACACATTTTTGCTTTTATTATTTTTATCCTCTTATACTTTTATATCCGCGCAAGATAATGAAACCATCCGCGATTGATAAACTAGTCGTTTCATACCTGCTCGTTACGTGTGCGTCAGGTCAGAACTGTTTACTCCCGCTGACATTCCCACGTGCGCAGCATTTTGCAAAGTCACAGGGCGGCGCTGTTGCGCGTTCTACAAGCTTGCGCAATAGCGCTTCAGTCTGCTTCAAAGTGATTCTCAATCAATGAAAAGTGCAGATTTATGCCAAGCGATTGCTAATGAACTCAAGTTGATGAATTATTACAAAGTCTACTTTATGGCCTTTATATAAAATGTTTTAGACGATTGTAAGAATCTGAAGGATCAGCCTGCAATAGTACAGATATTTCAAAATAAGAGTACCTGTGTATTTCGGGCTTGTTTATAATTAAAAGTCACACGCTAAGTTTTTTCTTTAAATTATTGTAGTCTCTCCCACAGGAAGAAAAGACTAAGAACATTATTTGACACACATATTATTCATTTTATAAATTTTACTAGTAAAATCTGTGTCCCATTCACTGAGAGAGACACTATATGACAGCAAGGAGAGCACAGGAAAAGGTGAACCATTTAAATGCTGTAATTTTGCATAATTTACAATGCATAATAATGCATAATATTAGTATGTAATTAAATGTAATATGCTATGTAATTAAAATTAATTTCAATAAATAAAAATACTGTTAAAAATCACACATTATTTGTTTGTCACATGTAGTAGACCATTTTTGTGCCGTGGATAATAGGAGGATTTTTCGCCCGGCTACCACCGCAAGTATATTTCAAACCTGTGGGAAGCACCGTATGATATATTATGAATGAAATAGAATGTGCAATTAGTTAATGTTTGTTTTTGCTTGTGTAGTATTTCTACGATGCTCAAAATCAGCAGTACCTGTACTGGGACAGTGCCACAAAAACCTACATCCCAGTCCAGAGCTCTTCCACTGATGCTCAGGAGCCACCCCCTGAAGTTGGTGTTCCCGTGGCAACTGTTGCTGAGGTTATAGCTACACCCATCACAGAGGAGGAGGGGAAGGTGGTTCCAGAGGCGGCTTCTGAGCCGACGGCAGAGGTGCGGACAGAAGAGGAACCTGCTCCACGTGCAGAAAAGAAAGAGAAGGAAAAGGAGGAAAAGCCCAGAAGTTTAGCAGCTTTTAAGGTATTAACATCACATTTATTGCATCACATGTTCTGTCCCTTATTAGAAATGACAAAAACACTGTGTTAGATCTGTTTGGTAATTTTGGAGCTGCTCATCAGATAATGAAAGACATGGAGCGATGGGCGAAAATCCAGAACAGGCAGAAAGAAAGCGTCCGAGCTCCTTCACCTCTCCTCAAGTCTGGAGGAGACGACCAAAGGCCTTCAAAGGCTGCTGATGCAGCCTTCGCCATCTTTGAAAGGAAGGTCAGATAACTTTATTTATTTTTTTATTTTTGTACTTTTCTCCTGTCCATAAAAATTAGATTTGGTATGGCAGCTTTGCTAAGGCAACATATAACAAATAATCATTACCTTTCACTTAAACAGGTTGGGTTGTACATGCCATGTTCTATTTTTATCTGTCAGCAAAATATTCTAACACGTGGTATATTTAGTCTTATGAAGTGTTATTTGTCATAAATTATTTCATTGGACTGCATTTGAAATATCTACTCTCTCCCCTCAACTCTTTTCCCCTGCATCCTTTAAACTTTATCCCATTTTTCTTCTAATCCCTATTAACATCTTCATTTCTTTTAAACATTTTAATGTCTGTTATGTTTCTATACTGTTCCCTTATTCCTATAGGTCACTGGTGCAGATGAATTATTCAAGAAGCCTCTTGCTCCTCCAAAGCAAAAAGAGGAAAAATCATCAAAGGTGAGAGTTTACAGTCTTAGTCTCAACAACACGCACACAAACAAACTTCATGGATTCAGTCTCAGTTTTCCCAAACAGCTAAAAGGGCACACACATCACCTTGACCCTGATTGATGAAGGTTATTTGATAACCCACACTAAAACAGATTTACAGTGAGTGTCAATGTAGATCAAAGAAAGACTCCCCCTTCTCCCTCTGTGTGTTGGCAGCGGCCCATGGGCTCTCTTGGAATGTTGGCTGCCGACTACGGGGCGGGCAGCGACGAAGAGGAAGAAGAGAAACATGAGAAGCAGGAAGCTGCACGGCCTGCAAAGAGCCAGCCGCAGGCGGATGAGAAGGAGGACAGGTTGACAGACTGGAAAAAGATGGCGTGCCTTCTGTGCAGGAGGCAGTTCCCTAATAAAGACGCTCTGATCCGCCATCAGCAGCTCTCAGACCTGCATAAGGTAACAAATCTCTGACTCAAACTTGATGTATGTCTTTGAGGATGTTTGACGTAATGCAAGGTCTCACAAATCGATTTATATGTAGTATTATAATTATTTTTATTAAAATGTAATATATTCATGTAATGTTTTTATTGCTTTAAAAACTTGTGGGTGAGGTTTTGACCTCTTCATTGTTGTTGTCTGTATTTTAGCAAAATATGGAGATTCATCTAAAAATCAAAAGGTCAAAGAGAGAACTTGAGGCTCTAGAAAACCAGGAAAAAGAGGTATCATTTTTTCCTTTGTCAATTATGTACATCTGAATCATTTAAGTCATTTTTAGTAGAATTTTAATCATTTCAGGTCAGCATGGACTTAAAAATAATTATCATAAATAAATATTTTACTTGATAAGTATATTCTCCATCATTTTCTCACAATAGTCTGAAATGAAATGATTCACTTTCATTTCGAACCCATGTCCTTTAGATGAAAATGAAAGAGTCGAATGGTTCACCTGAAGCAAAAAGAAGAAAGCCACAAAACACATGGGCTGGCAGCTCGAGGTTTGTGATTTTTCTGAACCCTAATACATTTTATTTAAATCTGGCATTGATATGGACCTTCATACCTGAATTGTAACATGGCATATCGTGGTGTTGTTGCAGGGACAGTCATAAAGGCAGCGAGAGACCAGGCTTGGGTTTAGAAACTGCTGAGGTGAGTGTCTATTCAGCTACAGGATGTTTGAGCTATGGCAGTTGAGGGTCATTGAATTCATCTACTCTTTCTCTCTTGTTTCTTACCAAAGCGGAAGAAAAAGGAACCCGTTGTCTGGAATCATGCCACGTACAAGCAGGCGGTTCGGAAGGCCATGTTTGCACGTTTCAATGAGCTAGACTGACAGTGAAATGAATGAACACAAAAGAGTTTGTGAATATACAAACACACAGCCAGCTGTGTGATGTGTGGTCTGTTGGCAGCTCATTCCAGGGTTTACTCTGTGAACTGATACAAAATTCCTGGAGAAGCTTTTTGTGACTGACCCCTCATTTTGTGTATATGGTGATGTGTGCCTGTGTAAAATGATTTTTTTATTTCCTGGCAGCCAAATGTACTCTTTGTTTAATCATTTTTTTAGCTCTATTCTTCAGGGCTTTTTTTTTTTTTTTTTTAATATTTCCTCATTTGATAATGTTGTACCATGTTTTTTCTCCTTTTTATGTAGTAAATTAAACTTATATTTCATTTGTAAAATGAAATATTTGAATTAAGGGGCTTAAACATTACTGTTTGTCCTTGGGTCAATAAACTGCCTCAATGTGATTGAAAATGTAGTTTGTTGTCTTTATATACTGATTTTTTTTTTTTAATTTGTATTATTTTTACATAATAAATAGATGCATCTTTTTTTACTGCTTGTGGGGGTCTCAAAAGTTTCACAAGTCACTAAAAGAGGATGGAGCCTTTTTCCCCACACCCTCCTCCAGGTGGCAGTACATTACTATTTCAATTTCACATTAAAGCCGCACCTCAGAAATGTCTAATGCTGAAAGAATGAAATCTACACATGCAGTCATGAATTTCATCGATACTTCATTAAGCCTTCCCCCTTGGCTTTATTTTCCATTTCTTGTGGTTTCTTTTATAGCAGAGTGCCTCGAGTTAAACTTGAAAGTGATGCATTGACAGTAACAGTGCTTTAATACACTGCATGCTAAGGCAGAGATTAAATTTCAAAGTTCTGCAGCCTTCACCAAACCTTTTAGTGCTTTGTTAAAAAAATGTTGAAAACATGTAGTTTGTTAGAGCCAATAACCTCTGTGCAACATCTAACTCAGGGGTGCCCAATCCTTTTCCTGGAGATCTGCCTTCATGCAAAGTTCAGCTCCAACCCTGATCAAACATAACTGAACCAGGTAAGATCTTCGGGAGCACTTGATAATCACAGACAGGGTTGGATCTGAACTCTGCAGGTAGATAGATCTCCAGGAACAGGATTGGGCATCCTTGCTTATTTACAACTAAGTACATTTATGTGAACAACATGAACTTTTGAAAGCATATGTTTGGATGAGGTGCTATAGAAGTCAGCAGCAAGTAATACATCAGCAGAACCTGCAATAAAGATCCCTCACCCTGACATTCAATGAGTGTTTGATCCTTTTCTTGGTGGACAAATAGTCTCTGTTCGTTGAGTTTGAGCTTGTTGAAAGAGAGGAATGTGGACTGTTTGTTTTGGTCAATCATGCTTGAATGATTGATCAGGCATAGGACCATAATGACAAAAAAAAGAATAATGCACCCCAAAAAGGTTTCTTTTACACTTCCACCTCCCTTTTCAGTCGCAGATAAAAGCTGATAATACTGTGTTAGGATAATATATGGACACAACGTCTAGCTCTCCACAGAGCAAATTTTAGTACTCTGTTTTTTATCAGACTCTGCTTTGATGTGTAAATGGCTCTTGCCTGTAGTCATGGTATAATGTAGAGCATGTCAAAGGTCGGCTTGCTTTCCTTCCTCCTCATGGTTGTTGTCATCTGTAATTGCTTTTTAATTAGTCATTCTTTAAGAGAGAGAGCTTGCAAATGTCTGTTTTCAGCCAGCTTCTTTTGAAGGGGAGAACTTTTGTCGTATTGGATCTTCTCAGAGTTTGTTCCCATACATACTTCTTGGCCTGTTTCTGTGTCTATGGTTTAAAGAAGTCCAGAAACCGTGTCCCAGGGTGAGACTTTTAAGATTATCATTTAGTTCACAGTGTGATTTTACAGCTAAAATAAGATTAAAATGTGCCCAAACATTTTGTCTCATAAAGTAACATTTTATATATATATACATAGTTAACAAGTTAACATGTAATGCACAGTAACACTAATATTGTTTAGATATTAAGATACTTAATATTTTGAATTTGCATTTTTCATATGGTATGTGGCCTTTATGATATCATAAATTGTTTCACACAATATAAGAGTCTGTATACATTCAAATATTTAGCTGTCTTTAGGACTGTTGGTTTTATAATTGACATTTTTAAATTACAAAAAGTAATTTTTAAACGTTTGTTTCTATTCTTCCACCTGGAATGCTTTAGTTTTTTCCACGTCTGACATTTGGACCCTGCTGATTGTCAAACAAATATGTTCCAAATGTTTGAATGAGCATCTGTCAGCAAAGTCGAACAACAATGCATAATGTTGGCTTCATGGTTTGACCTTCTTTCCTCTTTATTTGCCAAAGGTCTGCAATGGCTTAAGGGAGTTCCAGTCCTACCAGATTTTCTGTATGTACAAGAAAAAATTCTCCTCTGTATCTAAGACTTTGCAGTCCTCTGTATTTTTGTAATCCATCATTGTATTCTCGCTTGTCTTCTTGCACCTTAGTGGGCCAGATGTCAGCACATCCACGCTCATTACTGCAGAGCGCATCAAATTACCTTTGGCCTTCAGATGAGTCCAGACCATTAGAGTGGAGATACAGAGGGGCCGGTGAAGAAGAATGTGGGGGTCTGAGATTTTGTACCCACTGCACGTGCGGCTCGAGTCCTCAGAGGCAGCAGGACTGACTGTGGAAAGCGTGCGGGGGGCCTCATTATCTCCAGCCAAAGCTTCTTCTTGCACATAGAGAGGGAGCTGCATGGGGTCTCTGACCAGCCTTGAGCTGGCCCTCAGAAAAATACACAAGACAGTCAGAGTGCAGGGCTGAACCAACAATAAAAAAGGAAGCAATTATTTTAGCATTTTTATTAAAGCCATAATACATTCTGTTTAGAATGAGGATTTCTACATAATATGGTTGTTTGGGGATGTGTGTGCTTCCTGGTTGTTGTTGTTTTTTTACTATGGCACATTTTTATTTCACATTCTCATATTACTGCCACAGACAATCTTGATGTGCAGACTGATCTGATTACATTTAATATCTATATTTAAGTATAAAAAATATATCAATATTAATTCCCCATAAGATAGGCGCCAGATTCATTGGGCCATTTCTTCCGTTCCTCATCCGTCAGCTCAAACACTGAAGGAAACTCAAAGAAAAACCCACAGAAATCTAAATTTAATAAGTAGCCTACTGTGCAAATGTTTACATTCACTTGTGATTTCCAGGCGACCACAGGTTTATTTTGCTGAAAATGATCCCATCACAATGTGTAATCATAATTATATCAGCACGATCTAACTACATTAAACCACCAGAACCCTTAATGTTGAAACTGCTACTTGCAATAATTTCCATCTGAAGAAATAGTGTATAATTACCAAAAACAAACTCTAGTCTAAGTATCCAAGTATTCACGTTTAAAATACACGAGAATTTCAGAGCTGCAATCCTGTACTTTTATAGTATGTACTAAATCTGTATTCGAACTTCTGTATCGGTGATGAAGTACGTTATGCAGGTGTAGTGCATACTACGGGTGCTTCTCAAATGGAAGGCTGCATCCTAGTGATGCTGTGTTCTCCCTAGTCCAGTCCTTCTGAGGCTTGTAGGCTAGAGTCCTCCTCAGCATTAACGCTAGAATGAGTTATTTTTTTTTAATAACGCTACAAATTACTAACGTTAATATCTACGGCAGCCACAGGGTGCAAAAAAACAAATGTTCACGAGAAATAACTCACTGGACAATGCTAATTATTGTCAATTAATATTTTAATCGCTGAATGTGTCAATACTGGTAAGCCTGTTATATAAGTGTTTATATTTTAGACCAAGTGGGGTGCTTTTCGCGCGAAATTGCATACTTATGTCACGTGCGTGTGTCCTCATATCAGTAAAAAAAGTAGAAAAGTTGCTCTGGCTACTTTGACACAAATGTGGGAGTGACATGTTGTCACAAACGAGCCAAAGAGGTTCATATGGAGCATGCAAAATCTCGAACCTCCAGGGAATCACCTAAACGCCGAACAGAGGAGCTTCAGCTTTCAAAATGAGAAGAAGAGCTCGTAATAAAAGGAGAATAAATATTGGCTTGGCTTTTCGGAGATGCTGAGAACTGAGGGATTTGAAATGTAAATGCGACGCGGAGATGGCGTTTTTATTACTCAACAGGTGAGTAAGGTATTTAACAGATATTTCTGTGATTAATTGCCAAATGTAGCTGCTGTCAGAGTTCATTGTAAAGCGTTATTTATTGTGAAGGGTCAAACATTATATTTGTGGCGCTGTGCTGAAATTTTACAAGGAAGTACCGTATGGGTATATAACGTCTTCAGCTAGTAGGCTAACGTTACCCTTAAAATAAAAAATAAAAAAAATTCTGTTATTAAGTAGGCTACTCACCCTCATGTCGTTCCAAACCCATACAACTTCATCTTCAGAACATAAATTAAGATATTTTTGATGAATTTTTGAAGATATTTTTGATGAATCTCCGAAAGCAACAAAATTCAAGGACCAGAAAAGTAGTAAAGACACCATTAAAATAGTCAACATGACTACAGTGGTTTGACCGTAATGTTATGAAGTGAGGAGAATACCTTTTGTGAAAAACAAAACAAAAATAACTTTATTTAACAATTTCCTCTCTAAACTGTCATTCTTATACGCAGTTTACATTGAAGACACATTGCAAAGCTTGTTTACGTCTGAACGCCGGCTCAGTATTGGCTGGCTCCTGTGCGTTGTGGTGCTCACGTGAACAGCGTCGGCCAATACTGTGCCGGTGTTCAGACGTAAACACGGAAGCGCTGCGCTGCGTCAAATGCGTTACACCGGCTGCGTCCGAAAACCTAGGTAGCTGTCTTGCTGCCTCATTGTCTTATAAGAGAATGACTTGTACGGCAGCGTTTGTACATGAAGGCACCTCACGAAACTGATTTCGGACAGACTTCTGAGGCAGCTTAACAGTTTAATGATCTACAGCAATATAGCGCTAGCCTGACTACGTCAGACTTCCTACTTCCGCTCAATTTCATTTCGCTTCTGTACTCAGTCTGATACAGCGTCAGAGCTTTGTGTTTGCCACCGGTCTGGAAACAGCCGGGCCAATCAACGAACAGAGGGCGGGCTGAGAGCCGTGACGTAGATGCTAAGCGCCGAGTTTTACATTGTAGGTTAGAGAAATCGAAAACCGAAACGACCGCGGAAATGGGAAACGAGACACGGGATGCAAACTTCGGGATGCATTAACTTCGCATAATCTGCAAAAGTCGTTTACAGCCATGTTCACTCCGGTATTTCGCTCACATCATCATGTGTTTACAACAGGTTTACAGTGGAAGTTCAATCATAGATTTGAGTTCGATGCATGATGTCTGTGCTTCGATGCGGCTGTACAGGCGGATAACATACGTCATAACTAAACGTATCTGATTGGCTTACGGGTAACCAATGATTTTAAACTTCAGACAAGCGTCCCCTAGCGAGAGAGAAAACACTTCTCTATTATGCCATTCCAGACTCTGTCTACGAAGCAAAGTGAAGTAGCAGAGTCTGGTATTACCAGGCTAATATAGCGCGAGCTTTGGTGAGAACTAAACAAATAATTAATTACTACAGTAGTAATTTCTCGATGGAAATGATATCAATATTGAAATATGTTGGTCAAAATCGTACATTTATACACAAACTGAGTAGCAAACGCAACTTTTGGATGCCATCTTTATTATTCTAGCTCAACTGTCACAGAATGGAAAGCACAGGATTGTGGGATATCAAAGGCAGCTAAGGATACATCCATGCTTCCTTCAAAAATCGATCTGAGGAAGGTGTCTCATGAGACAGGAAGTGAAGCTAACATTGGATTTGGACATGCCTTGATGCCTTACTACCTTGAAATGGGTCCTCAGAAGGCAGTATTTTCCAGTTTTCGGACACAGCCAACGTGCGATAAGATTCCAGCAACGAGCAATTTGACTGTCCACACTAGACGCGACAATGAGAAGCGATACAATCAATCAAAAACCGCAGCCAATCAGAAGAGAGTGTGGGCGGGCTCTCTTGGCAAGAGCACAACAGACACAATGAAATGGGCAGGTACATAGTAAAATTCATAAATATTACATCATTTAAACATTATTCAAAGTACATATGTAGTGACTGAACCGATTTTTGTCATAGAATATACTTGTTTGTGCACATTGAGTTGACAGTTTGAACGTTCTTGTGCCCATTTATTAATTTTCAAGATCTGAGGTCAATTAGCCAGTGTTGTTTTCATTACAGCTAAAAAGCTGGGAACACAGAATGATATTCAAACTCACGTTAGACACTTTTAACATTAAATAAAGCACATTAACAGTACCTGAGATTATCATTGGCATATTTCTTTACTACTTTTATCGAAACCTCTTGGATTTCATCAAAAATATATTAATTTGTGTTCTGAAGAAGAACAAAGGTCTTGCAGGTTTGGAATGACATGAGGGTGAGTAAGTAATGACAGAAATTTCATTTTTGGGTGAACTAATCCTTTAAAGGTGCAGTGTGTAAATTTTAGCTCTAATTTTCATCTAGCGGTGAGGTTGCAAATTGCTCAGTCCACCGCTCACCCCTCCCTTTCAAAGCACATAGAGAAGCTACAGTGGCTGAATCAGGCCAAAGATGTTGTCGTCTGTGACAGCAGTGAGTAGCCAGTCAAGCAATGAGGTTTTTTCTTGCTTCTAACAAAGAACGGTCTGTCAACATATCCTCCTAAAATTTATACTCTGCACCTTTAAGATCATTTCCATCTAAAATGGTTATATCTCTTAAGTAGGGTTGGGAACCGAGAACCGGTTCTCATCCGGAACCGGTAGTGTTTATTGAAAAGAACCGGAACCGTGCAAGATTTCTAAGTTTCGGTTCCGAAAATGGTTCTGGTGTGATGGGTGGGCGAAGTGCGGGGAGCGTATCCTTTCATAGAGACGTCTCACATCATGAATATTATAGCAATGAATGCACTGAAAAGCCCTCGCGCTACTCTATACGTCAGATTTCAATAATGGAGAGAGAGAGAGAACAAAGTTGCACGATTAATCTTTAAAAGATCACGTTCTCGATTTCATCACCCACATGATCTAATTCCTAAATGACAACGATTCCCCCGTATATTAAACCTTTGACAAAAATAAAATCGTGACATTCAAATCTGCGTTCGCGCTGCCGTTGATCTGAAGAGAGTTGTCATGTGTAGATATAAACAGCTTCACAAACAATCTTTTCGAATGCACAGTATCATTATTTCTGTGTGACAAATATTCCAACTATAACAGAAGTATACAAAAGTTTATTATTCAGGTAGAAGCGCTGATGTTACTGATCAAAATATAATAAATTACCTTCTGAAAGTAACTGAACTTCAAATAACGACTGTATCGATTGCACTGTTACGCCACTAGGTGGCTACAAAATTACTATTAAAAATGTGTATCACTGAATCATTATTTCAGAAACAAAGTCTTTATGAATCTAACTTACAAGGTTTCACCTGTCTGGATCTTACATGTGTGTTCAAACATCTTGTCTAATTTGTGGTAACACTTTACAATAAGGTTCATTTATGAACTAACCATGAGTAATACATTTGTTACTGTATTTGTTAATCTTTGTTAATGTTAGTTAATAAAAATACAGCCGTTCATAGTTTGATCATGTTACTTCACAGTACATTAACTAATGTTAACACATACAACTCTTGATTTTAATAATGTATTAGTAAATGTTGAAATTAACATTAACAAACATTAATAAATGCTGTAGAAATGCAGTTCATTATTAATTCATGTTAATGTAGTTAACTTATGTTAACTAATGAACCTTATTGTAAAATGTTAGCAAATATGACATTAGCAGTCTGTTAAACTCATTTTACAAGTATAATAAACATGTTTAATAAAAGTGTTTAATTAACAAGTATAATAAAAAATTTTAATTATTTTAATGGAACCGGAACCGGAATCGTTAGGCAGAACCGGAATTGGAACCGGAAAATTTCTTACGATTCCCATCCCTACTCTTAAGCCTAGTAGTGAATGTTTTATGAGCAGTAGGATAACAATATTCATCCTCACAGTCAAAATGAGCCGAATTTTGTATTTTAACCACTAGAGGGCAAAAAGTTACATAGTGTAACTTTTAAAATATTATGTGTAAGAAGTTTTCAGAATCTGTTTTTATTAAAATTTTCAGTATTTTTCAAACAAACATTTTAATGACAGTGTACTGAACAAAATTAAATTAAAATATTTTATTTTTCTAAACAAAATATGGTACAGATTTTCTGAAGTGATTGTTTTGAACAGGTATTAATTTATATTACAAAATATTACAAAAATAAATAAATAAAGTGTTTGTAATACATGGGGGCGTTTTGCTCCATTCGGATTCAGATATAGGGTGTGTTTAAGAAAATTTTCATATAGTACACGTTTGTACGTGTATGTGAATTGGTAAATGAAATATTATATAAAATTAAAATAAGATGGCTTATCGTTTGGTTGTTCCTAAATTAAACAATGCATTTAATTGCTCGTATCTGTGAAATTTCACTTTTTTTTTTTCTGACCTCTGATTTAAAGGGGGCTTGTAATTCAAATCCTTTCATGAAACCATTTACTTGTGCAGTTGGAAAAGCTTCAAAAACCATGATTAAGAAATGTATCAAGTTTTTGGCCAATTGGCAAGCAACATTCTGCTCTGCTACATAACTTATAGCTTATTTCTTTTGAACGTATTTATTGTCTTTTTCCAGTTGTCTTCAGCTGGTTTTATTGCAGTCATCATGAGGACTTGCAATAGTTTCTGACTCCCTCATAAATCAGAATATTTGCAGTTATTGCCCTAGCTTTGTTCTTGCGGTCCATTTTCTGTAACTGTCAGCCTCATTTAGGCGTAAATACAGCAGTTTGCACTTGCTATATAACGTAGGACTGCTTATTTGGAAAGGATACATTTATGCCTCAGATGTATACATCTCATTTGAGTTTATTAATGAAACGCTTTGACTCCATATGTCACTGTCAGACAAGGTGCGAACGATAGGCAGTGATGGTTCAGTAATTTGTTTGTTAAACGATGCTGTGAAGAGCAAATCATTTTTACTGTTGACACGTCTGTCCTTTTCCCAACCGCATACTGCCTTTATTTCCACATTCATTCTGAGGTTTTTTGTCATAAAGACAGCCAGTGTCAGTATTCACATTTATCTCATCAACAAGTATAGTGTCGTTCCACAGTTCAAGACTGATAAATGCTAACAAACCTAAGTAACTTTCTTTGTGTGCCCTGGCTGTTAACATCAGCCTTTCAGCAAGTGAAGCATGTCTTTAACCTTGTTTAGCCTTTTGGAATCAAGTGTAATCTTCTCTGACAGGAGATTAATGGCACCATCTCTCTAGTTTTTACTAGCACCATCAGGGAGGAGTGAGAGGCAAAAATGAAGGGGAGGAAAGGAGAGAATGAAGGTCTGCAGTCTGTCATCATGCCACACTGGGATGAGTTTGGGTGAAAGGGCTCCGCAAAAACATTATGAGAGATGTATGGATTTTGTGCTCTTTTGTTCTCCCCCCTCTATCTGTTTGCTCTCAGTAATCTGTCATTGTGTCATTTACTGGGGGTAGAGATGTCTGTCCCGCTAGCCTACAGAGATATATTGGGGAAATGAAAGATTGTTGCTCACTCCTTTAGACATTTAATTCTAGTTTTGTCCATTTGCCCCTTTT
This sequence comes from Megalobrama amblycephala, assembly GCF_018812025.1. Lineage (NCBI taxonomy): Eukaryota > Metazoa > Chordata > Actinopteri > Cypriniformes > Xenocyprididae > Megalobrama > Megalobrama amblycephala. The sequence goes on from NC_063051.1 coordinate 3,890,428, forward strand.
TTCAATTTGTGCACCATCTAATGCTTTCAATTATGTATTTATTTTATTCAAATTTTTTCTTTGTTCCTCAAACATTTGCTCAGACCAAAACACCATAAGAAAAAATCTCTAATTAAAGGGGACCTATTATGCCCCTTTTCACAATGTAATATAAATCTCTGGTGTCCCCAGAATGTGTATGTGAAGTTTCAGCTCAAAATACCCCACAGATCATTAATTATAGCTTGTCAAATTTGCCCCTATGTGGGTGTGAGCAAAAACACGCCATTTTTTGTGCGTGTCCCTTTAAATGCAAATGAGCTTTAACAGTTCACACTTTGGTTGCTCAACAACAAAGCTGGAGAATCTCATGCAGCCAAAATGAGGATTGTCAGTAACAGTGTTCAGCCTTACATTGTTCAAACTGGAGTCGGACACTGATGGAGAGACTCAGGTAGAGAATTAACTTTTAGAATTAATACATTTCTGAATGGTTAGTGGATACAATGATTTATGTAGTTGCTGTGGGATTGATTCAACTTATCGACCAGCATGTGCCGTCATGATAATCTTTTGTACAAATTCAGCGTTGAAATGATGCTCATTTGTGAAGCAGTCTGGCGTAAAATGACGGCATGGCAACAACACTCTACTACAACAACTCTTACCTTTGGCTGGTTTAAAATGTTTAAAATGTTACAGTAACGAACCAAGAGAATACTACAACTTTTTTATTGTTGAAAAGTAACAAAAAATGTATTTAAAAATAAGCTGGAAAATTGACTTTTTAGTTTTACATTGTCATTGTCTTAGTTTTAGTATTTGGTTATAAATGTCTTCGGAAATGTGATGTTTCATATTTTCAGCAGACAGTAATTAATTGCATAAAACACATTGTGGTCTGGGTCGTAACTTCTTTTATGTTGCATAGATTTGTTCTTGGTTTTCAAGGATGAGGGCTTGTCACACAACCTCTCCATGGTGGTATTGACCTAAGCAATTCAACTAGCTCCTGGCAACCACATAGCAATAAGTTAAAACAACAATCAGAAGACCTTAGCAGGCATCACAATGGAAAGTTTTGCATGGGCAAGCACCACTTAAAGTTTTTCAGGAAATGTAATAACATCTAGCAGTTAGATGGAAGCTGCCCCACGCATGTTAGCTTATGTATTGGTTTGTATATATTCTGGACTCTGTGGGAGGAAAGAGGTGGTAATGCCCTGGAGGTTAAGCCCAGATGGTAGCATTTCTTCCACAGCCCCAAACAGCTGCTCAATCGTTTTGCAATTCTGCAGTGTGACGACTGACTAATGGCAAAGGCCCATCAGTGTGTGCGCACACGAGTGTGTGTGTATGTGTGACTGAATGATGGCTGGGACTTGGGGGTCCCCCACTGTTGCATTTAAAGGTAATACCTAACCGCACCGGGCCCCTAAATGTGCAGCGAATCAAGGTAGTGTTGAAAAGGGCTTACAACACTCGCCTGCTAAACTAAAGCAACGTCCCGTAATTAGCTTCAGACCATTGCCTAAACTTAACATATCAGAAACCAGACCATGGCATGCTTGAACATAGACTGGTTAAACATTCAGTCCCTAGCGGTCAGCTTTAAAGGAAATGTGCTACATTGCCTCAACCTACCCAGCGGTTAAGTATCGAGAATATCTGGTTGGGTACTAGGAGGATCATTCAGAATTTAATACAATGTAGGGTCAATTGGCTGCACTTATGGCATAATGTTGATTAACACAAAAATGAATTCACATTTTTTCCCAGGTTTTAAAAGCAGAAAAGTGAAGGTTATAATTTTATAAAAGCACTTACATTCATTCTTCTTTTCAAATGTATGTATTATATGAGCTGTGAAGTTTTTTTACAGTAATTTTAGTTTTTTTTTTATCCATTATGTTGTACACAGGAAAGGTTGTACGTATTGTGGCTCTACTTTTGAAACCTTGAGTTTTTTAATGTTTACGAATTGGCCCCATTAGATGGATGGATGGATGGATGGATGGATGGATGTAATCAACATTGTCACAAGTGCTGTTGATTGAACTTTTATTGAACATGGAATATCCCTTTAATTGTGTTTTGTGTTAGGCTGTCATGTACTCAGAAATGGAATCTATTGTGCTGGTGAAATTGGTTTCATCAAGTTTAGTTTTAGTTTTCCTAAGACTTTAAATTTTTCAACATTAAACAAAAAAGATGTAGGGGTTTGATAATGATATTTTTCTGTGTGTTCACTTTTTCATTTTTCTTGGCAGAGGAGAAAGAGAACCATTTTTAGCTTCAATATTAGGATCGCTCTGTTTTATTACTTCACCACACTGAATATTTTTCTGCTGGTGTGAACATGATATAGTTATTCTAACCTTTCATACAGAACGCCTCAAGCTGGAACATTCTCTTCCTTTCTCAGACTACTTTGTTTAGAGAGAACCTTCCTTTTTCTAGCAATGAATAGCAAACAATCAGCATTAATAGGTTTGCTTTGAAAATGGTTCTTTGGCATGAATAAAAACATGAGTGCTCTCCTGGATTTGAGAGTTAATAATTTTGCTTTATTGTACACTATTTGTGTGGACAATTTAATGCATTATTTAAAATTTTTAGGTAAATTATACAAACATATACTCAAAGTTCTTTAAACCCATGCATATTATTATATATTACTTTTCTGTTTTCTGAATCTTCAAAATTTCTTGCCATGAGCTTCATTTTTAATAGTTCAATATTTTATAAATATCTTAAAAGTAAATATTTGTATAAAAAGTTTTCAGTACAGTACTTTCAGCAAAAATATTATTATTTATATTATTAGTGGATTTGTTCTCTAAGCTGTATTCTTCATGGAGGTTAAAGGTTCAAAGGTTTTTCAGTACACGTAAACATTACCAACTTAATTTTACCTCCTAAACTTTTACGTTTTATTTTGACGTTTCTACAATAGTACTTCTTAAATGTCTCTGAAGGTGCAATGAATTACAGTTCTGGCCAAAAGTTGACATTATTCCTTGGGATTAAATGTTCAAAGGTCAACTTTCTTTATGTGCACTGACATCGACTTCAGTACAGCCTCCCAGTTCCTTAAAGGGTTAGTTCACCCAAAAATGAAAATTATCCCATGATTTAGTCACGCTCAAGCCATCCTAGGTGTATATGACTATCTTCTTTCAGACGAACACAATCAGAGATATATTTAAAAATATCCTTAGTCCTTCAAGGGATATAATTGTTGTAAATGGGGGCCCGCATTTTGGAAAAAAAATGCTCCATCCATAATCAAAGTAATCCATGCAGCTCCAGTGTTAATAAAGGCCTTTTGAAGAGAAGTGATACATTTTTGCAAGGAAAAATATCCATATTTAAAACCTTATAAATTCAAATATCTAGACCATACGCATACAGCGCAACTCGACTTGCGCCAAATGAGTAACCCGTGACACGATGTATGACGCAGGATGTAGTATCGCAAGCTTAGATGTCTCTCTCGGTTCAAATAAATAGGGCTGGGCAACAAAGCTCCTTTTTCTCTTATATCAAAATCCTCAGACATTTCTCTTTAAAGGTGCCCTAGATTATGTTTTTAAAAGATGTAATATAAGTCTAAGGTGTCCCCTGAATGTGTCTGTGAAGTTTCAGCTCAAAATATCCCATAGATTTTTTTTATTAATTTTTTTAACTGCCTATTTTGGGGCATCATTATAAACGTGCCGATTTATGCTGTGGCCCCTTTAAATCCCATGCTCTCCGCCCACAGAGCTCGCACTTGCCTTAAACAGTGCCTTAACAAAGTTCACACAGCTAATATAACCCTCAAAATGGATCTTTGACGTCATGCATGCGTCGGATTATGTGAGTATTGTATACTGTTAAATTGTTTACATCTGATTCTGAATGAGTTTGAGGCTATGCTGCGTGGCTAAAGCTAACATTACACACTGTTGGAGAGATTTATAAAGAATGAAGTTGTGTTTATGCATTATACAGACTGCAAGTGTTTAAAAATGAAAATAGCGACGGCTCTTGTCTCCGTGAATACAGTAAGAAACGATGGTAACTTTAACCACATTTAACAGTACATTAGCAACATGCTAACGAAACATTTAGAAAGACAATTTACAAATATCACTAAAAATATCATGATATTATGGATCATGTCAGTTATTATTGCTCCATCTGCCATTTTTCGCTGTTGTTCTTGCTTGCTTACTTAGTTTGTTGATTCAGCTATGCACATCCAGACGTTCTGCCCTTGTCTAATGCCTTTCATAATGATAATGTTGGGAACGTGGGCTGGCATATGCAAATATTGGGGGCGTACACCCCGACTGTTACGTAATAGTCGGTGTTATGTTGAGATTCGCCTGTTTTCCGGAGGTCTTTTAAACAAATGAGATTTATATAAGGAGGAGGAAACAATGGAGTTTGAGGCTCACTGTATGTCATTTCCATGTACTGAACTCTTGTTATTTAACTATGCCAAGATAAATTAAATTTTTCATTCGAGGGCACCTTTAAAATTTCTCATTTTTTACTTCTAATTCGTGTCCGGTGTTTTGTTTTGCTTTCTCCTCTGTGCCTCCATGTTCATCACTGCGTTCAGGTCAAAGGTTGCTCATCCACCCAAATCGACTTGCGCAGTATGCGTACAGTCGTCCGCCAGAAGCTAGTTATTTGAATTTATAAAGTTTTAATTTAAAACTTTTAAATATGGATATTTTTCTTATAAAAACACATTGCTTTGCTTCAAAAGACCTTTATTAACCCACTGGAGCCGGATGGATTACTTTAATTATTGATGGATGCATTTTTTTTTTTTTTCTCCAAAATGCGGGCCCCCATTCACAACCATTGTAAACCTTGGAGGGCTAAGGATATTTTTAAATATATCTCCGATTGTTGTTCATCTGAAAGAAGTCATATACACCTAGGATGGCTTGAGGGTGAGTAAATCATGGGATAATTTTCATTTTTGGGTGAACTAACCCTTCAAATTTAGTTTTGTGGCAGGAAAAAGCGCATTAGATAGCTAATATAAACAAATTTCTTGTAAGGTTTACTGTAATGTTGTACGTTTCAGGATTGTAAACAATCGCAATTAAAAAAACGTATCACAGTGTTTTCAATTCTGCAAGGCAAACATAACATTAAATTTAGACTACCGTTTCACACAAGACAATTGGAGGCTGACATGCCATGCAAGGTGTCCATGGTGTCATGCATAAATAAATGAATAAACTGCCAATTGCGACATACTGCTGTGAGAGCTAAAGTTAAAGCCTATTTACTTTCATATAGTACATGCATGTTCTCTCATCTCATATTTCTTATTTCTTAATTGTTTTCATAGTGAGAGGCCGTTAAAAGCCTATTATAGCATCTCGGCTTCTCTCCTGGGGTTGAAAGGCCAGCATGCAATTTTAGCATAAGAATGCAGACCCTTATGTATGCCATTAGAGTGGTGTACAGTAACCATTACCCTCCATTTTAGATGACAGCAGAGAAAGGCCCCTATAGAGAGGATTCAAAGACCACCATGTTTACTGTCATTAGGCTTCGTAACTGCACTTGCTTATGTATTTATAAAATACTGAACAGCCTAAGGGCCAAACATTCAAACTATTCTAAGACGGAGTTTCCCATGTAAGTGATCTAGACACACAAGGACACTTTGATTATGAGCTTTTCTTGGTAGGAGATGATCTGTTATTTTGGTCATCTTATATCTTAATAGCGCTTGATTCCTTTCCTTTACAGTGCTTGAGTACTCCCTTATCCCTGCAGGATCTGTTTGTACGTTTTCTTAATGGACTCCGCTCTCAAATGCATTTAACATGCAGTCAGTGGATTGTTTATGTAAAGTTTGGTGTCAGGTTGCACTTTGAGACGCATTGTGGGTCCACCTTGGCCAAAGGGAAAGCATACGCTCTACATCCTGTCCGGTTTAGACGAAAAATGTAGTATAACACCGAGATGGCTTGCTATTTTTTGGGGGAGCATGTCTTCGTTGCCATAGAAAGAAAGGAATGCAATGGTTGCCACTTGCACGTTAGGTCATTGTCCAAAGTTCAGAGGAGGTCAGTGGGTTGTCTTGGCCATGAGAAGAGACTATGAAGTATTTTTTGGAAACGCTCATTTTTAGATATCTAACATGTGTAATCATTTATTTGCTGGAATGGAACAGGTAGCTGGTTTCTTTATAGTTTATAAGACCTTTGATATTTCCTCAACACTTATAGACCATCTATTTTAATAAAAAGAAGCCATGTTTTTTGATTATCATCATGTTCCTCTTTCATGTGCTGTATCTTTCATGTCATCCATCTGCAATTTACTGCTGTCAGCCTTTACTGTGCAAAAAAAAAACTGGCAGTTGTTTAGAAAATCACACTATTAATCATTGTAAATGGGGCATGATAACAGCAATTAAAGCCACGCGAAACAACACCCTTGCTAAGACTTTCTTTAAGCTTTGTACATACTTTTCGTAATCTGTGCCAACTTTGGAAAAAGCCTCACTGAAAGGACATATTGTAAACCACAAGATAGACATGAGACCGTAAGACTTTTGTTTGGAGGGAATTATTTCACCTGAAAGGAATTGTGCTGGATGACTGCAGGAATAATAGCCCTGGGCTTTGAGGAAGAATAGAGAATAGGCTTCCCTCTGTACAACTGGAAACTGATGTTGCCTTTCTTTTGTATATAAAAAAGCTCTTTTCCAAAGATTGAAAGGAATGTTGAATTGTTTTTCTGTGTATTTCCGGTGTATTGTTTCTATAGTAACACACAGTAACAGCCAACAAAATGGATGCATTTCTCACCCCAGTTTTTAGATAGATAGATAGATAGATAGATAGATAGATAGATAGATAGATAGATAGATAGATAGATAGATAGATAGATAGATAGATAGATAGATAGATAGATAGATAGATAGATAGATAGATAGATAGATAGATAGATAGATAGATAGATAGATAGACAGACAGACAGACAGACAGACAGGTAGACAGATAGATAAAAAATAGATAAAAACATGTATAGGTAAAGGTTAGATCTAAAAATAGATTTTAACTTAGAAAAATGTACGCTGCAGTAATGTGCATAATTCATCCATGAGTCTCGCTCTATAACTGCCATCTCATCTCATTAGGTAAACACAACTAAATGAATGACACTTCTCACATTATGACCTGTCAGAGTTTTGTGTAATGACAGGCAGCCTTGACAAACAGTAAATATCTCATTTCCTCTTTCCTAATTATGTTTGATGAGTGTTTGTACCCGAAAGGTCAAACCGCCAAAATAGAAGCAAGTCTTAATTATTTGTAATTTATTGGAGAGTTGTATAATTGATGTTGGAGATTAGTTTGTTCTCAGTTTAAAAGTGTAAAAGTGACTCAAGGGTGTAAACAGAGGCATTTGTTGAGCTTGTGCATTAAAAAATTTAATTTGCCTCTTTACTGTTTTTTTTCTCGAGACACTCTGTATCACACTATCAAGTGTACTATAAGTGGTAACTAAATAAAATTTTTAAATACAGAGATAGTATTATCTCATATTTCATGGTGTCTCAAAATAGCACAGTTGAGCACACTTAGATGTTCTTTTGATTGTCTTAAGTACTAAAGAAGAATTTTTAGTATATTAAGCACAAACTTAGCACAAAAATAGAGCACTTTAAGTACATTATAGAAATGTACTTTTTTTCACCTGGGTTGTAAATGTTCTTTGAGAAGTCTTAATATCTTGTTTTAAACTGGTTTAAAAAAATGATTAAGAATTTTTTTTTTTTTTTCAGTTAAAGAGATGCCTTTTGTTCTTTGCATACTGCATACTGTATATGTTTTCAATGGAAATTGCGTACACGTGTCACTCGCTGGTGTCTCATGATATCTGTAAATAGAGAAAAGTTGCTCCGGCTACTGTGACGTATGTATGTTGTGGGAGTGGCATAGGCTAGTTTTCACAATGAGTGAGAAAGGTTGACATGGAGTAACTAAATCTCCAACCTCCAGAGTTAAAAAAAAACACTGTTTAACACAGTTAGTTTGTACGGGAAGAAGCCGGCCACACAAACATAATAAAACATAAAATAAAGTCCAGGCCTGGTCCTCTCTCGTCCTTCACTGTCGTCGCTCCTACTTTTATGCTCCCGGAGCTCCTCCATGAGAGACTCAAGGCCGGTGCGCCTCCCAGGTGGAGCTCATTAACTCTCGCGCCACCGGCCTCGCGCCGTTCCCTCACGGCTCTCACCCGCCCTGGTCGCCACACACTGAACTCTTTGTCTGTTGACAAAAACAGAACGCAACAGAGCTCATTATAAAATGAGAATCAACATTGACATGGCTTTTCAGAGATGGCGAGAACTGAGAGATTTAAAATGTAAAAGCGAAGTTGAGATTGCCATTACTCAACAAGTGAGTAAGGTATTTTATTAAAGATACATTTATGTAGCTCTAACAGAGTTCATTGTAAAGCATTATTTATTGTGAAGGATCATTTCATTATGGTTGTTGTAGCGCTGTGCTGGAATTTATTTATTTTATGTCTATTAATGGGTATAGCTATAGTAACATCTTCAGCTAGTCAGCTTGAGATCATTTCCATATTAATTGGTTATATCTCTTAAACCTAGCAGTCAATGTTTTATGAGCAGTAGGGATAACCATATTCATCCGCACAGTCATGCAGAGCCGAAGTACAACCAAAACAATGTTCTTCCGCAAAATGCATGCAATAGTTGAACCGGGTCAGCTGATGAACTGAAGTGTACCTCCCCCTTGTGTCAGTTCCAAAATCTTCTGACACACTTGTGAATGGATAATAATTTCAGTTTATTTTAATCTTCAGATTTGTTAATTTAGTGAATTTTGAGAAAATATATGTTTATTTAATTTCAGCAATTTTGTTCACATCTCATTTTCTGTCATTAATGGAAATAATGCAGATATTCAAATAATAATTTAGACACTCTGCTCTACATTCTAGTGGCAAATATGCTCCTCAGGTGGGCTTTTCTGTTAAAAGCAACCCAGCATTCAGACTGTCTCAAAGAAGCTTTCACAGTGTTTGAATGCTTCTGAAAGAGTGGTTTGTCTGACTGAATTGACAGTGGTGCTGACCACACCTGGATCTGTGCGAATAATGCACAAGACACTAAATCAGATGAGGTCAAACGCTCTTCGTTCACATGTGTGTGTGTGTGTTCTGGACTGTGGGAATGGGAGTGTGTGTGTCATGAGCGTGATGGATCAGGGAAGGGAGGTGTCGTTGGGGTCAAAAGAGGGTAATGACCCCACTTTTCCTGCTCAGGCTCTGACCTCCCAACGAGTGCTGGAAACCTGAACTGGGCATTGTCGTCAAACAGTGAGAGTAAGTGGCCTCTGGAGGCCACTCTGACTGACTGCCACACGTTTGACTTTCACACTGGAGATCTGTTCTCAGTGTCAAGTATGGTGCCACTGGTCCAACATGTAATTGATGCTGTGGTGTTAAACATGGCTTAGGGTTAAACTTCACACCATATTGCATGTCAGCTTCATAAACTGCTTGCATTGACCTTATGATCAAGTCAATCACATGCACTGTCCTGATCTATATGTCACTTTCTGACTGCAGCAGTTCGGTGGATCCATGTCGTTTTTCTAATGTCAGTATGTCACATATCAAAGGTTTGTGATAGGCCTATAAGAATTATACATCAGTTAGTTCTGCACTTTACATCTGTACGCCAGTAGGTGGCATGAGTGAGCCATTAAATCATTCAGTAAGCTGATTTGCTTATTTGATTAAGTCATTGAATCATTCACTCAACAAGTGACTGAATGAGCCATCGAATCATTCACTCAAACGATTCATTCAGGAACGACAAGCCAACTCTGTGCTTCGCCCTGGAGATGCAGCCTTTTTTTGAAGTATTTTCATTGGTGGAACAAAAATAGACAAAGATATTGGTAATGTTGTTTCCAAAATGTAAGTTGTTCAATATTAACTTCTTGTTTATTGAACTGTTCTATACAAATAATATGAGATAGCAGAGCCAAAATAAGCAAAAATAGCTAGCCATATTGTGTCTGAAATATTACTTTAATATTAATTAAATAATAATTAAATATTAATATTACTATTAATGTTTTGTTTATGGAACTGTCTTATGGACTTCTTAATTATAGGATAAAGAAATAATTGCTCTCCTTGTATGCCATCCTTCTCCATGCTATATAGTGACTTTTGTTTGGCATTTAGGAACTAGCTGCTAGTGCCATGACAACGAAAACCAAATAAACTGTCCGCTATTTGCAGAAAACAGTAGCTCAGCTCATGATGATGGAGATTGAAGTATCCTGTATCGGGTTTGCTGTGGATTGTTAGCGGATCGGATAAACCTTCCCTAATGTCGACCCACTTGTGTTCATGGATAATTATCCGCAGTTCTCTGAGCTTGATGGATTGATTTAGTTGTTCGGATTTTGTTACACAACCGTTTCTCACCTACTGTTTTTCTGAGCACAGGTTGCGAGACTGCCCAGCTGCCCCAGTATAAATCTCCCACAGAAATCTGATCTGGCATTAGCAAGGGCAGCACAAAGCTGTGGGCCTGTGCATGCAGGCATCTTCATAGTTTCTAAACATCGTAGACATCTTCATCATGTAATCCATGCATTCAGCAGTACACTTTTATATTATCGAACATTACGTTACAAGACTTGTGTAATATAATAGTATAATGTAAATACATATATGTCTTTGAATATTAAATTGTGTTTGTGGTGATATTTATATACAGTGGGTACGGAAAGTATTCAGACCCCCTTAAATTTTTCACTCTTTGTTATATTGCAGCCATTTGCTAAAATCATTTAAGTTCATTTTTTTCTCTCATTAATGTACACACAGCACCCCATATTGACAGAAAAACACAGAATTGTTGACATTTTTGCTGATTTATTAAAAAAGAAAAGCTGAAATATCACATGGTCCTAAGTATTCAGACCCTTTGCTCAGTATTTAGTAGAGGCACCCTTTTGATCTCATACAGCCATGAGTCTTTTTGGGAAAGATGCAACAAGTTTTTCACACCTGGATTTGGGGATCCTCTGCCATTCCTCCTTGCAGATCCTCTCCAGTTCTGTCAGGTTGGATGGTAAACGTTGGTGGGCAGCCATTTTTAGGTCTCTCCAGAGATGCTCAATTGGGTTTAAGTCAGAGCTCTAGCTGGGCCATTCAAGAACAGTCACGGAGTTGTTGTGAAGCCACTCCTTCGTTATTTTAGCTGTGTGCTTAGGGTCATTGTCTTGTTGGAAGGTAAACCTTCGGCCCAGTCTGAGGTCATGAGCACTCTGGAGAAGGTTTTCGTCCAGGATATCCCTGTACTTGGCCGCATTCATCTTTCCCTCGATTGCAACCAGTCGTCCTGTCCCTGCAGCTGAAAAACACCCCCACAGCATGATGCTGCCAACACCATGCTTCACTGTTGGGACTGTATTGGACAGGTGATGAGCAGTGCCTGGTTTTCTCCACACATACCGCTTAGAATTAAGGCCAAAAAGTTCTATCTTGGTCTCATCAGACCAGAGAATCTTATTTCTCACCATCTTGGCAAACTCCATGCGGGCTTTCATGTGTCTTGCACTGAGGAGAGGCTTCCGTCGGGCCACTCTGCCATAAAGCCCTGACTGGTGGAGGGCTGCAGTGATGGTTGACTTTCTACAACTTTCTCCCATCTCCCGACTGCATCTCTGGAGCTCAGCCACAGTGATCTTTGGGTTCTTCTTTACCTCTCTCACCAAGGCTCTTCTCCCCCGATAGCTCAGTTTGGCCGGACGGCCAGCTCTAGAAAGGGCTCTGGTCGTCCCAAACGTCTTCCATTTAAGGATTATGGAGGCCACTGTGCTCTTAGGAACCTTAAGTGCAGCAGAAATGTTTTTGTAACCTTGGCCAGATCTGTGCCTTGCCACAATTCTGTCTTCTGCTCTTCAGGCAGTTCCTTTGACCTCATGATTCTCATTTGCTCTGACATGCACTGTGAGCTGTAAGGTCTTATATAGACAGGTGTGTGGCTTTCCTAATCAAGTCCAATCAGTATAATCAAACACAGCTGGACTCAAATGAAGGTGTAGAACCATCTCAAGGATGATCAGAAGAAATGGACAGCAACTGAGTTAAATATATGAGTGTCACAGCAAAGTGTGAATGTGATATTTCAGTTTTTCTTTTTTAATAAATCTGCAAAAATGTCAACAATTCTGTGTTTTTATGGGGTGCTGTGTGTACAATAATGAGGAAAAAAATGAACTTAAATGATTTTAGCAAATGGCTGCAATATAACAAAGAGTGAAAAATTTAAGGGGGTCTGAATACTTTCTGTACCCACTGTATATTATATATATTATACTCCTATAAATATTATTAGTATTATATATGATATAATTTATATTACTGGCAGTGGTCATCTCACTAAACATAGCACAGTTTAAAACAAAACAAATGTACTGTTCAGTCGAATGTCATGATCTTTTTCATGGCTTTCTGTTGTTATGATGGCATATTTTCCACACGTCCAAAAAAAAGTTGTATTAATGCCTCCGCTTTTGAATATGAATCTTATCTGCGGTAATCTGCATGAATAAGTGTGTTCTGACATGGGCGCCACAAATTGCTCTGCACTTCACAGCAATTTTTGTGTCAACTGTCATTGTTTCACATGAACGCCGTTGAGGGTACTAATTACCATTATCACCCTTCACGGTGTTGGAATTCACTTGAATTCCTTTCCCTTTGTTTCTGAAAAGAGTGATGTAGGTTACAGGCAGGGTCTGTACTGTCATCAAGATACTTACTTGATAGCCAACTCGAGTATGTAAATATTATAATGTATAGAAATCCTTGACACAGTTCAGAGTTGTGTCCTTTTAAACTGTAGTAAGTGGGATTCTAAAAGTTCCTACCTTCAGTTACTATAGTCTGTTTTTGTTGAAGACATCGTAAATGGAACATATTACACCAAATTTAAGCTTATATGCAGACATTTGACAGTAGAGGAGAATGTACATAGTATAAGGTTTCTTTGTATGTGGAATCTCGCCAAGCGCATTAATCCAGACCATCGCAAGGTGAGACGTTAAATATACATGCACTCATGCACCTCTGTTTTTGTTCTTTCAGTATGTGCATGAGTGTGACAGGTACTTCAAAGGGTAATTTATAAATTTACTGCTTCATTTCTTCCAACAAATTTAGTTAACATAAATAATCATGTGAAGACAGTTTTATTTGTGTAGTGCTTTTCACAATACACATTGTTCCAAAGCAACTTTAAATTTGGAGCCTACCAGTGGCTGTGGCAAGTGAAATACTCCCTTAGATGTTAAAGGTCCTGTTCTTCGTGATCCCATGTTTCAAACTTTAGTTAGTGTGTAATGTTGTTGTTAGAGTATAAATAAAATCTGTAAAATTTTAAAGCTCAAAGTTCAATGCCAAGCGAGATATTTTATTTAACAGAAGTCGCCTACATCGAACGGCCAGTTTGGACTACATTCCTCTACTTCCTTCTGTAATGATGTCACTAAAACAGTTTTTTGACTAACCTCCGTCCACAGGAATACACAAGAGTTGCGCTTGTAGAGTGTGTTTGTCGCCATGTCGTCGAAACGCTGTTATTTTCATCCCGCAGTCCAATCACCGGGTCTGATTCCGGCTCAAATTGATAGGGTAAAATTAAAGACATGTTTACAATAACACTGAGCGCGTGCATTTCCACGTTATGGTAAGAGGCGTGACCTTTCCGGGCAAGGAGCGCTAAGCTGCTGTCGAATCACAACACAGGAACCGCTGGCACAATCAGAACTCGTTACGTATTTCTGAAGGAGGGACTTCATAGAACAAGGAAGTCATCAGCCCGTTTTTATGACAGTGGAAACAGCGGTATACAGATAAGTAAATTATGTGAAAAATACTGTGTTTTTTTACACGCGAAACATGAACACATGTTATATTGCACACTATAAACACAATCAAATCTTCAAAAAACCACGAAAAATGGGACCTTTAAGGGGGGAGGCACATTTTAAATAAATGTCCACAAGGCAAATATTAGCTACAGTACAAAATATTTAATGGGCCAAGTGCTGTCGAACGCTGTCAGGTTCGTCAAATGTTTTGGCAGACTTTTACATTTTATATAATATATGTTTATTTTTATTCCTAATATATTTATTATTTATTTGTATATTATCTTTATTTCATTCATTTCTTTTATATTTAAAATAAAAAAATACATGAAATACCTATTTTTATTCGGTATTTTTATTTTATTTATTATTTTATTTATATTGAATCCTCAATATAAGTTTTCACATCCTTGTAAAAGTCTTTCCAAGAAATGTTTGACATAAAACCAAAAACTAGATTGATGTTTGATTATATGGTTGAACATTATTCTGCCAAAATTTGTTGATTTAGATGATTTTTTCTCCAATCTACCACCTAGCGTTACAGAAAATAGTACAACAGCAAGCGCATTGAATTCAAATGCCTCTTAACACAATAAGAGCGATACCACAATCAAACATTAATGCATTATAACTTCTAAAAAAAGTCCAGTTTTTTACTTTTATTTTTTTAATGAAAATTTTTAATTATTGAATAGATGCAGGCAGTGATCAGTGATGTGTCCCTCATCGTCTAGTGTGTATCTGGCATGTATTTGTGGCCGCTAATATTCAAAATGTACATTATGGTCAGATTCTGCTCAGACAATCCAATGCCAGATAGACATTGCAGCTCAATAAATATCCACAGCCTCCTCTTGTGTAAGAACAGTAGAGCCTGCTGTCATTCCGTGCCAGACAGTTTCTTCTTTTTTTTCCTGACAGACAGTTGGAAGTGATTGCATTTTGCATTAATGCCTCATTACTCACAGGTGTGTGTATGTACGACGTGTGTGTGTGTGTGTGTGTTTGTGTGTGTGTGCACGCGCACACTGTCTGTCTGTCCGTCTGTTGGCGGCTCATTAGTGTTCTCGTTGACAGATGCGATAGGGCTTTTAATGTATTCCACCCACTCTGTCACCACCCAAGGTCAACTACTGGGCAGTATAAGATGCTGAGACTTGACAGAAGGCTGTAACAGACATACATAGACAAACACACACAAAACCTGCTCTTAGTGTCTGTATGTGGAGCCCCGGTAGCTTAGTTTCCTTTGAAAAACATCTAAATGACAAAAAATGTTCACAGGCTTTTGAAAAGTAATGGTAATTGTGCTAAATTGATTTTAATGAATTTGAAATATCTATTTTTCCCTAAATAAATGTTGATACTGATGATTTGCTTAGTCTTATGGCTTCTTGAACTGCTGATACTTGTAAGGCCATTTAAGAAAAAAAAAAAAAACATTGGAGGAGGCAAAAGACATAATTGTAATTAACATAATTAATTTAACCATAATTGGTCCATGGAGGTTTGCTGACTGTAAGAACTGCAGCATTATTAGATAATTAAGAACGTCCAGGCATGTTTTTTTTTTTTTTTAATATATATATTATTATATGTACAGTACAGTAATAACAGATGATCATTATGACTAAATAAACCCCTGAAGTTTATTTTCAGATAAAACTGTCTGGCTGAACATTATCCTTCTTATTGCACAGCTTTATAAAATTAAATAAATGGACATGGAATATTATATTATATTATATTTACTTAGAAACTGATCACCAATGTCTTGAACAATATATGGTAAAGACATATAATGTATGATTATAAAATACATATAATCTACGTGTATAGGCTAAATATAAATAAGTACTGAATATAATGTAAATATTCCACGCATTGTAGGCCAAACGGTAATCACAAGAATTACATTAAAGGGTTGTTTGTGGATACAGTGGGAACTTATTTTCTATTGTAATACCAAAACAGCTACTGATTCTGTGATCCAGTCTGTCAAGGCATGAGAACATGATTATTCATGACAGCTTTCCTTTAGCTAAGGTTTGTCCTGGTCATTACCTCCCAAAAAAGAAAGAAAAAAAATAAGAAAGACATGTTCAAAGTGCATGTGGAATACAGATGTCTTTGTGTGAAACGCTGTCACGATGGGACCCTTGTTATGCCTGTGCTTTTTTGTAGCCTGAGGCAGAATACTCCACAAAGTCATTCCTGGTTTTCCTGCTGTGTGAAGGCACACGGTCTGTGAAGAATGTTCGCTGAAATTAGGTCTGATGCTGAGGGATCTGTCTGAGTGAGATGTTCATTAATGCAGTATATTGTTTGTCTTTAGATATTAACTTTTGTATTGTAGTAGACAAAGCCATTAAAATATGCTCTATATAATATCATCACTGATAAAGAGGCTGACCTAAAGATGCCTATTTCTGTTGGGTACCCTCATTAGACTGAACTCCTGCCTTAGTTTCAAGCCTTGTGATGTGATTGCATTCTTCCATTTTTAGAGGTTTTCATTTGGAGACAAACAGTGTGTGCAGTAACTGAACATGCTGAGCATCTCTCTCATAATACTCTCGGTAATCTCAATAATACACTAAGCAGCTCAAGCCATCGTTGCTAGTTCTAAAGTGACATTTTAAAATTGGTAACCGAGGCTTGTGCACATCTGTTTAACTATAAAAAGCAGCTTTGAACCCATGGTGGAAGAAAGTAGTTCGGCACACAAGTTTTTTAAAGGGTTAGTTCACCCAAAAATGAAAATTCTGTCATTTATTACTTACCCTCATGCCGCTCCACACCTGTAAAACCTTCGTTAATCTTCGGAACACAAATTAAGATATTTTAGTTGAAATCCGATGGCTCCGTGAGGCCTCCATAGGGAGCAATGACACTTCCTCTCACAAAATCCATAAAGGTACTAAAAACATATTTAAATCGGTCCAAGTGAGTACAGTGGTTCAATATTAATATAATAAAGCGACGAGAATATTTTTGGTGTGCCAAAAAAAAAAAAAAATAACGACTTATTTAGTGATGGCCGATTTCAATACACTGCTTCAGGAAGATTCGGAGCACAGATGAATCAGTGTGTCGAATCTGCTGTTCGGAGCGCCAAAGTCACGTGATTTTCAGCCGTTATTTTGTTTTTTTTTGGCACACCAAAAATATTCTCGTCGCTTTATAATATTAATATTGAACCACTGTACTCACATGAACCGATTTAAATATGTTTTTAGTACCTTTATGGAATCTTGAGCGAGGAAGTGTCATTGCTCCCTATGGAGGCCTTACGGAGCCATCGGATTTCAACTAAAATATCTTAATTTGTGTTCCGAAGATTAACGAAGGTCTTACGGGTGTGGAACGGCATGAGGGCGAGTAATAAATGACAGAATTTTCATTTTTGGGTGAACTAACCCTTTAAGACTCTGTGGTTATTTCTTAATTATGTATTTACATACTTGTGCTATATCAGCATGGCTATCATACTCCTGCTTGTATGATATTGCCTATATATCCATCCATCCATCAGGATATGCTTTTGAGACTATTATTAAGGTTTTTGTTTTTTTTCTCATGAGAAAAATCTGAGACTCAAAACATTTCAATAAGACCTTATCTTGTTGTATCAGAGAAACAACTGAGATGCACTTTTTGTGATGTATATAAATGTTATTTTTCCAAGTTTCCAATTCTGAGCAGTGCATGCAAACGCAGAGGAGATTTGTTTTCCATTTGATGCTTAATGAGACTGAATGATTGGTGGTACCTTTCTCATTTCATATATCCACCCTTAAATACACTCACCTTTACTGGCTGAATTGCTTTCCTATTAAAGAGTCAATTATCTGCTGTAGTGAGTCTGGTAGGGGGAGAGATATCAGAATGGAATGGAGCTGAATCTTAATCAAACTGTTCAAATATTAGCCACGTCTCACCCCCACCCACTCTACCCAGCTGACAGTCTTTCTGTCACTCTCACTACACACCTGACCTTACATTCCCCCACAGTACATTGTGTGTTCTTTTGCAACTCATTTATGGTGGATTGTTATAGTTTTATTGTCATAAAAATTATAATACTACTATAGTGGTATCAGAAACATTCAAATACAGTAATGCAAAAGTCATAGAACTAAATTACACTGACAGACCTGTATAGACTTGACTTTCCAGGAAATCGGTCCTCAAACAGGCAGAGGTGCAAAGAGTACCTGAAAACCAAACTTGAGTAAAAGTACAGATACCTTGCATCGAAAATTACTCCACTACAAGTTACAAGTAACCAATTCCAGTTCGACTTCAGTAAAAGTCTTAAAGTATCTGATTATAACAGTACTTATACTAATATAAGTATTTTACTCATGCTGAATATAGGCTCAGAGATGCACTAGTCCTCAACACCTGAGAGACATGCCGGTGAAAATAAGAAACAATTGATTTGTACTATGAGAAATCAAGTTTATTTTCTAAAATCAAAATAAAACTGAACATCTCAATATTGCAATAAATCAAGGTTGACACAACAACCTTTTAAACGTCTACAAACTCTCAAGTCTCAGTTGAGCTCAGGTGTACAGAAAGGCCATAAGTATATCCTTCAAAAAGGTCTTGTCAATATAGCGGATAAATAAAACAATGTACAAACAAAGTAAAATTAAATAGTATTAGTCTACTGTATGTGCTGGTTTGAGTCTCATCACCAGCTGCAATCATTTCCTCATCTAATAAATCAAACACCTGCGATCAGCAATTACCTGCTAATGCACTCACATTCACGTAAAGTAGCCTTGTTGATAAGTTTGGGGGAGTGAAGGCAAAACGCACAAGATATAGTACCTTCTATGCCCTTAAATGGCGATATCGCTTCTTTATATCAGAAACAAACTACTGCAGAAAAAGTTAGGTGCCATGAAAAATGTAATGTGTAATTGCATTACTCATCACAAATGTAGTGCAGTAAAAAGTACATTTACTTGCTCAAAAATGTAGTGAAACAGAGAGTAAAAGTTGCCAATATCTTTGATACAACAACTAAGTAGCCAAAAAGATACTTAAATGTCCCATGGCATGAAAATTTCACTTTATGAGGTTTTTTAACATTAATATGAGTTCCCCTAGCCTGCATATGGTCCCCCAGTGGCTAGAAAAGGCGATGGGTGTAAACCGAGCACTGGGTAAATTGAGAAAACGAAAGCTCAGACGGCCCAATCTGGAATCTTCCCTATATGTCGTCATACGGGGAAAAGTTACCTCCCCTTTCTCTGCTTTGCCCGCCCATGAGAAAATGAGCTACTACAGTGAGATTCAAGCACAATGTTTTTTTTTTTTGGCTTGTAAACGAGCGAAGCATGGCAGTTGCTCAGTGTTTGGATGTACAAATGAACACCTTAGTATTTTTTTAGTTCCTTCATCCGAGCCTATGAAGAAATGGGTTAATTGTATTTTCTCTGGTAATGCGCCGATACAACTTCCCATAGTATGTCTGCGCCACACATTTCACCGACGACTGTTTCCTCAATGTGGGCCAATACAGCCCAGTTACTGTCACTAATGTAAAGGTAGACAGCATCAAGTATGTGTGTGAATACACACACTGTAACGTGAGTGTTGTACATTTCTTTGTTGTATGGATAACCGTTCTGCTGTTGGTGTTATGGCGCACGCGATATCCACATAACTTAGATGTAATTGTAGAGCTTGGTGTAATTATAATAAAGAAAAAGATTGTAAAAACTTTTAAGATTTATGAAATATAAAATATGTAAACAAATAAATAATGTTGGCATGGTAGCACATTTTCCACAACGGCACGTATCCGAAAAGGTATCTGTAATAATGACAAATCAGAGCAACATGAAAAGCCAACAATGTAGGCTAGCATTAGCTACATGATAATAACTGTAACAGCATACATAAACCAACTAAAGTACCGTATCCAAACACAATGTTTTAAACTAACCTTTCGGAGACGTCCTGCTGTAGCCGCTGAGTTGCAACTTCTTCATCCGGCGCTTCTCCATCCGGATCAGATTCTGGGTCAAACTGAACGCTTGAACGACTGCGTGTCTACGAGCCATTGCGATACATCCACTGTCAACATTAGCTCATGGTACCGTGGCCGCAAGCTGGTTAAGTCCACACCCACCCTCCACCTTGCCCCGCCTCTCTCCTCCTCATTAGCATTTAAAGCTACAGACACAGAAACAGCACGTCCTGAGGAAAGCTCATTGTGGGACTGACTTGTAGTGTCTGAAATTCTGCAAAGAGACTTCAGATACAGTACTAGGGACCACTTAGGCCTATATAAAAGCATCCAAAAAGTAGCATGTCATGGGACCTTTAAGTACAGTAACTAATTACATTTACTCAAATACTTTACACCTCTGCAAACAGGGCTGAAAGGTTTCCCATAACTAAATGAAGTTTAGCCCAGAATTAAAATAAAACTGAATCAAAAAGTTTATATTTAGGAGAAATTGAAAAGGGTATTGCTTCAAAGGTAACAATGAGCAATGCACAAATAAACATACAGGGTTTACCTTGTGGTGTTTACAGAGAAGAGAGGGAATACTATTGTTTGTCGGTGCTGCTTCTCTCTTTGAACCTTTTTAGTGACCTTTTTTATGTGCAAACCATTTCAGAGAAACCTTTTTGTATTTAGATCTGTCTCTAGGTTTAAAGGCATGTTAGAATTTTCAGTGAATAATGACTTGTGTTTTGGTCTGTTCTTCGCACACAGCTAGTGTGGTTTCAGAAGATAAATATAGGTTTATATAGTTTTATAGTTTACTTATGATGCTTTTGTGTTCCTTTGAGTCCATTTTGAAGCTTGCCATCTTCAGTCCTCTTTCAATTTTATTATATATAAAAAAAAAAAAAGTGTCCAGGAGATTCTTCAAAAATGCAGCTTTTTTATTTTAGTGCTGGTTTGGGTGAGTAAATAATGCCAGATTTGTCTTTGTCAAAGGGAGGTTGAGTAAATAATACCAGATTTTTCTTTATCAAAGGGAGGTTGAGTAAATAATGCCAGATTTTTTTATTTATGGATAAACTATTGCTTTTAGCTATTTGTGTGTGTGTGTGTGTGTGTGTGTGTGTGTGTGTGTGTGTAGAATCCACTTTGCTGCTGTAGCCCCTGTGCTCAGTCCTCTTTGTTTATAATTTAGAAAATCTGATATGGACAATTTCATATAATTCAGCCTCATACCAGATTTAAAAAAATGAGGAATCGGGACATGAGGAGAAACCTAGAGGTCAAATATGAAGAAAATGAAATTAGTAAAAGTCTGACCTTGACACAAGCTCTAGCTTTCTCCACCTCTTATGTTTTTGTAGGAGAATTCAGGTGGTTCTGCAGGCAGGGACTTCTCTGAAGGGTGTGCCAGAGTAATATGTGTTGCTTTGTGAGGTGAATGTTGGCTAGCACAGACAAATATTCACAGTGGGGGTTCGCAAAGTCAGTCGTAACAGCTTGCAGCCATTGCGAGGTGCACAATGCCCATTGTATTGAAAAAAGGTGTCTGTTGTCTGTCAAACTCTTTGTGGTTTGGTCCAGATCATGTTCCTTTGGCTTGTGATTACCAATGTGTTCACAGATTCCACAGCTTCTTTAGATTTACTAAGTCACGAACATGAAAATATCTCAAATTACAGTCAAAACTTTTAGGACCATGAACTCAATCTTAGAGCATTTAGGATATCTAAGAGAAGGATGTAATATTCAGGACTGGAAGGGTCTAAATATTTTACGTACTGTATTCAAAAATTTGGGTTCAGTAATTTGTTTTTTAAAAAAATGTTTGAAAGAAATTGATACTTTTATTCAGCAAGTATGTATTAAATTTATCAAAATGGCAGTTTATAGACTGTTTATAGACTGAAAATTTTATAATGTTACAAAAGATTTCTATTTTTAAAAAATGCTTCCCCCCCCCCTCCAACTTACTGTTAAAAATCCTGGGGAAAAAATCACTTTCCACACTTTGAGCAGCAACAATAATAATAAAATTGTTTCTTGAGTACCAAGTCACCATATTAGAATGATTTTTTTTTTTTTAAGATTGTGTGACACTGAAGACTGGAGTAATGATGCTGAAAATGGAAATAAAAAAAATAAAAAAATGAAATTATATTAAAATAGAAAACAGTTATTTTAAATTGTAATAATATTTTACAATATTACTGTTTTTACAGTATTTTTGGTGAAATAAATGGAATCTGAACAGAATAGACTACTTTTCTTTCAAAAATCATAAAAAAAACATTAAAAAGAAATCTTACTGACCCAAACTTTTGAATGGTAGTGTATTAATATTGCTAATATATATACTCCTTTACAGCATAGAAACGTTTGCTGTACATATTATTCATATTTATTTTATCATGTTTATATTATTCTGTAAATATGTTGCAGTTCTGTAATTTTGTTTCTAGCTGTTGTATATCTGTGAGTACTGAAAGCTTTGTTAGTGAGCCAAATTTCAGTCAGCCAATCTTGATATTGAGGTGACACGTCAAAAATCAGTCCATATTTTGCAAATAAAATCGGGAGATTTGGCCGAAAAATATGATGGACATGCATTTGCAAATTATTTACAACACATCTACACAAAACACAAGACAAGCCAATCCAAAACAAGGCTGGGATTGATTCTCTTAGTTTTAAAGAAGAATGGGAAAGACTTAGAAAACATCTGGCTTTTCTTCTTGTTCTCTTCCCAGTCCCTTGTGAATTTGTCTATCAGTGTTGCAAAATATTACGACCTTCCAAAAGCATCCACCATCGCCTCTGCCCTGTCATATTAAAGAAAATTGTGAGGTAAAATTGAGAATACATTCCCCATGGAGTGTCATTCAAGTAGCTTCTATCACTTGGCCTTCTTCCTTCCTCCCAGACGTGCTCTCTGGCTCTCCAGCTGTGGTGGCTCTTTACAGTTTGGTTACTGTGTTATGCTGAGAAAAAAAAACTGGAGCTTTAGGAAGTCACATGTTTGTGCATTGTTTGCAGAGAATGCTAGAGGGCAGCTGTGAGGCTGTTATTAGCTATTGTTGTTGGCCTGCAGGGTACAAAGTTGTTCATTTCAGCACATTTCCAACCAGGCATATGTGTATCCCAGGGAGTACTTTAGCAGGTCTTTGTTAACTGTAAGTCCTTAATTACTTAATTAACTTTTATTAAATGTCCCTTTTAGATTTTACTTATAAATATATTTGTATTTGTATATATTTGTTTTTGCATTTAATTATCTTTGCCAGCATCTAATGCACACTTAAAGTTAATTTTTTTAAAACACTTATAATTTAGTAACACTTAAATGTAAAAATATATATTTTTTCATACTGTACATTATAATGTAAAGAATGTAAAGTGGTGTACCATTTAAAATGATTAATTTTACTGTATTTTTGTATTTATTTTGACCAAGAATAGAAAGTAGAATACTATAGAATTTTAATATCAGCTGTCATCGTCATCTTATCAGTATCGGCTATATTGGTGCATTTTTTTTTTTTTTTTTTTTTTACTATTTTCCTGTTAAAGGGGCTAACAAGCGAGTCTGTTGGTGAGTCTGTTTTTGTCCCACAATATTGATTGTCTTTACTTTTATAATGCGCTGTCAGATGGAACAACATGAATGTGATTAAATAATGACAGAATTTTTCATTTTTGCACAAACTGTTCCTTTAATTGTGGCATTGTGTATTCTCAAGGCTCATTTTCTTTATCCACTAATGACTGAACAGTGGGTTATTGTCTGTTTTTCCCTCCCTTAGCCATGAAGTGTCAACAAACTACTTCCAAGCAGCCATTAAAAGGCATTGGCGCCTTTATAAATAATTCAACCACTTGACTGGATGCTAAATGAATGGAGATGATACGGACAGAAGGTTTTGGTTTCCAGGGAGTCCTTGAGGAGGAGGGAGTGTTTGGAGGGTTAAAATCACCTCCTCAAAACAACACCCACCCCAACACAAACAAAGAGAGAGGTTTAACTCCAGTCGAGCTGATCTTCCCTCCTCTTTCTCTTCCTCTTCCTCAGACTTGGTGAGAAATTGCAGAGGTTTTCCTGCTCTTTTCTCTCCTGAAACAAAAAGTGGCATTTCTGTGAATCAAAGCCACCCCTCAGGAGTCTGTCTTAGGTCCACCCCGGAATGCCACCATGGAGTTTGAGGGCTTGCAGGGGCCCATAGTGGACAGCAGGTGGAACAGTTCCAGGTTTTGTTCTCATTTGTCAATAGCCTTGGACTGAAGTTCAGTTCAGTAGGGAAATGAAGAGAAATGACTTGCTGCCAACCGGAAAAAGTATTGTCAACAAGACAGAAAATAGATGGATGAAGTAAGGGACAAGAGAGGCTTGTAGCATCTACTGAAAGAATCTATCATGGATATGGTAGACGTAGATGGATTTTAGTGAATAAATGAAGCAGATACAGAACAATCATCTCAGTTCATTGGTTGCTAATCAAGAGAAGATGACTCCTTTCAAGTGTGTGAGAATGTTACCCCCATGGCTTTGAACAATGTGATGGGAAAATGGCCAAGTATTAGAGAGAATGTGTTTTTTGGAATGATAAGTTGCCCTAAAGAACCAGTTTTAAGACTATAAATTTCAGATGCCAGCATAAATGCTAACTTTAGCATCCACTAAACATCTACTGTATACTCCTGGGTCAGAATTATCTGAGGAACCTAGATGATAGTAAATAACATCATTAACCTTTTCATTTTGGGAATGTTTTCCCTTGATTAGCAACCACTGAATAAGGTTGTTGTTGCAGTGTTGAGGTAGAGTGATAAATGGATGTAAACATCCACTTGATCCACTTGCTATTGTGATGTTAAACTAGTGGATAGTGATGTTTCATACATCCAAATGTCCCAAGTAACTTTTAGACCATACAAGCAGGGGAAAAACATTCTCCCTCTGAGATTCATTATTTTGTTTTGTTTATGCTAATGGATCTTGTTTTTGTGTTTAGACTAGGGTTTTGGGCCATTCAGTTTTAAATAGAGAATTCATTTTAAATTCCAAAACTATTCTTGAATTTGAATTGAAGTAACAGACAGAATGCGGAATTGCAATTTGAATTGGAATGTAAGGAAGTAAAATCAAAATGAATTGAAATTGCTGTATGTAATAGCTGTTGTTTTTAATAAAATTTTGTTAAAATTTTGAAAAAAAAAGGTTAAAAAGCCTTGAAGTTCAAGAAAGTGAGAACGATAGCTAGCTAGACAGATACATTTAATAAATGAACTTTTGTGGGCCAGAATGTTGAATTTCTTTGAATTGCAACTCAGAAAATTTTTTGTTTCTAAAATTTGTATTAATTCCAGAGATTCTCTAGTTTTAAAATGGATTTTGACATGGGGATAGGAATGATCTAGTCTCGTGTAGCCTAGGGTGACCACCCGTCCCGCTTTGTGTTGTACCGCACATCATTTTCACCCCTTGTCCCGCATGTCGCATATTGAGAAAATGTCTGAGAAGTTCCACCCGACACTGAAATATGTCTTCCAACCATGTTTACAAGCAACAGAAAAACAGCTTGGAAACTAAGAAGTGAATTTGTCTGCCTTCTCTTGTCAGTAAACCTGGTAAACTGAGAGCTTTTACATAAATATTGCCCCTCCTGGACTAATGAAAGCCTGAAGCAAATGGATACATGGTTGAATGGGCCATAGTGAGGTTGTCTCAAGAGTGTGTGTGCGACACCCAGCTGTTGTTATTTCTGTATCATTTCAATTGCAGCAGCTGTCAGGGGAACTTAGGGCTGTTAAAATCTGAATGAGCACAGGAGCCAAGAGCTCTCCTCCTGACTGACGGGTCACAGACCTGAGTGAGGGAGAGAAAGAAGAGTGCACTGGGGGGAGCACTTGGTTTGGATGGAAAGAATAGAGAAAAGGAAGTGAATGCATGGTGATGACTTGGGCCAAATTAACTGCGTGTCCAAAAATAATTTCAGCTACATTGTCCTCTAGTATGATTTTACCCTTGGTATAATGTTTTTGGAAAAAAAAAAGGGGGAAAATTTATATCTTGGAAATGAATCTTTATTTCCTCCTTAAAGTCTCTAAAAGAAGATATTTCACATGCTCTTGTCTCCTATAAGCAAATAAGGTGTTAAGTTTATAATATTCTAGACCCTTGCACTTCCTATTCTTTAAAACTTTTGGGTGCTATTGTTGCATAAAGCCAAATACGCTTCAGTAATGCACCTTTGTTATTTAGTGAATCAAAATAGCATCCAGCTAAAAAGCTTCATCGCCGCTGTGACGCTCTACTGGAGCAACACCTCGTTTATCCGTTTGCTTGGTCTGTTCATTACTGGGGGAAGTCGGTCACCTGAGTGAGGGCCAGGTGGGGGCCATCGATTTTTCCATCATCTTCTCCTCTCCTTCTGCCTCAGTTGGCAGGCTTCAATCTGAACCCTGCATTAGTCTCATCTTCTCCGTTCTGTGTGCAATCGATTGCTCCACAGCTTTGTGATGATAAATTCATGGAATGCTGCAGGACTTACTTTCTCTAACTCACTACTCGACAGTGGAGGTTGTTGCTGTTACAAAGAAGAAAAAAAATTGATTCTTGTGGGTCTCCTTGGATTCTGTAAACTTTAAATAATTGATGTGGGTTTTCATGTTTGAATGAACATATCGCTGATGAAAGTGAGGAAGGACGTTGTGCAGCACTTGATGTGTTCACTAAAACCCAAGCATAATATGTATTGTACATTTTTGCCACTCTGTATACCCAAATATTTAAAGGTCCCATTCTTCGTGATCCCATGTTTCAAACTTTAGTTAGTGTGTAATGTTGTTGTTATAGTATAAATAAAATCTGTAAAATTTTAAAGCTCAAAGTTCAATGCCAAGCGAGATATTTTATTTAACAGAAGTTGCCTACATCGAACGGCCAGTTTGGACTACATCCCTCTACTTCCTTCTTTAATGACATCACTAAAACAGTTTTTTGACTAACCTCCGCCCACAGGAATACACAAAAAAGGGGGCGTGGTCTTGTTGTGCTCCCACGGAGAAGAGCAAGAGTTGCGTTTGTAGAGTGTGTTTGTCGCCATGTCGTCGAAACGCTGTTATTTTCATCCCGCAGTCCAATCACCTTTGTTTTGCCTTCCCAGGGACACTGTACAGAGCTCAATGGTTACAATTTATGTTTAACTCGGTTCCCGAAAATTATAATTGTGGTATCCTTACTGCAATAGTTAATGTTGGACTGCAGTGCACATAATGGCCACAAGAGGGGACTATTCTTATGTATATGGCTGTTTTCCGTATGAGGTACTCTTCTGAGTGAGTGCTAACTTTGTACATTTTCTGTCGCTGCTTGTGGAGATTAAAGAGTTCAGTCTCTCGGGAATTATTGTCTTTTGTGTTCATTCGGCACGACACCACAATAATCCACATGTAAAACTATGTGCAGCACACGTTATGGTAAGAGGCGTGACCTTTCCGGGCAAGGTGCGCTCTCTCTATGGCTCTGGGTTCGCTAAGCTGCTGTCGAATCACAACACAGGAACCGCTGGCACAATCAGAACTCGTTATGTATTTCTGAAGGAGGGACTTCATAGAACAAGGAAGTCATCAGCCCGTTTTTATGACAGTGGAAACAGCGGTATACAGATAAGTAAATTATGTGAAAAATACTGTGTTTTTTTACACGCGAAACATGAACACATGTTATATTGCACACTATAAACACAATCAAAGCTTCAAAAAACCACGAAAAACGGGACCTTTAATGCAATATTGTACTTGAATACATTTAAATATATTTAATTGTAGTTAGGGCTTTCAAATGGAGCGGCATTTAATAGACAGAGCCGTAGTTCACTGACAAGCCACGCAATATCGCGTTCATTATCGAAGGCGATTCATCTGCGATAATGAACGCGATATTGCATAGCTTTTCAGTGATCTACGGCTCTGTCTATTAAATGCCACTCTATTTGAAAGCAGGTGATGGAGATTTAGTGGTAATCAGGGAACCGGCTTTACTGACGAAATGCGCGTGACAATCGCATGCGATATATCGCCCAGCCCTAATTGTAGTTAAAATGTCTGAGTTTCCAACTCAAAACAATGATTTTGGTAGGTTGTCACACCACTTTTTTCTGAAACTGCACCCTCTTTTGAGGTCATCATGTGTGTGTATATATATATATATATATATATATATATATATATATATATATATATATATATATATATATATACATTTTTTTTTATTGTTTTTATTTCCATTTTAGCAATTTCATTACTTCAATTTAAACTTGTTTTATTTCAAACAATGCACAATTTATAATTTTTATAGTTTTTAATATAATATTTTATTTTATTTCAGCTTTTTACATCAATTAACAAACACATTTTTAGTTTTAAAAAATGCATCATCGATGCTCAACAGACAAAATAATTGTCTTTAACTTTTCTCTCCGATTCCTTGTCACATGTTGCAATCCCTCATTTTTGCACCAAATTAATATGAAAGAACTTGTGTAGTTACTGTAATCTGTGAATGTGCCGTGATTGTTTATTTTCCCAATTGGTGCTTGTTTTTTAATCAACAGACTGTTTTACTACTTTTCTTTTTTTCAAGTTTTAGTCATTTAGGTGTGGAAGAATCCCATAAAAACACTTTGCTACAGTCAAAATGGATAACATGGATAATAATGTGCTTTGTGTGAGCATAACGTTTGGATCACATCTGAACAGGACAGTAAGTACCTTTACAAGTTCAGCTTCACTGTAGTTCGATTTGAACGGCACACATAAACATAGTCAGTGGCTTGAAACATGAGGTCATGGAGTTGGCAGGACCAATAACTCACTCACTGGTAGCCAATCCATCTGAACCTCCTTCTCTCTGTCTGTCCAGGAAGATGGGCAGCAGGTTCTTCTGGTTGTCTCATTAGCACTGCAATGTCAGTTTGTCCGTTAGAGCAGTGACTTTTGTTTGCATAATGGTGGGCGGAGGCCATCTTCAAGGGGGAAGAAAGCAGCAAATCTGTTCCTCTTAGGTCCATGGATAGGAGGGGTGCTGGGTGTTAAGATCCTCACCGGGGTCAGCGGTCCTTTGGACAAGGATAGTGTGTCCACACAGCATGCCAGAGTTTATTTAGTACCAGGCAACAAGTTGTGATGAAACCTGAGCCTCTTGCAGATGGTGAGCCGACTTCCCTATCCCTTTTCAAAGCTGATCTGTCAGATAAGGTCTGACTCTAGCATCCCAATACAGCTACAGGATGTGATCCACAATGCCTAAATGAACTTCCTCAATGGAAGCTGAGCCCTTAGCTGCTAAATGAGGATTGCATGCCATTTCTGCTTAGAATCAATGGCTTAAGAACACTGGCTATGTGTAACTCTCTTTTTATTGACCATCATTTGGGTTTGGAGACCCACTCTTTTAACAACCCCAACTTTTTAAAGATGCTTTTCACTTCCATTTCCCACAATTTTCAGTTCCTTTTCTTTTCCTACTGTTTCAAACACGGACTCTTCTCTTTTCTCCTCCACTCTTGTACCCTTCGACCCAGCCTATATGCTGAAGATCAAGTTTCTCCGGCCCTGGAGCTAAGTCCAACTGACGACAGACCCGTTGGCAGTCTTGTTTGATGCTGAAAGCGGATCCCAGTGCCGCTCTATGAGCTCTGCATAGCAGGAATGTGCAGGAGAAAGGGATGAGCATGTTGTGGTGTCTCTCTGATGCCCTTCATGAGTAACTTGAGAAGGCGTATGTGTTCGAAATGTCTAGGGGGCTGCCATCTCTCTCTATTACACTCCTTTTTTCTGTCCATCTCAAAGAGGTCTGCAATACCTGAAGAAAGCTATCCATTAGCATTCCCATTCATCTCAATGGCAGTTGCTTGGATATACACGATTTGAAATCTGCCGTCTTTGCTCAAGGGACCACAGAACTTTTTGAACCAATCACCTAAGCCGTAAAAATTATGTGACAAATAATTCTGGAACCATTGGAAATTTACCTCATGATATTACTCACTGGCTGTTATATGTAGCCTACTATAAATGTTAGCGATATATATCTATCAGAATGCACAACTTCTTTTGAATGGCTGTCAATGGAGAAAGATGCTTTTAAAACCATATGGTGTAGTTTTGGCTTCTATTTGCAGGGGCGAACAGATCCATGCTAAGCTAACCTGACAAACCTTTGAACTTTTTTTCTCCCCCTCATCAGTATTCTAAGTTTTGATTTGTGCTGCTAATTTAGATGACTGTCTGAGATTATGAATTGTTTTGGTCTCATTAGTTATCATAGCTCTTGATGAGAACAAGAGAGATCCACTTGACTTTTAATCTTTTGTTGTGATAGCATCTCAGTACTGATACTACTTGTTATATGTACAGCCTGCATTTAAGTGGAGAAATCTTTCCTCATTTGGATGATGAAGAGGAAACTTGCTCTCCGATGGTTTACAGACTGTGTTTCCGAAGCATTTCAAAGAGACAGTTGAGAGCTAGCACACTTAAGGGATAATCACAAAACCCAGAGCATATCAATCTTATTTTAATTTTTTTAGACTTAACCTTGGCACTAAATTCACTAGCCGAGAGGGGAAAAAACTGTTTATTTTTCTAGCAGTATAACTAACTAGAGCTTGCAGTCAGCTTTGATTACGACATTTCTTTATTCTACAACATTTTGAGTGTTTATGCAAATAACATCACATCTTTGATTGGTTCGCAGACATGATCCAGAGACAATAGGACTCGACTTTGAGTGTTTCATTGTTTAAATACACTTTATTTTACCAGTGTATTTTTAAAATCCTGATGATTGTTATTCAGCGATTTATTTATAGCATTAGTTAATGGTAATAAATATTTAATGTTAATAAATATTAACAAATATACAGTTTTGTGGTCATTCATAATATATATAATAATAATATTGTTAATTTATGCAACTTGAAATGTTAAAAAATACGTTAGTATTTGCTGAAATTAACATTTATTTAACAAGATAAATACTAATTAATGTTCATTGTTATTTCATGTTAGTCATTACAAACTAATGTTAATGTACAGTAAGTAATACCAACTTTCTTTTTATTTCCAGGTTTAAATTCTGAATTTGAATTACAAACTTTGGACCCCACAGTAAATATAAATATGGAAATGCAAAGGAAAGTAAATTATATAAAATAATTGGCACGTCAAACCATTTTGCCAGATTTTCCACAGTCAAAAACCTCCCAAAGTACAGCTAGATGTACAGAACTCCATGAGCACAGATAGCATGATGTTATCAAATCTGTGTGAGTGAGCCAATCATGCTTGGGCGAGATGGGAGGATAACCTATAGCGTGCCTCTTTTCCGACTTCTCTCTTCGCAACAATATCAGCCTGATGTAATCAAAACATAGTTATCCTCTGCTGCCTGTTGACTGCTTTGAAAAAGCAACAATAACAGACATCTACTCACGCAATGCAGGGCAGAACACACAAACCGGGAAAGATATCGATCCCTTCTGGTAATTCCACAGGTTTGTTTTTATTTTAGGGTAAATCATGTGTCCTGCACATTTTGATGTTTGTATTTCACTTGTGTGGGTGTAATAAATAGAGTAAAGATATCCTCTACAATTTAATGTGCTGTAGACTTTAGATTTAAGTTTTGAATTTTGACTTATCCAAGTTTGATTGAATCACCTAGAATGTTCACCCAGTGGGTTATTTGTGCATTGTCAGCATGAACATAAGTCAGGCAAGCGTAGCTACTGTAGTTGTTATGCTATACATACTGCACATGGCATTGCTATGTAGATTTGAGTCTATGCGTGCCATCAAAAAACGCTAAGTCAAATACCCCCATTACTCTTGAGGAACAAAGGCGCTCCTGGCCGATTATCTCTATGGCGTGCGGCAGTAGTGAGTGTGGCTTTTAGACATTGAGACCATCCCTTCGCTTTGTTTTAGACAAAGTGTCTGCATTTGTTTGAGTCTGAAAGATTAAGAAGATGGCTGAAGATGATGCAGAAGAAAGTATGTGTTAACACACCGATAAAATATACCACAAATGCAGGCCATGGTTAACATAGTGAGCTCTTTAGTGTTTCACTTGTTCAGGTAATAATTGCAATGAAGTAAATTTATTTTTTCCCCCAAATCATTAATTCAGCAAATAATCGTGTAGGAGGCTTTCATATTTAGAGGAGAGTTTTGTAGCATGTCTCCAAAGATAGCATCTTATTATTTGTGATAATTACTACATTTCTGGGTTTTTTTTTCAGGTGCCCTTAAAGGTGCCCAAGAATGCTTTTTCACAAGATGTAATATAAGTCTAAGGTGTCCCCTGAATGTGTCTGTGAAGTTTCAGCTCAAAATACCCCATAGATTTTTTTTAATTAATTTTTTTAACTGCCTATTTTGGGGCATCATTAACAATGCACTGATTTACACTCGGCGCCGCCCCCTTAAATCGTGTGCTCCCTGCCACACGAGCTGTCGACTATATTACAGCGCATTTACAAAGTTCACACAGCTAATATAACCCTCAAATGGATCTTTACAAGATGTTCGTCATGCATGCTGTATGCATGCTTCGAATTATGTGAGTAAAGTATTTATTTGGATGTTATATATTGGATTTGAGGCTGTCCTCCGTGGCTAACGGCTAATGCTACACTACTGGAGAGATTTATAAAGAATGAAGTTGTGTTTATGAATTATACAGACTGCAAGTGTTTAAAAAATGAAAATAGCGACGGCTCTTGTCTCCGTGAATACAGTAAGAAACGATGGTAACTTTAACCTCATTTAACAGTACATTAGCAACATGCTAACGAAACATTTAGAAAGACAATTTACAAATATCAGTAAAAATATCATGCTATCATGGATTATGTCAGTTATTATTGCTCCATCTGCCATTTTTCGCTGTTGTTCTTGCTTACCTAGTCTGCTGATTCGGCTGTGTGCAGCTCCAGACATTAATACTGGCTTGTGTAATCCCTTGAACATGGGCTGGCATTATGCAAATATTGGGGGCGTACACCCCGACTGTTACGTAACAGTCGGTGTTATGTTGAGATTCGCCTGTTCTTCGGAGGTCGTTTAAACAAATGAGATTTATATAAGAAGGAGAAAACAATGGGGTTTGAGATTCACTGTATGTCTTTTCCATGTACTGAACTCTTGTTATTTAACTATGCCGAGGTAAATTCAATTTTTGAATCTAGGGCACCTTTAATTTCCAAAACATCAACATGTGATTTTGTGTCCATTTTCAGCTGCATTTTATGAAATGTTTCACTATTTACATGTCTGTGTTTAAAGAGCATGTTTAGTGAAGCTGATTGCTGTAGTCTGTATCCAACTTAGATGTGGGGTCTTCCTTTATTTTTATTTTGTAGCTGCTGTTTGAATGGTAGCCTGGTAAGTTTGTTGGCAAATATTAAATATCTCTACTCTCCATAATTAAGGTAGAGATGATAATGTACCAATTATCATCGGTAGCAGTTCAAACTAATATCACGTAACTTACGTCTCTATGATGATTGGTTGATATTCCAAGGGAGGCTAGCCTTCTCTGTGATGTATTTTTTTCTTAACACACTAACCGCTGAAAGTCAAATACCTGATGGTGATTGGCAACATTTTTAAAATTTTAACCAATGGAGGCAAAAGTCTCCGTTTATGAATTTATGCCTTCTCTATCCCCTCAGACTCGCCTTAGCACAGCTTAGAACAGCGTTGGTTCCGACTTCAGCAGGCCTAATATTTTATGGTGTTACAGTGGTGAAATTACAAACAAGAAATGCACATTCTGAGACATGAAATGAAATGTATAACTGGGGATTTTATTAATAATAAATCGTCCTTCTCCCATTTTCACCTCAAAATTTTGGGTAGGCTGTGAGTCCCTTGCCTCCCCTGACGAATCGCCAGTGGTGACACAATAGATTACAGATGACATACTGGATAAAATGAAAATGATTACACAATGCTTCTGAAAATATATACTAAAGAACTTTGAGAAATAGCTGACCAATTCATATATTTAATGTTCTTTTTTACTCTATTATTTTAATCTCATTATTACTAAGGAGCAGTATTGAAACAATGGCATTATAATAGCTCAGATGACATTTCTCAACACATTTATGTTGTATGGACATGAAAACCATTTTGATTAATAACTTCCACACTACTATGATTTTTCCACTAGATGTTTGAACATAACTGCAGTGATTTGCTCCCATTCAGACACAAAAGCCATGAGGCAGTGATGTTGGGCAGTGTGGCCTGGCTCTGAGTTTAAGTTTCAGTTCATCTTATCTGTGTTCATTGGTGTGTTTCAGTTGTGGACTTTGTGTTGGCCAGTCCCCACCAGACTTGGTAAACCACTTTTTATGGACCTTGCTTTGTGCACAGGGACATTGTTATGCTGGAACAAAACTGTTGCCACAAAGTTGGACACATACAATTGTCTAGAATAGTATTGTATGAGGGTACATTAAGATTTGTCTTCTCTGGAATTAAAGGGCCAAGCCAAACCTATTAATTTGAAGGGGAAGTCCACATATTTTTGGCCATGTTGGTATGGTGTTATTATTCTGGAGTTAATCTTCATGAAAAACTGTAATCTTGAGATTGTAGATTTTACATAGAGGGTGATCAGGTTTTACTTGTGTTTAAGCAACTGAACATGTTCTTGTGGCCTATATTTATATCAGAAGGGAACGCTACTGACTTATATATATACCCTAAATTAGGGGTTTTCAGCTCTGGCCCTCAGGTCCACTTTCCTGCAGAGTTTAGCTCTAACCCTAATCAAACACACCTGAACAAGCTAATATTGAAGGCTGCATCCAAAATCGCATACTTGAGTAGGCACTTATTTTGAATAAGTAATTACTCCACAACCGCTAACCCAGGAAAAAAAAGTACACTTCTAAAGTGCTCTGTTTTTGCGCACTAATTTTGTACTTATTATACTAAACATTCTTCTTTAGTAAAATAATCTTAAGAACATCTAAGTGTACTCAACTGTGCTATTTTAAGACACCATTAAATATGAACTAAAATGTGCTTTTAAAGGTGCCATCGAATTGAAAATTGAATTTACCTCGGCATAGTTAAATAACAAGAGTTCAGTACATGGAATTGACATACATTGAGTCTCAAACTCCATTGCTTCCTCCTTCTTATATAAATTTCATTTGTTTAAAAGACCTCCGAAGAACAGGAGAATTTCAACATAACACCGGCTGTTACGTAACAGTCAAGATCATTAATATGTACACCACCAATATTTGCATATGCCAGCTCATGTTCAAGGCATTAGACAAGGGCAGCCAGTATTAACGTCTGGATCTGTGCACAGCTGAATCATCAGACTAGGTAAGCAAGCAAGGACAACAGCGAAAAATGGCAGATGGATGCAATAATAACTGACATGATCCATGATAACATGAAATTTTTAGTGACATTTGTAAATTGTCTTTCTAAATGTTTCGTTAGCATGTTGCTAATGTACTGTTAAATGTGGTTAAAGTTACCATCGTTTCTTACTGTATTCACGGAGACAAGAGCCATCGCTATTTTCATTATTAAACACTTGCAGACTGTATAATTCATAAACACAACTTCATTCTTTATAAATCTCTCCAACAGTGTAGCATTAGCCGTTAGCCACGGAGCACAGCCTCAAACTCATTCAGAATCAAATGTAAACATCCAAATAAATACCATACTTACGTGATTAGACATGCTGCATGATGAACACTTTGTAAAGATCCATTTTGAGGGTTATATTAACTGTGTGAACTTTGTTTAGGCAATGATAGAGTCGAGAGCTTGGGAGGGGGCGGAGAGCGTGAGCATTTAAAGGGGCCGCAGCCTGAATCAGCGCATTTCTAATTATGCCCCAAAATAGGCAGTTAAAAAAATTAATTAAAAAAAAATCTATGGGGTATTTTGAGCTGCAACTTCACAGACACATTCAGGGGACACCTTAGACTTATATTACATCTTGTAAAAAAACGTTCGATGGCACCTTTAACATACTATATCTGTATGTATTTAGTTACCACTTGTAGTACTATAAGTGGAAACTAAATACATTTTTTAAATACAGAGACAGTATATTAAAAGAACAATTTACATCTCGGATCCCTCCATCGTCTGTGAGATATTTTAAAGCAGAATGCTAAATAAATTAGAACCACCCATTTCATCAACAAAATACACTATTTAGGTATCATTCATGTCCATAGCACAAAAAAATAAAGGTATAGGATGTAATAAGTGTTAGGACCTCATTGCTGAGGAGTAGTTAAATCTGCACAGGAATGGAAAAAGGTGATGGACAGAGAGACAGAGAGAGAAACTGACAGACTGAGATGGACAAAGGACCTGATGAGCTGCTGATTGGTTTCTGCTCTCAGTTATACCCAATCAGACCCCTCTAATCACACCGCACATGTCCTTCCTGGCAGCAGGGGACCGCGGGGAGACCTTCACCGTGGCGAACACGCTGTCTGCTCCCATCCACCACCTACGCTTCACTTGCTTGTTATTTGATGTGAAATGGAATTAAAGCTGGGCCGTATTACCCCCAAACAGTAATTATCACAGAATTTCCCTTGTGACATCCCTCAGTTCACACACTTTTATTCCCTTATCAACACAAGGTGAGAGACATTCTGACAGCCAAGGTCAATACAGACATGCCTTCAGTGACCCGGAGAAGACACTGCATACACTAACGCTGTTTAAACACAAAGAGAATGAGATACTGGAACGATGTATGTATTTATTTTTCTATGTAGGTATTTGAATCGTGTCAAAACATTTTGGGCTGCTCTGTCAACATGTCAGTGTCCAAAAAAATTTGACAGTTTAAGCAAACATTCCACAATCAAATTGAGATGGCGTGACTACGTTTTGTGTGGAGAAATGCATAGTAGTGTTTTTATAGGGTACAGCACAAATGCTAATTTTTCTGCTTGTCATGTTTTTGGATTATTAGCCTGCAATCATCTATTATAATATGATATATGTTTTTAGGTTATTAGTCTATAATTCTCCATTTTAGTTTCAAAATTTATGTGCTTAATGCATTGCAAAACAAACCGACTGTGTACACAGTCGAACATACTTTGGGGAAATCGGAGGAGGTTTGGTTGGTGGACAGCAGCCAGTTTGTATTTCTTCCTTTTAAACTTCATTCACATACACAGTTTGGGCATTTGTAGTGCAGCAAGAAGCACACAGATGATTTTCAATACATCTTTCCTGAAACAGGACGTTATTGTTGAAGTCAGATTTACCGCCTGTCGTGTATAAGGCCGTGATTTGATTAAAAAGTAATATCTGAATCTTCACTCATGGGGCTGAAAGCAAGAGTATTATCTTGTCATTGACAGGATTAGTCTTGATGGAGAATGGCTGTACATGTAATAACGGGCAGATCTATCATCTACAGTATCCCTTTGCTTGTGTTTCTCTGTGTGGGGGAAGATGATGGGGGTTACAAATAACTTGTGTAAATGTTATAGTAACATTTGTCTTCCACTTGCTCTGTCATCGGCTGTTCCGATTTCTTATGTTTTTTCTTTTTTATGAACTGAGCTTTACGTTCTTAACATATTACAGTTGTTTTAGTGTGCACCATCCTGGAAAAATGAGTCATATTTTGCCTCAAAATCAAAAGAAAGAAATTATCATCAGTATTTTAATGCATCTAGTCATTTTACTTTGTATAATTCTCACATAATTCTTATATTATTACTGTAGTAGTTTTTTTAACTGTATTTCAGGGGGGAAAATACTGTTTTATTTAAATGGGTTATGAACTGCGTTGTTTTATTGTTTTATAATGTTTCCTGGGGTGCACTTATAATGTTAGTATGCTTTTTACATAAAAAATTGTCATAATTTACAAATAAAAGGCATTTTTCCTACCCTGATTTTAGCCCTCTGGTTTGAACGCTCTGTTTTAAGGGGTGTGTCTGCTGTGAGACTTCAGTGTAAACGCCCACTGCTGTGATTGGCTAACATCTTTGCAAATGAAATAGCTAAGTATTACATGTTTAATTCTCTCGAAAACTTTTAGCATGTTTTTACTATTACAGCTCTCAAGGTTAAAGGTGCCCAAGAATGCTTTTTCACAAGATGTAATATAAGTCTAAGGTGTCTCCTGAATGTGTCTGTGAAGTTTCAGCTCAAAATACCCCATAGATTTTTTTAAATACATTTTTTTAACTGCCTATTTTGGGGCATCATTAACAATGCACTGATTTACACTCGGCGCCGCCCCCTTAAATCGCGTGCTCCCTGCCACATGAGCTGTCGACTATATTACAGCGCATTTACAAAGTTCACACAGCTAATATAACCCTCAAATGGATCTTTACAAGATGTTCGTCATGCATGCTGCATGCATGATTCGAATTATGTGAGTAAAGTATTTATTTGGATGTTAAAGTTTTATTCTGAGTGAATTTGAGGCTGTCCTCCGTGGCTAACGGCTAATGCTACACTGTTGGAGAGATTTATAAAGAATGAAGTTGTGTTTATGCATTATATAGACTGCAAGTGTTTAAAAAATGAAAATAGCGACGGCTCTTGTCTCCGTGAATACAGTAAGAAACGATGGTAACTTTAACCTCATTTAACAGTACATTAGCAACATGCTAACGAAACATTTAGAAAGACAATTTACAAATATCAGTAAAAATATCATGCTATCATGGATTATGTCAGTTATTATTGCTCCATCTGCCATTTTTGCTGTTGTTCTTGCTTACCTAGTCTGATGATTTGGCTGTGTGCAGCTCCAGACGTTAATACTGGCTGCCCTTGTGTAATCCCTTTCATAATGTTGGGAACATGGGCTGGCATTATGCAAATATTGGGGCGTACACCCCGACTGTTACGTAACAGTCGGTGTTATGTTGAGATTCGCCTGTTCTTCGGAGGTCGTTTAAACAAATGAGATTTATATAAGGAGGAAACAATGGGGTTTGAGACTCACTGTATGTCTTTTCCATGTACTGAACTCTTGTTATTTAACTATGCCAAGGTAAATTCAATTTTTGAATCTAGGGCACCTTTAACTAATTTTAAAAAGTGTTGATTATAGTATTACATTTAGATCTATGGCATTATATTTAGATCGTGGCATAAAAGGTTGCAGTGATGAACATTATATTCAATCACAGACATCTTGTTGAGCACATGAAAGCAGTGATATCATCATTGCAACTCAATTTCTGCACACTAACGAATGCTTTCATCATAACTAACAGTGCAAACGTGGTAGAACTAAGAGATTTGTTGTCCAGAATTCATTCACTGAAAAACTTGCGCTGTTTGATTGACAGCTCCAGCGATTGTAAAGGGAACATACTTTGATCACTTGCTATATATAATTTAATCACCGTTTAAATAACAGATCATATTCATCCTACTAAGAGAAACAACGTGAAGTTGACCATTTAGTCACTAGTGACTGTAAATGAATCTTTAGAAATTAACACAGTTACTTGCATGTTGTTGCATTACTGTTGAGTCCATATCGTAAAAGGCTGTTTGCAAAGCCTGTGCTGAAATGCAATTGATTTTCCAAAGAATCTACAGTGAAATGTACCGAATACAAATAATTAATGGTCAACTGAGACAATCACATTGTTGAAAATAATCATAATCCTAGCATTAAGATCCTTTGAAAGGTAGTGTTATTTTTAGTCCTGTAACGCTCTTCTCTCCTCGTCATCTCACCAAGTGGTATTCACTGCAGAGTCTATGATGGCCAGCTCCTCCACTCTGGACATCCAGTGGGGTGGAGAAGATAGAGAGCTCCACCGATTTGCTCTGCAGTGAGCACCTTCTCCATCTCACTAACACGACAGTGGATGGGACTAACGTTGCAATGATAAAGTAGGCATTGATTTCTTCTGTGGAGGCAGTGTTTCACCTATAGATAGGCACATTCCAGGATCAGTTGTTCAATAAAAGCTTTTATTAGACTAACAAGGAAGTTTTCACTTCTGAAACTTACAGGATGTTCTTATAGATGACCACTTTTATATATCAAAAGCTCAAGGAAAAGTTGATTTCTCAATTCATGACCCCTTTAAATCAGCATAAGTCAGTACAACAAATAATTTACATTAATCATTTCTTCTTCAATTTTTTTATTTTATTTTATGACCTAGGCATAATCATGTTCCTAGGTTTTGTTAGATTCAACCATCTGCTGCATACTTGAAAGCAAAAATTTGATATCGATGTGGTCAAAAACATCAATAATATAGGGCAAAAACATCTTGTGACTGACGTTATCTTTTATTTAGGTGGAAAAGCTTTTTAAACTTTTAAACATAGGCCATTATATACAGGCGAGATTCCTGTAGTGATTTTAATGGTGTGCTGCTTACCTCTCAGGAGTGACGGAGCCTCTCGAAGGATTGCAGCTCAGCAGGACGTACCGTGGAAGAGACTCTGGCGATTAATCACTTCCCTTTGGATGTGCTGTTTTGCTGAAACCCATTTCCTCTGGCCCTAAAAATCAGTGTGAGGAGCCAGTTTAAAGCCCACTGGGGAGGAAGGACAAACTTTGAGCTGTTGCTTTTGGCCCCTCAGGTTTATGTGGCTAGTAAAAATGTAGTGGCACCAGAAAGTGGCACCAGAGGGTGGTTGTGGTATTTAGATTAACAAAAAGCTAAGTTTAAATGTAGAATGTGGCATTATAGCTCTTCAGCTTTTATGAAAATGGTGTCAGTCCATTTTAGAAAATGGCTATCACCCTCTGGATATGGAAACTGGCACTGCATTTTGAACTACAATTAAAGCTCATCAAATTCAGTCGACTTGTATCTAGTTTGTTTACATGATCCATCAGTACTGTGAATATGTCAAGGGGTCTAACTCATGACCCTCACATTGCTCTCTGGGGTTTCAGATTGGTCTGGACGTTTGTTTAAGAATTCCATTTAACCCTGCAGCAAACAATCTTGTTCCTCTGTGAAAGGTGATGTCAGTTGTGATCAGTGGATGTCTACCTTGTCCTCCCCAGAGAGCAACAAATCCATTCTATTTGCAAACTTCTCTCATTGTTTCTCTCTCCCCTCTTGGTAGGTACAGCAAGAATCCAAACTTGAGACCTTACGCAAACAAGCATCGGAGGCCAATGCAATCACAACCGAAGGCAGTGCAGTGTCAAAGATCAGCAGAAACATGTGAGACCCATTTGGTGGAAAATAAGATTTTAGATGGGAAGGCGTGAAGATTGTACTGATTGTCAGCACAACGGGACAGAGGTACTGACGTTGAGATTGGTGTGAGGTATATAGTGGAGTAAATGCTTGAATGCACATCTTAAAGGTGCCCTAGAATTAAAAAATTGAATTTATCTTGGGATAGTTAAATAACAAGAGTTCAGTACATGGAAATGACATACAGTGAGTTTCAAACTCCATTGTTTCCTCCTCCTTATATAAATTTCATTTGTTTAAAAGACCTCAGAAGAACAGGCGAATCTCAACATAACACCAACTGTTACGTAACAGTCGGAGTGTACGCCCCCAATATTTGCATATGCCAGCCCATGATCGAGGCATTACACAAGGGCAGCCAGTATTAACGTCTGGATCTGTGCACAGCTGAATCATCAGACTAGGTAAGCAAGCAAGAACAATAGCGAAAAATGGCAGATGGAGCGATAATAACTGACATGATCCATGATAACATGATATTTTTAGTGATATTTGTGAATTGTCTTTCTAAATGTTTTGTTAGCATGTTGCTAATGTACTGTTAAATGTGGTTAATAAAGTTACCATTGTTTCTTACTGTATTCACGGAGACAAGAGCCGTCGTTGTTTTCA
Source organism: Megalobrama amblycephala (assembly GCF_018812025.1). Classification (NCBI taxonomy): domain Eukaryota; kingdom Metazoa; phylum Chordata; class Actinopteri; order Cypriniformes; family Xenocyprididae; genus Megalobrama; species Megalobrama amblycephala. Next base: position 3,932,256 of record NC_063051.1, read on the forward strand.
TTATTAAACACTTGCAGTCTGTATAATTCATTAACACAACTTCATTCTTTATAAATCTCTCCAACAGTGTAGTGTTAGCCACAGAGCACAGCCTCAAACTCATTCAGAATCAAATGTAAACATCCAAATAAATACTATACTCACATAATCCGACGCATACATGCAGTATGCATGACGAATACTTTGTAAAGATCCATTTTGAGGGTTATATTAGCTGTGTAAACTTTGTTTATGCAATGATAGAGTCGAGAGCTCGGGAGGAGGTGGGGAGCGCGCGATTTAAAGGGGCCGCAACCTGAATCGGCGCATTTCTAATTATGCCCCAAAATAGGCAGTTATAGTCTTTGTAGACACATTCAGGGGACACCTTAGACTTATATTACATCTTGTAAAAAAAATGTTCGATGGCACCTTTAAGTATCACAGTCTGCATTTTAAAAACATGCAGAATTTTTGGACTAATGCATGGGATGCGTAAGAACATATTCGGGTCGTCTTTCACCAAAATTCAAAATAAAAACTGGTATTAAACATACTGTAAATAAATATTTAAATACTAAATAAATTCTTTACTTGTGTAAAGAAAATGTAAGCCTAATTTTAGAACTATTATAACTTTGTTTTTGCACCCCCCCCCCCATTCTTAATACAGTAATGTGAAAAATCCCATTCTCATTTCTGTAATGCAAACTAAGTAATACTTAATAAATAAAGAGAGTTTTATTATTCAGATTATAGAGAATAAAACTGATCAAATTTTTTATGATGCAAAAATGCTAATCCATTTTATTTCTTTTTATTTTTTAGAGATACGATATATGATACAATTATATAATTTTTTTGTAACTGAATGTCAAATACATGAGGTAGTGTAGCCATTTGCTAACAGTAGATGTTGCCACATCTACTGCCTTCCTCTATGAAGTTGTACTGTGTTATGTCGTTAGCTCATAGGAATTTCAAAGAGTTTAGCTATGGGCATAAACATTGAGCACATCTTTGAGATTCCCATAAACAGATTATTTTTGGCTGTACTTGACTTTTGACTCCTCTGCTCTGGATGTGCCTCAAACGGCATAACAAGATAGAGGTTGCGGTCAAGTGCTGTGAAGTTGTCGCTCTTTTGAAGACTGGTGGACATGAACTGTAAGACTGCAGAGGTCAATGAAATCAAATCTTCATGAGTGAGAGTCACTAAAGGGACATCAAAGAGAATCGAAAAAGCATGTCTAGCATGAAAGATGTAGCTGCTGTAGTGTACGGTTTCCATCTGTTAACATGCTAATAAAGATAATAAATAAATAACACTTGATTATGTGTCGTTGATCATCTTGAATTAAGTTACATGGCCTAGCTTATGAAGAGACAGCATAACTAAAGTCGAGATGAGGTTCTTTGGGAATCAAAGATATATGATCTATGTCTCTGGGTGTGTGTGCATGTCATGAGAAAAGTCAGTGAAGTTGATTGATTCTGACTGAGGTCCCGTTGTGACATGATGTCTTCTACCACACATGTGCTTGGGATTTAAAAGCACTTAAACCCGTGTTTCCCTCCAAGTGTAAGGCAATGATCATATTTCTGTCTCATCTCTCCCGTCTCATCTAATCAGTCTCACTTTGTACTCTTCAACCTTACTTTGCCAATGGGGAACAAAGTCCACCAACAAAAGATGCACTTTTAAGCAGAAACTGATTCCCTTAAGGTTGAAACCAAACCCTGTTTTCTCATTAATCCTTCCGGGGTCACGCATCAACTTGAGCAACCATGGAAACACAAACCAGACACTATGATTGACAGTGCAGGGGCAAAGATCAGGGGGCACATCCTTTGTGGTCAGTGGAAGCCACTGACAGACCTTCGCACCACTAATATTTGCTAGCCGATGTAGTTTGGTGAAAGGAAGTTCTCCATATGGTGGAGGAAATGAGTGGACAACCAAGTGGCTATGAAAAGGAAGCTCGTTTGCTGCTCGCTTTCAAATCATATGGTGTGTTTAGTCTGTATGGAATAACATCCAGCATTTAGAAGCATCAGCCTCAAATATTTTAGCAGATGTGGTCTAATGTTATATAGAAAACATTTCTGCTTTTTGAATTCTTAAATCTCTACTAATGTATCTCAATACTTTATTTGGGTCTTTGTCTGTGATATTCCTCAATTTAAAGAAATAGTTCACCCTACTATGAAAGTGAATAGGAATCCAGGCTGTCAAGCTCAATATTTAAACAAATAAAAGTATAAAATAATAATAATTCCAAGTCTTTTGACAGCCATAGACTACTATTACTTCTATCTTGGTTTGATGAACAGATACTTAACCCAGAAACTTTATTTAAGTCATTTTTGGCTGCAAAATGTGCCGTTTGCTGTCAGCTCAATAACTTTGTAAATTTGATGTGACCAATTTTGTGTTATGTGACTGATCATAACATGAGAAACTTGAATATTCAAATTTGCATTTTTTAGGTAAACTATTCTTTAAAACTGCAGTTTGAATTAGCATTCCTTTTCACCTCTCATATTCTGTTTTTCCAGGCAGGGACATCGAAGCAGGGGTCTGAGGCTCGTAGAGGCAAAAATCCAAAGGAAACCGAGCCCAGTGAGAAAGAGAAGGTGATAAAGGGTTTGAGTGCAATAGGAAACCCATCAAAATAACAATACTATGAGGATGGCAGGTGAGAATTTTGTGATGACACAGTCTTGTTGCTCTCAAATTCTCAAATTTCAGTATTATTTGAGACTGACAGTCATGCCCATTGTTTCCCAGGCTGTAAATACCTTCACCTTCAACAAGAATGTACTCTGGAGCATTGATGAATCCAAGAACTAGGATGACTGAGGGTTGGAATAGCTTGACAGTCTGCCAACCGTTAAGGTTTACATGAACTCTCTGCCTGCACAAAATCAGGTCCATGTTGTTACAAACACTTTTTTACTTGCAAAATTCTAAATCACCTTATCACTTGAAGCTTCAAGTTAATTCAGTGAAGTGGCGTAGAGCTGTCTGTGTGTGCGCGCGTATGTGTTAGAAGAAAAACATGTGGCCTATAGAGCACACATGATCCTTAGAGGAAGGTGAGGAGACGTTTTGAATAGTTCCTGACCAGATGGATGTTCTTAAGGTCATCTGGACATGTGAGAGTTGATGGACCGTGAATCCTCTTGTGCCAAACATTCGGAAGTTTATTCAGCAAGATTGGACCCGTTATGCAAGCTCACATTTTTTTGTCCAGATTGAGACAGATCGAGCTCAAAATAATTTTATAGAGATTTACTGTGTAAATTGGCCTCAGAGGATATTATTGCAAACATTGTTATTCATGCTGTTTCAGCGGTGGTGTGAAATAGATATAAATATAGCAGACAGATTGCTATGTTCTGACTGTCAAGCATTTTGCTTTAGTTCTATTCCAATCATTAATTTCTCCCTTGCTATCCTACAATTTTGATTGATAGTTATTTAGACGGGAGACATTTTTGTCTAACAAGTTGGTCATAGCAGCAAATTTTTGCCCACACTTGAGACTTTAAAAAAAGAAATTACTTATCATATATTAGTAGCAGATACAGAACAATCATCAACTGTCCAAGCAATTTTTGCAATATGATCCGCAAGGCCACTGCTGGGTGACAGTGATTGGACCATGGCCTGAGTGTGAAAGTTTTCTACGAGTCAGGACTGTGATTATCTTTATTTTTAGGGGTGTTCTGGCATCATAACTGGCCAAGGCTGCTGTACTTACTGTTGGAAACATTTCAGGGCTACACAGATCCTATTTTAGAGGACATTCAATACCTGACTGTCTTTCCAATGACTTCTGGGAAAGACTCTTTGAATTTATAGTGATTTTCAGCTTCTTATTTAAAACAGGCCAAACTCTGATGCAATTTCTCACTGAAATTTAAATAAATTGTCAAGCACATCTCTTAAAGGGACAGTCCACCCCCTAAATTAAAGCTCTGTCATTATTTACTCACCCTTTTCTTTTGTCTGTGAAACAAAAGAAGATGTTTTGAAAAATGTTCACACTGCTCTTTTCTATACAATGAAAGGTAAATTGTAACCAGGGGCTGTCAAACTCCAAAAAAGGACAAAAAAGCATAATATTTTTTTTCTATATTACATATTGACTATGCATATGGATATTAAATTGTTTAAATTATTAAATAATTAATAGTTGGATCCTTAATGTTTCTGTATTACTATTTTAGCTCATTACTACAATGTGTGCTAGAAGAACTATGTTAATAATAAATCTAAGACATTAATAATGCCTAATAGATTTTGAAAGCAGGAGTCTTTTGAAATTGAGGTCTTGAATGGGTCTGTTAACCAGTATTTACTCTTCACCCATCATGCACTCTTCATTAAAATACTCATCCCTCTGTCTCTATGGTAACACAATTCTCTGAGATGCTGCTTAGAGAGTGTGAGATGGAGTGTGTTTGTATATGTGTATTTCTTTGTGTGTGTGTGTGTGTGTGTGTGTTAATTGTACTTGTGCTCATTTTCTGAATGTCTGTGACAGATTATCACAGATGGAACATGTTGGACGTCACCTTAAGCAAGCCTGAAGCATTTCCTTTACCATAACACTCACTCTTGGCTGTTTCAATGAATAATTCATCACAGACAGGTGAGACTTGCCCTTCTCTTCATCTCTTCAGCCCTTCTTCTTTTCTTTGAGCTGTGAATACAAGACAAGAAGTTCTCATTGGGGTTTCATGTATTCAGGGAAACCTCACGTTGGTTACATTTAGTTATGATACCCTCTATGTGGCAGTCATGTATGAACAGATGATCGATGGTGTCTTTACAAGGTAAAGCCGTCATGACAGAAAAAAATACCATGCCCACGTTTAAACATTCAGCTATGAATAAACCAATGTTTATCCTTAATGTCCATTGGCCACATCAGTGGGTAGTCAGCACATTAAAGCCATAAAAGCACTTAGTAATGGGAATAATTGAAAGTCTGCAAGCTGTGCTAAGCAATAACAGCTTTTGTATGTGTGTTTGTGTGTGTGGGGTCTGTAGTGTGGCAAAGCTCGTTTTGTTCAGCGTGACCAGTCTTAACAAGCATGGCAGACCCTGATGGACACTACAATCTCATAAACATGGTCTAGCAGAGGTCAAAACTCAAAAGAATTCACATATTTGAAAGGATCAGGAACAGCTGTTGAAAACAAAAATGAAAATAGGCACATTTCTGAAATAATATTTCCTCATATTGTTTATCAAGAGCTATTTGGACTGTTATTTGCACTTATGCAAATTTTATGGGGAATTCTCACGTGTATATTTGTATAAATTTGCTCTATGATTTATCCAGATTATTCTAAATAAAGGAGCATATGTGGTTAGTTATTAGCATAATTCACACCCAAACCCTTATCTCCATATAAGGAATTAACGCACTACCACTCCTGCCATTCATCGCTGCAAACATATCCTTACGCTATTCAAAGATATGCTCTTGTGCCACTTTTCCACCATCGGGTCAAACCATTCTCATTGCTTAACCGTTCCATTCTGTGCCAATCTGAAGAACCCCCTTGGTAACGCTAAAGTTTACAGACTGTATAAGATGTAAACAGCGACCCCTGTTATGGAGGATGATCAGATATTTCTTTTAATTTTATTATTATTAACTTGTGTTATTTTGCTCAAATAGCCCACTTGGACAGCTACAGAGAAACTGATTGCCAGGCAACAGTCAAATGACCAATCCTGAGTGGTGACGTCACTTATACACATTCTACCAGCATGGTAGAATGAATTCCGAGCCGAGAACGGTTTGTAATCATGCTGTGCTGAACCAAGCTCAAGTGGAAATATAACTGAAACCATTTCCTTACCATTCTTCGAACCATTTGGCCCGATGGTGGAAAAGTGGCTTTGCTTGTGTGGAAAAAACTTAGTGTAAAGCCAAGTAGGCAATCCTCAACTGAAACAAAATAAACACCTTTTAATATAGGGCTAGAATGTACGGGATTGTGTTTTAGTCATTAGTCAGCTTTTTTTATGCAGATTCTGTCCCAAATAGAGTTATAATGCACATCATTTTTGTCACTCTAAAATAAGTTAGACATTGTAGGGTCACTTAATTGTTCAATTTGTTTTTGTGCTAATGAAATGAGTAAATGCATGCTCACATTTAGTCTAGAATGATCTACAGTGACCATCATCTTCACACAGCGCACATAATACCTCTGCACTTACTCCTGATTTCTCTCAACATGGAGAGCGGTGTCAGTCAATGAATGTTTTACTTGGAAAAAAAAAATGTAATCTGATTACGTAACTGTTGTTGTTGTTGTTTTGTAACTGTTGATATTTTTAGTTATTGAATTCAGCAGGTCAGTTTTTTTTTTTCCCCATGGATGAAAGATTACAAAGATTTCCCATTTTATATTGTCAAACTATCCAAAGTCATTTTCCACATGCTGTTATAATGCTTCTTTATGTTCAGAATGTGCTTTGCTGCTGTGGATAAAATTGTGTTAACTGGTCCCAGTTGGGTCACAGGCATTAACACATGCAGGTGCACATATGTTTAATACCAGCCATCGGCACAGACCTGTCAACTCTCTCTCAGGCTGAGGTTTAAACCTTCTGGTGCTGCATTAATATTGAAAGGACCCCCCTCTGCAGTTGGTCACATGCTAAACTCCTCAGATATAAAGCCAAAGGGTGAGATGCCCCACTGCCCAATCAATCCCCTCACACTTTCCCGTATAGTGCAGATTAGGGCACCAAGGCTGATGAGGTGGCCGTGGCTCCATCACGACAGCAGGGTAGTTTTCCTCTGAGGAGCAATCAGTCATCTGCCATCAGCTGGGCTCAAGTTTGAAAATCTCAATGAAATAATCTGAGCTAAAATAAAAACAAATAAATCACAATTGTGCATTACAATCACTGGATTATATTTTAGGTTAACTGCAATTAGCTGTTTCTGAACTGTTTGTAGTTTCTATAGTAATGGCGACCACCATCCGCTATTGTCCCTATACTTTATGTTGTTGGTAATGTTACAAAACTTGGTAACACTCTATTTTAAGGTGACGAAGTTCCTAATAACTAATAAGTTCTAATAAATAAGCTAATAAATAAAGTGTAACCAACTTTTACTAGGAAGTTTTTTGCAGATCTTGAACAACCATTTATATTGTTTTCACACACTTTGCCACTTATTTGCTAAATTGATTGATCTATCAACAAGAGTGTAGTTTTCTCAGCTCCGTTTAACACATTTTATCCACACAATATTTTATATCCATTTGTATCCCGATTTTTTTTTTTAAGGCAACACAGAAAATCTGGGGAAAATATCTGCCTGTTCCATTTGGTTTTGACTGTAAACTATGTATGAAATTAAGCCTTTAATTATAACATTGATTGTGTTTACAAGTATCAAGAATCAGCTCATTATATAAACCTGTCAACATAAGTCAAAATTAATTTTGAAATTGACATGGTTTTTCTCTGGTTTTGACATAAAAACAAACACATATGCACACAAGATGTGCACATGTTGAACAAAGCCATCTGAATGTCTGTAAAGGAGAGTGATTTTGGGGAAGTGGACAACAATCCGGAAATGGATTTAAACTATTTATGGCTTTTACCTGATTAAAAAAAAAACAAAAAAAACACAGTTTAAGATGTTTACATGACCTTATGTTGTTGGGATGTTAAGCATAATCGGTATAAGATCATACATGTAAACACACTCATTGAAATGTTGGGAGGATGTTCCTACTTTTAAGATCCCACATCTGTGCTTTGTTTCTCAACCATCCATGTCGCAGATGGTCAGATGGCTGTATTCTTGGCCAGACAAATGTTTCATAACACCTTTTTTAGGCTATGGTATGTATAATGTATATTGCCATGCTGCTAATGGGGCAGAAGTCTGCTATGACGCTAGTGAGGGCTAATGGGAGTTGACAGCAGAGAGCTGCCTGATGTCCTCAGTGGCCAAGAGCAGTCGGCTCACATTTACATTGATGACAGCTGATTAGAGGAGCACCAACCTCTGACTGACAGAGAAACATAGAGAAAGAGGGAGAGAGACATCGATAGTTCTTTGATTTCTTCATGAGTGACTCATTTTCATGTTGGAGAATCAGTTTTAATCAACACTTCGGCGCTGCATGTTCCTCTTTGCAGTTTGAAGTCGGTGGAAAAATAACCGCAAGCTACATAGCGCATGTGGAATGAGCACAAATATTTTTATTCATCTTTTTTTTTTATCATGGTCTTTAAGCTCAAACTCAGTTTTTGCACTTAATTACTTCAGGCTGTAAATGAATTAGTCCTAATCATGGCAGTTATTTCACTGAATTGTAATTATGGTGTCTTTTACAGATAAAAGCTTGTTTGATGTGGATAAAACAAACCTTAATTTACTCACAACCCTCTCTCTCTTAACACACACACACACACACACACACACACACACACACACACACACACACACACACACACACACACACATCTTTTATCAGCTTCAGTTCATAGCCAGGTCCTATCAGTGTTTCATATTTCCCATAGTGCTATTTAAGACCTGACAGAATAAAATCCCCCAGGCCCTGAGCAGAGGTATCAGACATGCACACACACATATATACATACACACAATAGTTAAAGAGGTATATGAAGGCTTTGCACTGCACAGACTAGAGCAAAAGGCTCTGTGCCACGATCAAACAGAATAATTATAAAGAAAGAAAATTAAGAACATGCAGAGAATAGTTAAGATAGTCTTGTGTTTTTTGTTCCTGTACATGCTCATATAAGTTATCAGGAGAGTCTGCACTAAGGCTAGAAAAACATATTCAGGATTGGGGGGGACCATATGCAATAACTTATTTAATATGGGCAAAAATCCTATTATCGAATGGGATACATCACCCTCAATGTTTGTGGTGGTTATAGTATTGGTTTATAGCCCATCTTCATGGGTGATACAGGCACTATGAGAAGGAGGTGTCACTCAAAAATGGGATACTGAATTCCTTCACAAAGGTTTCTTCTGAAAAGCCATTAGCATAGGATACATATGATGGTTACTTTAAATAATTTTGCCATTTATGATCATGTGATCCTAGGTGGCGCCTCCTCAAGATTCATTTTGAAACTTAATATTGAAACTTAATACTAATACACTATATTGCCAAAAGTATTGGGACACCCCTCTAAATTATTGAATTCAGGTGTTCCAATCACTTCCATGGCCACAGATGTATAAAATTGAGCACCTAGGCATGCAGACTGCTTCTACAAACATTTGTGAAAGAATGGGTCGCTCTTAGGAGCTCAGTGAAGTCAAGCGCGGTACCGTGATAGGTTGCCACCTGTGCAATAAGTCCATTCGTGAAATTTCCTCACTACTAAATATTCCATGGTCAACTGTTAGTGGTATCATAACAAAGTAGAAGCAATTGGGAACAACAGCAACTCAGCCACGAAGTGGTAGGCCACATAAAATCGGGCAGGGCCAGCGCATGCTGAGGCACACAGTATGCAGAAGTCACCAACTTTCTGCAAAGTCAATAGCTACAGACCTCCAAACTCCATGTGGCCTTCAGATTAGCTCAAGAACAGTGCGTAGAGAGCTTCATGGAATGGGTTTCCATGGCCGAGCAGCTGCATCCAAGCCTTGCATTACCAAGTGCAATGCAAAGCGTCAGATGCAGTGGTGTAAAGCACGCCACCACTGGACTCTAGAGCAGTGGAGACGTGTTCTCTGGAGTGATGAATCACGCGTTTCTGTCTGGCAATCTGATGGACAAGTCTGGGTTTGGTGGTTGCCAGGAGAACAGTACTTGCCTGACTGCATTGTGCCAAGTGTAAAGTTATGGTGTGGGGTTGTTTTTCAGAGGTTGGGCTTGACCCTTTAGTTCCAGTGAAAGGAACTCTTAATGCTTCAGCATACCAAGACATTTTGGACAATTTCATCCTCTCAACTTTGGCCCCTTCCTGTTCCAACACAACTGCGCACCAGTGCACAAAGCAAGGTCCATAAAGACAAGGATGAGTGAGGTTGGTGTGGAGGAAATTGACAGGCCTGCACAGAGTCCTGACCTCAACCCGATAGAACACCTTGGGGATGAATTAGAGCGGAGACTGCGAGCCAGGCCTTCTCATCCAACATCACTGCCTGACCTCACAAATGTGCTTCTAAAAGAATGGTCAAAAATTTCAATAAACACACTCCTAAACCTTGTGGACAGCCTTTCCAGAAGAGTTGAAGCTGTTATAGCTGCAAAGGGTGGGCCAACTCCATATTAAACCCTATGGATTAAGAATGGGATGTCATTAAAGTTCAAAACTTTTGGCAATATAGTGTATTTCCTAAATATTTTAAATTTGTTTATTTTTAATAAACACAACTGGCAATACTTAAAGTGAAATGAGACGCAACAAGGCAATATCCTAGGTGGCCCATCCTCAAGATTCTTTTTGAAAACTGAGGTCATTATTTTTTAACTTGTTTAAAAAAAATAAAAAAATAAAAAACTCCAATTGCATTAATCTCATGCACTCGAGGACTATTAGTATATATATATATATATATATATATATATATATATATATATTTACATATTTTAATGTTGTTTGTTTTGTTTTGTTTTATCAAGGACTAAATCCTAAATAAAGGCTAATTGAATAAATTTGGCAGTATTCTACTTGAAACTATCTTGAAGGGAACTATCTTGAAGGGATAATCCAGCCAAAAATTTAAATTCTGTCATTTACTCACCCTCATGTCATTTCAAACCTGCATAACTTTATTTAAAAATGTTATTGTGAAGAATGTCTGGTATACCAAACATTTGTAGCCCGTTGACTTCCATTGTATGGGGAAAAAAGACATTTCTCAAAATATTCTTCTATGTTCTATATGAAGGACACTGTTTTGGAATGCCATGGGGGTGAATAAATGATGACAGAATTTTCATTTTTGGCTGAACTATATCTTTAAATTTTAGTTTTGTTGCAACATTATCAAGTTAACATTCCAATTCAGAGAGAGAGAGGTGAGTGTTTGAAGGTGAGTAGGAAGGTAAGACAAGCATGAACATTGAGAACGTGTGAAGCGAGAAATGCACCTCACGCATCAGCTAATGCCAAATTAAAGGTGTAAATTAAAGTTCTAGCTGTAAAACACTGAAGAGCACTTTCTGCTTTGAGAGAACCATGTCAGTTTTGCAGCACAGTGGTTGAACTGAACTCTTAGTTGAGGTTTTGATCAAAGGAAAACAAATTCCATCTTTTTGACCTGTGGGAGATGGATGGTATACCTAGTTTTTCAATATGCTTGAATTTGTGATTGACATCTTGCTGTCTATCATAGCCTGACCTCCACACCTATTTTAATGAGCTCCATACCATGATGGTTATCACAAATAAAGACCATATGAGTCTATTCAGTCATATGCAGTCATCTTTAAAGAGATACTTCACCCATGTTATTTTAAACCTGTTTGACTGACTTTTTTCTATTGAGCACAAAAGGAGATTTATTATATATATTATACACACTACCATTCAAAAGTTTGGGTTTGGTAAAATTTGTAATGTTTTTGCATCTCTTAGTTTCACCAAGGCTGCATTTATTTGATCAAAAATACAATAAAAACAGTGATATTGTGATATATTATTACTGATTAAAATAAATGTTTTCTGTTTTAATGTATTTAAAAATTTTAATTTATTCCTGTGATGGAATCATTGTCTTCAGTGTCACATGATCCTTCAGAAATCATTCTAATATGCTGATTTGGTGCTCAAGAAACATTTGAAACAGTTGCTTATTTTATGTGAAAACCATGATACCTTTTTATGATTCTTTGATGTTCAAAAGAACAGCTTTTATTTGAAATTGATTTTTTTTTTTTTTTATGTAACAGCATAACTGTCACTTTTGACAAATTTCCTTGTACTTTAAAATAATATTACTGACCCTCAACTTTTTAATGGTAGTATTAAACATTGACTATGAATTGTTATATTAGTGGGCAGGATTTATGAACAATGATTAATTTTGTGTGTGTTTATAATAACGTCACCTCATCAGTCAAATGCTCATCAGTGTAAAATGCCATGTCTCATTAGTACCTCATTTGTCTGATTGAAAATTAGCATGTCACGTTGAGAGTGTTTCTCGCCCCCGAGTAGCGTCTTACCTGTGCTTTATGCAAACACTGTCTTGTGACTCTGTGCTGGTGGATGTATTTAATTTAAGATGCAAACTCAGTTAAAATTAGAACTGATCATTATAACTAAATATTTATGATTCAAAGTGGCATTGCTGCCAAGCTTCCCCCTACTTATCGGTGAGAGTAATGAGCAAGAGGTCACATGAGGTTACAGCGCTTGAACTTTTCAGCTCATGCAGCAGAAATGTTGCTCAGGTATGGCGGTTTTAATTGACTCATTTTGGAAAGAGGTCTCCAGGTTAACCATTCGAATCATTTTGTTCCTGCTGAATTTGCTTTTTTGAAGATTATATTATAATATGCCTTGTGAAAAGGACACACATACAATATGCATGCTAGTGCAGAGGTTACACATTTAATTGGAGGGTATGGTCTCTATATGTCTGGGGAAAGGTAAATGTGCTTCATATTTTATTATATTGTTTCATAGCATATTATGTTTTGATATATTTTTTATCATTTTGTTACAGGAATCTAGAAATTAAAATCTTTTATATCTCATATATGAAATTTTAGCAATAAACATTCTGATGGCTTCCATTGCTTTGGTTTTCTCAAAAAGGTGCTTTTGATTACATTTAAATTATTGTTAGTACTTACTTTTCAGTTCTTTTTAAATAATTTAAGAATACTTTTACAATACATGCACTTTCCAAGTATGTAAATTGTACTATAAATGGTTTCAGAGCTGATCAGACTATAAATTATGTCCTGGTAACATTTGGTAACATTCGAATTGATATATTGATATATATTATTGACATATTTTATATTTAACATTTGGGGGGAAGATGGCAAAGCAGCTTCTTATTCAAAGTAAGGGGGATCAAGTTCAGCAGATTTAATCTGTAAGGGAAACAACCTAGTGTTATTTGGCTTTTAAACAAGAAATATTGCTGCTATAACATACATTTCTTTTGACAGGCCTTGCAGTGAGGTTTATATAGATCCATAGCAGTGGAAATCAAGGCTTGGGTTTTGTTACTTAAGGAGGTTAATGATGTGGAGCACACTGCAACCAATCACAAACATTCCTCAAGGATTAATAAAAGGGCAGCTGTGACATCACTGTAAGATCAGAGCCACATGTTGTGTTTTTTGGCGTTTAATCCGAACCACAGTGAGCTTGCACATGCACCAGATACCTCCTACTGCGCACTGACATCTGGGTAAGATATAGCATGTCTCTTGAAAACATACATCCTATTGGGAATTCCTGGAGCAGATGTGTGAATGTGTGGCTATGCTGGTTATCACATTAAATTACAATGTCATCTAACACTGCTGCCATTCTTATCTACTCACACTTTCTTTCAGGGATTGAGATGCTCCTACTCAAGTCACTTTAAAAGCTTTGACGCATGACATTTTATTTTGAATGTCACCCTTGAGCTATGGATAACATGCTGATATTTAAACACCAGTGTCATGCAAATTTGCTTCTTTGATTATACTTGAACATGCATTGAAGAACCAAGAGGGGAATGAGAGCATCTTTTTGTCTTCAAATATTGTTTATTTGTTTGCATGTCACCCCTGAAAACATTTACAGTATTCATTTAGCATATGCTTTTATGAGCAAACTACACAGAATAGTACACAGATAGATGAGAAGTAAAATTGCAGAAGAGAAGAAAAGAGAAATGCCCCCCCCCCCCCCCCCCACACACACACACACACACACCTTCCACCAAAAAAATAAATAAATAAATGCACAAATTGGATCAATTGGTCAAAGGAGTGCAAAGAAAATTGCACGACAACCTACTTTATTCTGAGCTTTTATGACATTTATGACATGCTTATCCTTATGTCCACAACAGGAAGAAGGATTAACTGTTTTTAATTCAGGGGGATTTAAACATGTTCAGATGTAGCTCAGTGATTCAGGGCTTTAGTTGCTCTCGCTGCCCTAAATCGAGGCAACTGTGCAAATGCGAGTATGTCAGCATCTCTGACCATAGACTACTGCACTGATGAGTCATTAAACAGCCGGTTCATACATTTCTTAATTTTTCAAAATTATTTTATCATGATTGCCACAAAAATATTAAAGGGGTCCTATAATGCCCCTTTTACAAGTAATATAAGTCTCTTGTGTCCCCAGAATGTGTCTGTGAAGTTTCAGCTCAAAATACCACACAGATTTTGTGTGTGTCCCTTTAAATGCAAATGAGCTTCTGCTCCCGGCCCACTTTCCAAAAGAGGGCGGAGCTTTAACAGCTTGCGCATCAGTTGCTCAACAACAACAAAGCTGGAGAATCTCACGCAGCCAAAATGACAATTTTTGGTAACTGTGTTCAGCTTTACATTGTTCAAACAAGAATCGGACACTGATGGAAAGACTCAGGAAGAACTTTTAGAATGCAACTGGATGTTTCTGAACGGTTAGTGGATACATTTATGTAGTTGCTGTGGAGTTGATTCAACTCATCGACTAGCATATGACGTCATGATAAACTTTTGTGCGAATCCAGCATTGAATTGACCTTTGTTTGTGAAGCACCCCAACGTAAAATGACAGCATGGTAACAACACTCTACTACAACAACTCTTCCTCCTCTCTAAAGCAGCCCAACATGGCCTCGCCCCCTTTATTTAATGTTCTCAAGGGCAGGGTTTATGTAAATTTTAGGGTTAGTGATGTCACTAACCCGGGAAGAAGCTCGTTGTAGTCTCTACCAGCTGTTTGTTGTAGTCCTTAAACAGCAAATTCTTTAAAATAAAATATCTTTGAACTTTGAGCATCGTAACTATGCAGATGTTGTTTATGCTCTAACAGCAACATTACACTCTGACTAAAGTTAAAAAAAAGTGAAATCATAATAAGCACAACTGTTGAAATTGCTCCTTTTGTGTTACATGAGAGAAACAATGTCATATGGTTTTGGAATGACATGAAAGCAAATAAAAAATTATAATTTTTGTGTGAACTATTCCTTTAAATGGAAAGGTTGTAGCGTACATAGACAGTTCATACAAAGACAAGATAGTTCAACTCTTTTGTATCCAGCAGACTGCAATAATGTATCTTAAGGCTGCGGTGACCCACATCAGTAGTTCCTGCATTTTCCTCCTGCATTTCTCATTGTATTCATCTAATCCCAAGTGAATTAGATCTTGTAAGTCCAGTTCTTGGATCATTCTTTTTCATCCCCTAAAAAAGACCCACACAACCATATTTTTCTTGTTCTGAAACCATCACCTCCACTTCAGTTGAATCCTTCATGTCTTCAGCCCATTTCCTTGGTCACTAGAGCATTGGATTTTGTATATTCAGTACATAGTTCAGATTTGGAGCATGTCTCCGCAGCGTTCACCAGGCTAGTCATCCAAATAGGGGCCGTCTGTGGTTTTCTGGGGCGGCAAGTAAGAGTTTGAGGTGGGTTTTATTCAGCCAACTCTGACAGGATGATGGTTACACAACCTTGCTGGCCGCGGGTTGTGAGGAAAGAGGCTCTTTCAGACGGGGGGCCATTTGAAAATGAAACCATTGTTGTTATTCGTGGGACACCTCAGTTTGTAACAGCCATGATTAGATCCATATGTGACCTGCAGTGAAGCTTAGTTTCAGCCCTGGGAACAAGGAAACCTGGGACACTCAGTCTGTTGTTACTGTATTTACTGTAAGAGATAGTAGGTCGCTTATATCAAAAGCCAGCATGCAAACCACAGACAAAACATTGTTAAAATATGACCGCTTTTCTGAGGTGACAAGGCGGAAACATGCATAAGCCTTAGTTAAACTGTCTCTCTCTCTTTTGAAACCGCATTGTGTTAGTTGCATCAATTCAGGATCTGGAAAAGATCAAGCACAAGCGGACTATCATCTTTTAAGCTACTTGTTCCAAAGATTGACAGATTGATCTTTTAGGCAAAGCAGCCTGTCTTTCCATAACTCAAAACAGATTTGATAATGCTAGCCTGCTAAAAAGAACAGATTCATGATGGTTAATGCTGGTTTGGTGCTGTTAACCAACAAAAATGCTGGTCAACAAGCATGCTCTTTTTTGGTAAGAACTCAACAAAAATAATGTTTGGAAAATAAATTTGAAAAGTCTTTCTGTGGTAATGCTGCTGATTACCAATAAAATTATTTTGATTTGATTTTTAATCATTTTGAGTCATTTCGACAGTTCGTAAATGCAACAAAACATGCTTAAGTTAATTAAATAAAATCAGTTAACAATTTCATGAACAATTGAACAAGCATTCAGAACTAACTGGTTAAAATGTAAATTTCTAGTAGAAACACTGGGAAGGTAACAAACCATATCTGCTTTCATGAATATGCAAATGTAAATTAAATAGCCAGCATTGATGTTCAGTGAACTGCTTTGGAAACAGTGTTGCTGAACTAATCTAAACTGTTCTCAAAACACGACGGCTTAATTTGTTTAGAATCCAGCTGGAGATAAAAGCAGCAGCTACTATAGTTGTTTTCAGTTGTTTGGAAGGATAGATTCAGAAGAGGTGTAGAATTTTATAGGAAGTCCACTGAAGTCTCTCCTCTCTTTGCTGTAGGTATATGACTTGCAGGCAAACACGGCTATCTCTTTCCCATTTAAATGCTAATGAACAGTAGGCTGGAGTCCTGAGAGTGGTGGCGGAGGCTGTGCATTTTTAATGTGTTATCTCAAAGGTAAAAGGTAGCAAATCCTGTGCCGTGACTGAGGGGAGAGTACATGATCAGTCATTACATGCACCAGAGCTGATCTGACCTGTGTGTGTGTGTGTGTGTGTGTGTGTGTGTGTGTGTGTGTGTGTGTGTGTGTGTTTGTGGTTGTGTGTGAGCAATCATGCTTATTGCTGCAGGCATGCCTTGAAAGAAATTAGGCAAAACAAAGCACAGATATTTATGAACATGATCAAGTGTGTTTGTGTATGTAGTCTTTTTGTGTCCATGCATGAATCAACTCTATTAGCTGTAGAAGAGGGTTTTGTGTGTTACTTTAATAAGATATTTTAATTTAAAAGAGGTCCTGTTATGCTTTTTTTTTTTTACATTTTCAACTATCTTTTGTATGTTATGTTGCTGATTGAGCATGAAAAATGTCTGCAAATTTGCAAAGCACGATGTTCACTCCCTGAAACGTCTTGTTCAGCAACACTGTTTCCAAAGCAGTTCACTGAACATCAGTTTAAAAGAGGTCCTGTTATGCTTTTTTTTTTACATTTTCAACTATCTTTTGTATGTTATGTTGCTGATTGAGCATGAAAAATGTCTGCAAATTTGCAATGCACGATGTTCACTCCCTGAAACGTCTTGTAGTCTTGTTTTTTTTCCCGGGAATATACACGTCGCAACATTCCTCATTATGGTAAGGGGCTTGGCATTTCCGAAGCACGCTTGAAGCGGTTGACTAATCACAACACACTGGTCCAGCAGACCAATTAGAGCACATTTCATTTTTCGGAAGGAGGGGCTTTAAAGAGACCGGAACGTCTTGGTTACTGTCATAACCCTCGTTCCCTGATGGAGGGAATGAAGATGTTATGTCGACTGACATATGGGATCTCGATTGAGGCTCCCAAGTGAAGACCCCATATGTCAGTCAACAATGTTAAAGTGACTGACAGGAAGGGAACTAAACATCTAAGCATCAATTGCCAACTATGGTGGCAAATTCCATTGAATTGTGTTGGTGGACATATTTGGCTTTGTGAACCGCACCCCAGAATGTTACTGAGAGATTGGAAATAGAGATGCTGCAACAATGTAAAATATGTAAAAAATAGCCTAATGTTTTTTTTGTTTGTTTGTTTTTTTGAACATTCAAGCATGAAAACCTATTCTAGTAGACCCCAAAACAAATTCAAGACTTTGTAAAAACTGTATTTTTTTCTCCCCCCCCCAATCAATAGCATTGCATACTGTATAGTTGGCACTACATTCAATACATTTGGTTTGAAACTTACTTCTGGATCGTTAAAAAAGTATGTTCTATATGCTATATACTATGAATGTGTGTAATATGAATGAAGCTACTACATCCGCCGTGTTTTCACCGTCATGTGACCTAAGGCAGCAGTTGGTCGCTTTACTTCCATCCAGAAATCCATCCTTTGGCGTCATGAGATAGTAAAGTGTGGATGCGCACTTCAGAATCTTGCTGTAAATAGTAGGTCATCTGGGTACTTTTCACCTACTGTTTTATGAATACTGTGAATTCTGACAAACTACTCAACTCAAACTCGACTGTTTTTCACCTACTATATCGTATGAAAGTAGGCATATTTGGATGCAGGGATTGTCTTTGACATAGGGGGAATACATCCCCACCTCTACAGAAAAATAATAGGATGTAGACAATTTTCCCTTGACCTCCATCTTTGAAGTAACTACAAAAGAATTATGTCATTTCCTCCAATCCCTCTTTTCCCTGATTTTAAGTGCTAAGTGTTTTTCCATTCTACTATAATGCCCTTCACAGAATCCATCCATTTCCCCAGACGTTTTTAACTATTATCAAAGATAATGTCGGAAGAGGCCGTGGATCCCACTCACAATATTCCATACGGTCATATCTGATTCTAACACACTCCATAAAAATCCCAAGACATCTGTCTCGTTTTGAATGTCATTTTGATTTGATCTAAATTACCCAGCGTCTGGTTGTACAATCATGTGTTTGATAATAATCATAAATGAGATTATGAGGCGTCACAAAGAACCGCAAAAATCATTCAGATAATTAAAAAGTAGTGATAACCATAGAGTACATGTTAAGGTTACAGGCCTGCAGCTATGAATTACATGGAAATATTTGCATATAGATGGATATAATGGAAAATTATATGAACTTGAGTGGCCAGTTTTGAATACTAAGCAAATGTTTTGGGTTTTGGGTTGATTACACTAAATTAAACCTTTACGAACAGACCACACATAAATCATACTTAATCCACTCATCCGGTGTGTATCGCTATCTCCTTTCTATTTTATGAAATAGATTGGAATATACTCACATGCATGAGCCTGTGCTTTGACTGACTGCTGATGCAGAGATAATGAGATGCTTTACTGAGCTGTGAGTGGTAATTACCTTGGCTTGGTGTGTGAATATCAAGGCCATTCCGTGTCTCTGTGTCATTGTCGTCCTGGATCACACCTGTTA
This sequence comes from Megalobrama amblycephala, assembly GCF_018812025.1. Lineage (NCBI taxonomy): Eukaryota > Metazoa > Chordata > Actinopteri > Cypriniformes > Xenocyprididae > Megalobrama > Megalobrama amblycephala. The sequence continues at coordinate 3,951,605 of NC_063051.1, forward strand.
TCTGTCTGCTTGAGCCAACTGCAACCAGCCACTTATAGACTTACACTCTCACTTACAGTACTCAGCTTAATCATTTTTGTTTAATTGTCTCGTATTCAAGGATACTGTTGTGTGCTACATTTGGTCTTCATTGCTGAGGCTTTTGAAATCCAGGCCCAGTGAGTCATTTGGGCTATTGAGTCTTCAGACTTTCTGTCTGTTTCCTTTAGTGCTCAAACACACACTCGCACAGAATGACATGCTTCGTTAGAAGACAGTCAGGTGTTGAAAGGAAGAAATCTCTCCCTTATCTGCCTATCTTCATCTGTGCTTCTTCAGTGGCCTCACCAGACAGACAGAGAGAGAGCTTGCACACACATTCCAATTTCAAAGAGAAATCTTGGAGAGATTCATCCGTTATCACAGAAAAACTATGTGACTGATTTGAACTCTAGCCCGTATATTTTATTGTTTTAAAGAGCAGTTTATTTTTACTATCATAATAGGCTCGTTATCATTTAGTTTTAATAGATTTTTTGGCTTTTCCCCCCTTATTTTGCTAATGAAAACATCACATGGAATGTTGCATGTTCTAGCATGTAATCTAATAAAGGTAATATTTTTTTTTTCACGCTTTTTATAGACCCATTTGGAGATCGTATCAAGTATAATAAGAATAAGTGCTGTAAATGGCATTATAGAGACAAATGTTGCTTTTAATAAATTATGCCACTCAAAACACCAATAGAGACAGACTGCATATAAATTGTTATATTGACACACACATGCACACAGGTTTGTTCTGCTATCAAAATGAGGACATTCCGTAGGCATTATGGTTTTTATACTGTACAAACTGTACATTCTATCCCCCTACACTAAACCTACCCATCACAGAAAACATTCTGCATTTTTACATTTTTAATAAAACATTTTTTAGTATGTTTTCAAAGCTATTTTAAATATGAGGACTCATGAAATGTCCTCATATTTCATGTTTACGTCGTAATACCAGTGTAATACCCATGTCATTATACAAATTTGTGTTCTCATAAATCACAAAAATGCACACACACACACATTCTTGTACATCTATCTTTGTGAGGACATTCATTGAAACACTGCAATGTCTAGCTCCTTACCTGAACCCTACCCATCACAACTAAGTGCTTAACTTGGAACCTTACCCTAAACCTACCTTTAACCTAATTATAACCTTATCCCTAAAACCAAGTCTTGACCCTCAAACAGGCTGGTCCCACTTTATATTAAGTGGCCCTACATCAAAAAATAAGTACAGTGTACTTATTGGGTTCATATTGAGTTGCAAAACACTTTTGCTGCTATTGAGGTGGGATACAGGTAAGGTTAGGGACAGGTTTGGTGGTATGGGTAGGTTTAAGGGTAGGGGTAAGGTGTTGTAAGGGATGGGTCAACAGTGTAATTATAAATGTAATTACAGAGATTAACTACAGATGTAATTACATGCAGGTGTTTTATAAAATATAAGTACACTGTAAAAACATGTATGTACACAATAAGTGCATTGTATCAAATATTAATTTAAATGTAAGTGCATAGTAGTTAAGGCCACTTAATATAAAGTGGGATCAACAGGCCTTTAAAGGGGTCTCAGAAAGTGAGGACTGACCAAAATGTCCTCACTTTACTCTCTTGTCCTCACTCCGATGATCTAAAACTCAAACTGCTCCTCACAAAGATAGTTGTGACACACACACACACAGGTTTTCCATGTTTTATGGGGACTTTCCATAGAAATAAGGATTTTCAAACTGTACATTCAATCTCCGAACCTTAACCCTAGCCCTAAACACAACCTCACAGAAAACTGTTTAACATTTTCCAAAAAAAAAAAAAAAACATTTAGTAGCTGTTTTCCCACAAAATGTCCCCACAAAAATTTCTGGTATTACTATCGTAACTATCCTTAATATAGGGAATACCTGAACCACACACACACTAAAGCACAAAAACTGTAAAAGAAAATAAATAAAATGTAATTCACAAATCTCTCCTTGAGCATTCTTATTTAAAGGTTTGTGTATTGTGGTTTGGATGTATTTTTTGCAATTCATCCATTTATTTGATGAATAGCCCTTACTGGCATTTCTGTGGTTAGGCAATGACTGTTTTGTGCAAACTTTGTGAAACATCAGGTTATGCTTTTTTGCATAAATACTGAGACACAGGCATGCATGCAAAGTCCACATTGCACTATGACCCCAAGGTTATACTATGCTTGTGTGAGGGGCTTGACTGAGAATGCATAATGCATTAAAATGAACAAATCTACAAAAATCATTATTCTGTACTGCTGTTTTTACAGAAACGTCTCAACAAATCTCATAATCATGTGTTCTGCACTAACATGCCATTCTCACTCTACTTATGTGTCCTTAAGGCAGATTTCATACTTTGTGGAATTTATTCTATAATGGCATGAAATCAAATTGTGAAACACACCATTGAATTTACCGATTCTCAGCAAAACAGAGAAAGCTATTGTGAATTGAGCCCTTGACTCTTTGACAGCACTGAACAGCAACAAACACATCTGTTTGTTGTCATGCACTGTAAAATTTCCTTGATCCATGAGGTTATCAATGAAAGTGCATGATTTTGAGATAAGTTGATCTTATTATGTTTAAAATGTTGCAGATTTATGTTGCTAATGAGAATCTCTGAACTTATACAACAGAAAGCTTGTAAACTTTTGTAAAAGGTAAAAACGTCACTGTTTCTTTCAGTAAAAGTTTAAAGGAAACATAAAGTTTAAACAATCTTGAGTTAACATGGCAACATACTGTAATTTCTCTAGTAATTTCGTTGTACACAAATATTGTTTGTTCACCAGTATTCACTAAAAAGTTTTTTCTTTTTTTTTGTTCATCATGCACTTCACTAGCAGAGAAGGAACGTTTTCCATAGCTAGGTGTGTTATATCATATTTTTAAAATAATATAGATGATATTAGCCTAATTATATACACATTACTTCCTTTCTTTTGAGAACAATGCATTGAAATTGTTATCTTTTATCTCCAAATAACTGTGTGCTACTGTTGTGAACGCGTGTAGCGCGTGGGCGTCGCCCAGGGTGATAGAGAGTGAGAGCGCGAGGCGAGCGCACGCGAGAGTCGTTCGCATGTTTGCGTGTGATTTAGTGAAGATAAGCCTTGCGCCCCCATTACTAACATGTCTCGTGATTTTGTTTTGGTCTCGCCGCATGTATTTGCAATGCTTAATTGCGTTCAAAACATAAATGGGTGTTACTTTTAAGGTAAGTCTCCGCCCAGGGGGAGTAACAGCGCTCCATCCACCTGCCAGACTACTTCAGCAGCAGACAGTCAGTGGACCTGAAGCGCGCGCTGCTGCTGCTGCTGCGTGGACAAAAATACACGAGACGGGTTTAAAAACTCTGGTCGAGAGGGGATACGCGCACTTCATTTGAACTGACACGGAATCAGTCACATAAATTACTTTAAAGGAGCAGCTACTTTGTGGACACGTGTAACGTTACGCGGTTACTTTTGACTGGACGAATTGTTTTTGTTTCTGTTTTACGTTTTCTTTGCGCTGGATTGTAAATGATTTGTACAGTGGGACACACAGGACCATTTGCGACGGACGTTTTGTAGGTGAGTTCTGTGTTCATTTCAGTTTATTTTACGATTTACATGTATGCTTTACGTCACATATATCATCATAAATACTTGTTTGTACAGAAGATCAGCAGCACACTTATCCAAATGTTTTTATAGGCTACATTATTTGTAAGAGGATCAGTCCATTACATGCTACTGAAATCCGATGGAAAAATATTTTGAAAGAGACATGTTTTTGCTGAAAATGGATATGACACTGCTATTGATAACTGAAGTTCATTTGCAAGTCATATGCTGATGGATAGGCTATTTGATTTTATTGGAATGAGGGGAAAGAGCATTAGTTGTGACAAAGATCAACCACTGTAGTTTTTAAGACTGATATTTGACTGATTATTTATTTAAAGTAATTAAAAATATATATAATTTTTATTATTATTATTATATATATTAATGGCCATTATACTACAACAATAAAAATCATGATGTGCATTATGAATAGTATTTTACTAGGTCAATTATTACAAAGTGAAAGGTTTCCACAAGGAATATGGAACAATGTCTTACCATTTATCAGACTCATAATTAAGGAACCGATAACCAATTGAGTAGAAACCTGTAAATATCCATTAAATAAATAACTCAAACTTATCTCTATTAACAATTTGCTTCCATTAAATGAGAAGAAATGTGAAATTGAAATCATGAATATATGATGATCTCTTTCAGCTCATTTATATCTGTCTAATGTTGATCCTCACCCCCTTCCTCCCTCCCTTCTCATGCAGGACCGAATAAATCTCTTGTGAGTCTTTGGATAAAGTGATCATGCAGGGAGTCGGGACTTTGGTGCTGGGGACCCTTCTGGTCTCTGTGTTCTCAGCTGTCTCGGTCCACAGCAACCCTTTGTCTTCCCTGCCACCCGCCTCTGTTCCACGAGTCTTCCTGTCCTTCAAAGGTAAGATGCATTTCTGTTGTCTTTGCTGTGTCTCACACTGTTGCTCTGTGGATGCTTACAGCCCCTGCTGGAGATTACATCCACTGCTTTCCTGTTCAAATTAATATAGAAATAAATAAACAAACAACTGCAATTGATATGATATAGATTACATGGGAAATATGCGTTATTATTTTTGTCCTCAGTGTTTCCAGGAAACCCGAGTATCATAATGTTAACTTTCAGTGCATTTTTAATGTGCTTCTATTCTACTGTCATATTAGGCAATGAGTTTTTTTTTAATTGTGCTTTGTGGGAATCTCTTCAGTTTTGTGCTGAGCAAGCTACTTCTCTTCTTAGGTTACATGTCTGTTTCACCTTTCTAATTCAAGGAGTTTTCACAGTCTGCTGCCTGAACTAATTTTCCTTTCTGTTGCCCGTTATTGTGTTTCTTTAATTGGTTTTTCGAACACTCTTAGGGATTGAGTATGTCTAACAGAAAGGACCTGAATTCAGAATTTGTGCAACTGTGAGTTTAACCCTTGCTGGGGGAATTGGATTTCATGTTGGGTTTGTTGGGGTTAGTGCGCGGCTCTTGGTTGGCTAAGCAATGCAATTAGTTTTTAGTTCTGAAACAGTATTTCCCATGGGATTGCTTTTTTCTGAATATCCATGTTCTTGGTAGCAGCCCATTTTCCAGGACTACGCATCCATGATTTCTTATAACAGTGTAATTTTATTCTCAGGAATTGCAATTGAAAGGTAATATTTGCTTTAAGCTTAAACTATATGTTTACAGTCTTCCCTCCAAATTGGAATACTGATGCTGTATATGATATCGGTGTGGTTGGTTTCCCAGGACCTTTATGTCTAATCTTAGTGTACTTCTGTCAGTCAACATTGACACTGACCACTCTTGACTGCCAAAAAATACACTGGAGACATACTACATGCATGCACAAGAAAGGATATTCCAACTTACAATATGAAAAAAAAGATCTATGAGTTTTCTGGAGATCATCAAAATACCATAGTGCAACTAAAGATGAAATTAAAGATCTAGTCTGCTTTATGTAAGACGTAGTGGAAGCCCTATGGAATGGTTTGTTCAAAAGCTTTGACTAAACACTTAAATCATGTTCCTCCCCTGAGAGTGAACGTCTTGTGAAGACGGCTAGATTTGTTTAGGACTTATACTCTCACTAAACATTCTGTTCTCTCCCACAAACAGCTTCAAGCTTAGTAGGATCTTGTTTTGGTTTTGTACTTGGGATGTGTCATTAGAAAATCATTATGATGGCTAACCAAAATCCAGGCTTTCGTCGTAATTGCCTGCCTCTGTGCCTGCACTCTTTGATACACACAAGACGTCCTGTTTTATATCCCTCTCAGTTGCTTAAATGTGACTATTTGAGCAATGAGGTCATCATCTGTTCACTGTTGTAAAAGGGTTGTGCACCATTCATGATCGCATTGAAAATGCCTTTTAAATTCCATTTCATTCTTGAAACAAACTAAACGGGGTGCAATTGCAGTTTGAATGTAAGGAGGTACAAATAAAATGAATTGAAATTCAAAGAAATTAAAATAACAAATTTTATCTAGAAAAGCAAAGTTTTTAAAGACAAATATGAATGTTGGCTTGAAAAATGAAAGTTGAAAAAAGTTGAAAAAGACTTGAAGTTTGAAAGGTAGATCTTAAGGTAGGATGGATAGATAGATAGATGATTCATAGTCCTGAATCTGTGTTGTAATATGTTGTTTGAATGCTAAAGTGTTTGTAGTATTGGTTTAGAGAATATTTAATTTCGTGCAGGGAGCGTGATGATTCAATTTAGCTAGAAGTCCGGTTTAAGGAAAATGCCGTAATGAAAGAAATGAATACCTTTTATGCAATCCTCCCTGGGGGGATTCAGGTATAATTCACAAGTCCGTCCCTCATACATAAACGCAAGCTTGAGCACACACATAAATGCACCCACACACACATTTACTGCGGTTCACAGAGATCTCCTTCTTTCTGATTCTTATTCTCCAGTATGAGCATGTAGGGAGGGAAGGCAGGGAACTCTGCCAGACAGAGTCAGTTTTCGGCTCCGAGGGAGGACTTGGCTGCTGTTAGCAGGGTCGGTGACTTAAGAGAGCAGATACTGGTGTCTTCTTGTGCCCTTACGCATTACAGACAGTCCAGACCACAAAAACGTCCCTGGAAGCCCAATCATCTGTGAAGTTCGAGGTCTCGGGCTCTGCAGACATGACTTATTAAAAGTTCAGACTCTTTTCTATGGCTCTTCTCATCTTTTCGCTGTTTTATGGGAGTGACTATGATATATTACTTTTGCCGTTCTCTTTTACATGCACACACTTCTTTTTAAATCCCTTCTTTCCCATGTATCTCTGCAAGCCTGGGATTTACATGCTAAAAGGTAGCCCAGAAGACTTACGAAGAGTCACATGACAACCTAAGTTCATTTCTTTGCAAATGCGCCCTCACATAACTCCTAGTTTTTGGACATGACTGTGGATTTATGGGCATGTTTATGCATATTATATCACTTTTCAGTGGTTAGGAGAGCCCAGGGATGATTCAAGAAGGAATGATGTGTGTGAATTGGTATTTTGTGAGTGTGCATGTGTGTTTGAAAATGGTGCCACGGGTGTTGTTTGTGCACATTGTTTTAATTTAAATTCCATTAGTAGATTCTCTGAGGGGCAGAGTGCTTATTGCTCAATTTAGACAAATGTTCTCAGACAGAGAACATTTTAAAGTAAGTATCTCAAGGTGCATCAAAACTGCAAGGTGGGGCTGATGGCAATGCATAAATTATCACAATTATACAAGGCATTTAAAGTAGTCTGCTTCATTTTACTTTGCTGTTCAAGTTAACACTTGCATTCTTTTAAAAACACTAAAACAGTCTCCTGTATCTGCTGTAGGTGAGAGTCTGTGTGGTTTTCTAATGAGAGGCAGTAAAAGCTCTGGTTTGAGAGATTTAGGAGTTATCATTTAATGCAAAGTGCTTATAAACCCTATCCACCCCATATAGATCCATGACCCAGAATTTTTTATTTTTTTTGATGAGTCTTTCAATAAAATGAGTTTTTTTTATGATGTTCATGATGTCGCACTCCAGGGCTCTAGTAAGAAATCAAGGGTATTAAATAATAACACATTTTTAAAAGTTAAAATATATCAGTACCAGTGCAAACTGCGAATTTCGGCCATGTTAGACACTAATTAGAGACAAATATCTGTGTTGTTTAGATTTTTTATTGATTTTGCTATTGGAATTTGCAGTTTTGTTTTATTTTAATTACTTTAGTACACTGCTAAAGATGAAAACAACATGAAGTGAATGAAGTGAAGTGAATGGAACACTGGCTGTCCTTTTAATAAAGAAATTATTACCAAACAAATTGAAAATTCATGTTTTATTTGTATTTATTGGTTAAGATTAAAGCTATGCATGTTTGGAAGTGTGTATATGTGTGTGTGTGTGTATATGTATGTGTGAGTTTCAGCTATGTCACTGGGTGTACTGGCAGAATAACATCAAAGATATATTTATCTTTGACGTACCTTCCTGTGAACTCGCTTAGTTGCTTTATGTTTTGAAGTGTCATTCTCCTTTATAATATATTTGGTGATAGACTTACCAGTTCTAGCAAAAACCTAATACCTAAAAAGTTATATGCACATGCTACTGCACCTGCTTCCAGCATCGTGAGCATTTTGAAAATTATTAGAGGTTTAAATATATACTTTGACTTGGGCACAATTTGTGTGTGTGTGCGCGTTAGTCTGTGCTGGAGGCTTTTTTTATCTTCAAACAAGCCCTAATAACAGCCTATTTGAGGGTGCCAGAGGCTGAGGTTGTGACCCCAAAAAAACAGAAGCAGGTCATTGTCAGGGTGATCTGTCCTCGCTGTGTGGGAAAGAGTGAACAACGTCTTGCTATTAATGCTTGTAATGCTAATCTTCAGCTCTATTTAAAAGCATTTAACTCTAGTTCTTGCTGTTCATTTCATTATATCTGAGAAACACCTGGATGCATAATTGGCCATGCCTGGAAAAACAGAAAAAAATGCTATAGCCTACAAATTTATCCAAACACCCAATTAGACCATTACAATAATGCAGTGAGAACATTATCTCGAAAACGGCTACTGAAAGCATTGTCCGTTACAGCTTCCAAGATCATTATGATTGCTGAAACGTGTTGCAATTAACTCTCATAACATTTTTGAATTCACTGGCTTTCTCTTTATTTCAGAATATCCATTGTTTTAGCGGCTTATCTTTAAATGCTGTAGAACATTTTCTCTATTAACTTTTAACAATTCTCATTTAGTATTTTTTATTTAAATCTGATGAAAAGGACAAGGAATGATCTGTCATCAATTACAGCAAACATAGGGAACAAGAAAGAAAAGTAAAAATTGGGGTGCACAGATATTTTTCATGTTATGGCTGATTAAATAATTATGGAAGCTTGTTTCTGCCATGGAATAAAGAATATTTCAAGAATAATTAAATCACAAGATAACTCTGATTTTTTTATATTTTTCTCACAATTGTGAGTTTATATATTGCTGACTAGTTCTGACTTTTTTTTTTTTCAGATTTGTGAGATATAAACTCGTAATTGCCAGAATAAAAGTCAGAATTGTGACACATATAACTTGAATTTTTTAAGTTATATCTTTCGAGTTTATATCTCACAATTGCAAGAAAATAAAGTCAGAATTGTGTGATTAAGAAGTCGCAATTACCTTCATTTTTTTATTCCGTGACGGAAACAAGCTTCCTAAGATAATGTATAAACAATCTACTTAAAGGGGTAGTTCACCCAAAATTTGATGTTTATCTGCTTACCCCCAGGGCATTCAAGATGTAGGTGACTTTGTTTCTTCAGTAGAACACAAATGATGATTTTTAACTCCAACAGTTGCGGTCTGTCAGTCGTATAATGCGTGTCAATAGGAAACGCCATCTATAGGAGTAAAAAAAACACGCACAGACAAATCCAAATAAAACCCTGCGGCTCGTGACGACACATTGATGTCCTAAGTTCAAGAAACCAAACAGTATTTATATCATTTTTTACCTCTAAAACACCACTATGTCCAACTGAGTTCAGCAACCAGTTAGTGAGGTCAAAAAAACGCGTTCTGATGACGGAAGTGATGTCTCGCGCTTTGCTTCAATGAGTGAGAGACATCACTTCCGTTGTCAGAGAGCGTTCAGACCTCACCAACCGGATGTGAATGGCAGTTGGACATAGTGGTGTATTAGAGGTAAAAAATGATATAAATACTGTTCGGTTTCTCGCACAAACCGATCATTTCGTGTCTTAGGACATCAGTGTGTCGTCAGGAGCCACAGGGTTTAATTTGGATTTGGACTTTAACTGAGCATTAGGAAGAAAGGCTCTGTTTCCACCTGGTATTAAAGATGCAATGTGTAAAATTTGGGAGGATCTATTGACAGAAATGCAATATAATATACATAACTATGTTTTCAGTGGTACATAAAGACCTTACATAATGAACCGTTATGTTTTTATTACCTTAGAATGAGCCATTTCTATCACATACACCACGGGTCCCCCCTCCATGTCAAGTTGCCATTATGTCGCCGGCATGTTTCTACAGCAGCCCTAAATGGACAAACACTCTAGGGGTGCGAGGGGTGTGCGCCTTTAGTTGCAATTCGCAACCTCACCGCTAAATGCCACTAAAATTTACACACTGCATCTTTAAGATGTGTTTTGGTCAATCGGATCACAAGTGTACGACACTAAATACAGGTGAAAATGTTTTAAACTTGTCCACTTTCGACCACCTCCATAGGTAGTCGAAAACGCATTCCACCAGATTGCTTTCGTAGTGTAGACGCTCATGTGGTCGAATGTGTTCGAACAGCCACAAAGACCGTTATGGGAGAAAGAAAGAAAGACAGAAAGAAAGAAAGAAAGAAAGAAAGAAAGAAAGAAAGAAAGAAAGAAAGAAAGAAAGAAAGAAAGAAAGAAAGAAAGAAAGAAAGAAAGAAAGAAAGAAAGAAAGAAAGAAAGAAAGAAAGAAAGAAAGAAAGATCTTTCTAGTAAATATAACCTTATACTATAACACTTATTCTACATTCAATACTTTCCACTCATGACATGATTAGGTTTATCCTTCATGTTGTCTTTACCTGGGTTCTAACTGGGTCAATTGCGACACTAGAGACTTCACTAAGTGCTTCCCTCTGACAATGCACACACAGATACAGAGAGAATGAGAAAGTGTGTGTGTGTGTGTGTGAGAGAGAGAGAGCCCCGGAGCAATCACTGTCTCTCTGAAAGATGAACCTCCTTCAACCTGCCAAGATATGCCTAGGAGAACTGCTCAGACAGAAGGTGAGACACTGTCTCTCTCAATCCCACACAAGAGAGACACTAACAGCAGCATAGAGACTATAGCCCCATTCAGTTACCAACATTACTTCAGCATCCAGCTCACCTGTGGCGTTGATGGGAAAGTATTTGGATTGTGTGAGCTGTGTTCATCCATCTTTACTTTTGGCCCGACCCTCAGTCTTTCTCATCTGTGTTTTGTATCAGTGTTCTCCTGATCAACCTAAAAAATGTGTTTGTCTTCAGGTAACACTGAGGTTTTCTGTTTTTAGCTGAAACATGCAGGTTCATTTAAGCTCTCACTTTATAAGCAAAACCGCAGCGACATATCAGAATGGTATTAAAAACCAAAAGCAATGGGAATCATCAAAAATGCATTATTCCGAGCTGTTCCCATGAGGCTTTCTCTAATGGAGCTCTTGGCAGAGTAATAAACTTAACCTCTTGACCCTACATTGAGTTTCGGTTTCATAAGAATCACTTAGAAAAGGGTGCTTGGGACTTAGACAGGCGTGGGCTCAGAAAGGGAGGCCTGTTCTTTGTTCTGTGTTCTTTGTTGTTTTTGTTATTGCCAGGGGTGTGCTATATTAACTGAATTATGGTGTCTAAGTCTTGCAGATAATAATTTTTCTTCTGAATATCCTGATTATGCTACATTTTGTTGTCTTATTTTAGACCAAACACATTTGTTTGTGATGCCAGGGTGCAGCAGACGCTGTCTCAGTGTCGTTTTTGTCAAGGTGGCGGTGCATCCCAGCATCCTGTGCTGCGGCGCTGGATCTAAACTGTCACAGCGAGAGGAGAGTGGAGGTGACAGCAGCAGGGCTAAATATAGAGACCCTGCACTCCTACACCCCTTCTCCTCTCTTACTTTCTCTTCTCTGTCTTCCTCTGTTTGTCACTAACTAAAATACTACAAAGTACCTTGTTACTATCACGTTTTTGTTTTTTGTTTTTTTCAGACGTGTACCTTGGTATTATTTGAGGTACCATGATATTCTCCCAATACTGCCATCTGTCACACTGTCACACTCGCTTTAGTATGTCTTTTGGACATGTAGCAATACTGTAGATTTTTGGACATGGTACCATGTACCATTCTTTGAAGTACCTTGGAGTCCCATGTAAATACTATGGAACATAAACAGTGTTAATCTAACATTATTTATTTACTGTTTACAGTATTTATTAATATTTTTAATGAGCTATTTTTATATTTTCAGTTTTCATTTTAGTTTTAGTAATTTTGTCATTTTTTTCGTTTTTTTTTAAATGTTTCTATTTAGCTTTTTGTATTTGTTTTAGTAATTTTAATACTTTATTTATTTCAGTTCTATTTTTTCTAATTTTCACATGTTCTTTTTGTTTACATTTTTTTAAATCTAATATTTATATATATTTTTTCAGCTTTATTTCAATTATTGAAAAAGATTTGTAATAGTTTTATAATAAATATATTTTATAAATAGTTTTAGTTAACAGTAACAACACTGTACGGTACATGAATATGGTAATCACTCAGTATCGCTGCATATGTAGGGTTCGGCAATATAATTTTCAATCATTTGGCAAGATTCAACATAGATCATGATATTTGTAAATATACTCTGAAGTGACCTTCAAATCTGAATTGAATTTCTTCAGAGGAATCATCATTTTGTCCATCATCATTGTTGCTAATTAAGTATTAAGCAATAAACTGCCTTACTTATATACAGAATATTTTGAGCTAAAATGCAGTGAACATTTTTGAGCAATTTTATGCAAATTAATAAATTAACTGATTTATTGAAACACACAGTTCAAAGAACTAAATCATGGTATTTAATAAATCACTTCCCAACTTCAGTATTTTTGCTTTGCTGTTAATATGCCTATTATACAAAATTCACTTTTGCATGGTGTTTGGACATAAATGTGTGTTGGCAGTGTGTGTACACAACCACCCTATAATGATAAAAATCCAACCACTCCTTTTTTTAATCCCCATAAATCATAAGCAGTGTCTCAGAACAAGCCGTTTCCAGATCCCTGGCAGTGTGACGTCACAAAAGCCACAGGCCCCGCCCACGAATGTTGACAGACACTGACGTTTTAACATAGAACCGCTCTGAGCGAGTTCACAGTCCGCCACTGCTCTACTGACGAGAATGTCTCCCAAGTGTTTTAGGTGTTATGTAGCTGGATGGATTAATCCACATAGCTCTCTCCATTTACTCCCTAAATCTGAGCTGCTGAAGACGAGGTGGATTCATTTTGTTTTTGAAGAAAATGCTCCCTCAACTCTACCAAAATTTGTTTATGTCTGTGCGAATAATTTCACACGCGGCTGCTTTGTGAAGAATGTCAATACAAAGGGACAATACAAAACATACAGTTTCCAGAGTGATACTGAATACGGCAGTAATTAATGAGGGCACTTTATTACAGTTCATTGGAGTTGATTTACGGATATAAAGTTTACCAGTTTATTAAGCACCACCCGAAAAGGCATAATGTATATATTTGTTTACTGTTAGTTGTAACAAGTGTTTCTGTGTACTTCGCTGTGTATCTTGATGATAATGCAAGGGAGAGAGAGAGTTTATGGATAATATTTTAATGCAAACTTGCACTGTTTTATTAAGCTCTTACAGTGATTTTCTAGAGTGAAGACAGACGCTTCATATTTTGTGTGAAGTACAATAAACGTCATAAAACTCATCTGTAAACTGCCTTGTACTAATATAGTGGATAAAAACAAGAAGACAATATAAGTTATAACCGTAATAGAACAGGTATAGTTTAGTTCAATCTCCATGCAGCATATATTCGCAGTTTCTGACATTATTGTGCATCCTGACTGAATCCTGATGGGGGAGAACCAGAGCCATGTAGGGAGAACAAGCTCTTGAAGCTCCGCCCTCTTAGGCCGAGCGCAGCAACTCATTTACATTTAAAGGGCACACACTGAAATGGCGCGTTTTTGCTCAACCCCAAAAAGTGGCAATTTTAACATGCTATAAAAAATTATCAGTGGTGTATTTTGAGCTAAAACTTAACATATACACTCTGGGGACATCAGAGACTTATTTTACATCTTGTGGGCATAATAGGGGGCATAATAGGTCCCCTTTAATGATCAAAAAAATTATATATCACCAAGAAATTATACTTTGAATATATTGAAAGTATTTAATATATTGTCAAGCCATACAGTATATAAGAAGTACCAGGCGAGTTCTATTCTCAATCTACCATGGTACTGCCACCTTAAGTCACTCTGCTTGTCTATGTCTCCATCCTTTTAGTTCTTTTTTTCTTTCTTCTTGTATATTGTGCTGTTCTCCATCAATTCCCAATTCTCTATTTCATTACTCTCTCTTGGTTCTCTTCCTTTAGCTTCTTTTTTCTGTGCTGTATTTTCATTTTCTCTGCTCCCAGGGGTGGTGTCTAACATGTCACCCCCTGAAGGAGTGTGGAAGTGCTCCCATGAGATGAGAGAGTGCAGACATTCATTTAAAGTGAGGTCTGGGTCACATCTCCTCAGATGAGTCACTCATTTGGTTAGTTGTGGGTGTGTATGTGGCAGAGAGACATTCAATTTGAGAAAACCATCCTCTATGCAAGGAGACTCATACTCATTTTTGAAATATGTCCTGTTGTGTTGGATGTCAGGAGAGAAAGATAGCCGCTACGGATGCCATGTTTGGCCTTTTTGTGGTTTATGAGGTACGGATGCCATGTTTGGCCTTTTTGTGGTTTATGAGCTACGGATGCCATGTTTGGCCTTTTTGTGGTTTATGACAAATCAGTTGTACGGCTTAATTACCTAAGACCTGACCAAATGAATTTGAATATTCCAATGATTGTCTTCATCTGCATGTTAAGCCACATAAGAGTGCTGATGTGTTTTTGCTTTACAAATGATTCATTTGTGATGCACTTTAGAACCAGCTGCTGGTTGCTTTCCTATAGGAAAGAAAAACCACAAATGAAATCTTCAGTATCTCAATTGTTTCTTGTAGACAGCAATGAGATTAAATGAAAGTGACTTTTACTTGGTTGTTTCTAGAAACAGATGTAATTTCACATTATGTGGTTTCAAAAGATGTCTTGAAATGTCTCAAACTGTGCTCAAATTTGCTATGATATCAAAGTCTGCAGTCAAAAGAGATTTCAATATAAAAAATAGTTTTTTTCTTCTATTGTGATGTATATTTGACAGCTTCTCAAACAAGAAAAAATGTAGGGCGGGACTTGATTTTTGTTCATTAGGAATTAATTGGATGGTTGGATTGTTGTGGTTTGCTATTACTGAGATCTCATGTGAGTGACAGGTTGTCCCACGTCACAATACTGCAATATTCTTAAAAAAAAGAATTGTTTTTGATTTCAAGGTGACTTTTAGGAATTTTGGGAAAAACATATGAGACTAAGTTGATTATGTAAAGGAAACAACTCAACAACATCTGAACAATATATTTTTCATCTCAGTTTTCTTTCCATGTGGCTACAAAATACATAATGTTTTCTGGTTTTGTCTGTAAAAGGCCCATCTTTCTCTTGAGGCACAGAGATATTTTGTCTGTCATCACAGTTTTTTTTTCTTATCTCTTCTTGTAAAACACAGCCATATTCACAGCACTCACACACTCATGCTTGTCTTGTAACACTCATCTTCAGCCTGTGTGTTTTATCATTACTTTTCTCATTGCTAATCAGCATTCATATTCACTCGTTTCTGACACTATCACTCCCCTCATGTTCTATTTTCTATCTGTCTGCAGCTCCTCATCTCTAATACAGTGTTAGCTTCAAAGGCATTTAAAAGCGTCAGGAGTGTATATGGCTGTCTTGTTATAAAACCACCTCAGAACCGAAGGTTATCCGGTCTGGATAAATGGTTGCACTGTCAGCCAGTTTGATGTGTTTCTTTCTGGAGTGTAACACAGGGGTTTCTGTAACCTAATGCAGAAACTCATGCAGAGAATCAAAACATTTTTCTATTGCTGTTGGAGAGCAGCTTTGGGGAAAAAGAGGCAAATCTTCTCACTTGTCACTTTGAGAAACAGGCAGGGTTGGTGTTCTCCATTGATGTAAGACAAAGATGCTCTGTTTGTAAGCTGTGTGTGTGATAGTGTCCCTTATAGCTCGTCCATGCTGATTGTTTTGTGAGGACAGATGGAAATGTGTCAGACAGAATGAAAATAACCTGATGTATGTTTCCTGACTTTGCTCCTTTAAAATTTCCCATCACTCTTTAGACTGAAAATAGGAAAGTTCAAGCAGTGTTCAACTTACAGTGGGGATGAAACTATATTTATAATTGATAAATGTTGTAAAAATATAGGTTAAAACGATTTACATTTTTTCAATAAAGGATTAGTTCACTTCAGAATTAAAATTTCCTGATAATTTATTCACCCCCATGTCATCCAAGATGTTTGTCTTTTTTTCTTCAGTCGAAAAGAAATTAAGGTTTTTGAGGAAAACATTTCAGGATTTTTCTCCATATAGTGGACTTCAACAGTTACCAAAGGGTTGAAGGTCCAAATTGCAGTTTCAATGCAGCTTCAAATGGCTCTACATGATCCCAGCAGAGGAAAAAGGGTCTTATCTACCAAAATGATCAGTCATTTAAAAAAAAAAAAATATTTAAAAATTGTATACTTTCTAACCACAAATGCTTGTCTTGCACTGCTCTGCGATGTGGTAAATTACAGTAAAAGGTAGAGACATCATGACCATTTTGGTGAGAGCGGGTCTCTGTCTTCTCCCAGACCTTAATTGCTCAGAAAGTATCCATGTTGTCTCATCCTATTATAGTGTTTCACTGAAAAAGAAGAAAGAGAACTGTGGTCCATTGTGAGTTGATTCAGTAAGACACACCATCATGCAGGTCTGTTTAATGAGAGGTTACAATAGGTTTTGTCAGCAGGCAGCTTTGCTGAACCCTAGATCTGGACCCCTGTGACACCTTCTGTGCAGTCAGGGCAGTATCTGAGATGCTGTTTAACAATGTGAGAAATGTAGTCATATGAGATACATGCAAAGACAAGTGTGGTCAACAGCAACATTAATGAAATCTTATAGGAATAGTTCACCCCCAAAAAATAAAGTTGTAAGCTGAAATTTCAGCATCATTACTCCAGTCTTCAGTGTCACGCGATCCTTCAGAAATCATTCTAATATGCTGATTTGCTGCTCCAGACCAAAAAATCACCTCAAAATAGGTTGTATGGACCACTTTTATGATGCTTTTTTTGTGTGTTGCATGGAAAAATGTCATCATAAGGCTATGTTCACACTGTCAGTTTTTGGGACTGCGTTTACATACAGGTGTGAGTCTCGAAATGTCCCGTTCACACAGCAAATTAGGAACAGCGTCTCAAATACTGTCTGTATGAATGTGCAATGGGAGTCAAGCCCATTCTCCATAGTGACAGTGACCAAAGTAATATTAAAGATCCATAAAGTTGAAAAGTCTTATCACTTTTAACACGACAATAGTCCAACTGAGCCGTAAGTTCATCCATCAAATCTTCATTAACCGACAGCAGCTTTTATATCTGGGCAGAGAGCGGAGTCATGCATGTGTTGAATACAAAACTGTTGGGAGCAGCTCCGGTGGAGAACAGTGACCGGATCTAAAACCTTCAGATGACATACAGCTCATATCTCCGTCACTGTAAGTTACAGAAACCATACATAAAAACCCGTAAAACATGGTAGACACGTGTCGGTGCAGCTCTCTCTCACTGTATGATGTAACGGACAACTAATTGTCCGGTCCGATTGCATTAGGTTGTGGGTTTTCCAAGAATGCGGTTGTGTGGTTTCTAGTTGTGAGTTTGGTTATGCGGTTGTCACTCCTGTAAATAACTGAACTGAGTGTGAATGCAACGGTATTAATGACTCAAATACAGGACTGACAACCGTATTCCACTGCTGTGTGAACATGGCTCCAGATTCATAATGACATGAGGGTGAATAATGACTTTGTTTTCATTTTTGGGTCAATCGTCCTTTTAAGTTCAGATTGTTCCTCTTAGAAGCCACAGTGGGCACGAAGAGGAGAGGAAAAGGGTGGGTTTTACTAATAATTTCCCCCCACAAAAAAGTGTGTGTGCTTATTACAATGCATGCGTGTGTGTCTGTGTGCATACACCATTTTCTTTCCATCAGCAAAGACAATGCATTTCCCTTGTGTGTCTGCTAGTTTGGTTGCCATGGCAGCATTCCTTTTGTTACCTGTCACTGCGTTATGGCACATTTCACCTGTTATTTGATAGCTATGTTTTTGTGCATCAAGTTCTTAGAAATTTCAAAATTCACCCTTTGATCTAACCGAATAGGGAAGGTCTTATTTGTAAGTATTGCCATGGGAGTGACAACAGATACAACCGTTTCATTCTGGGCTGACAACAGTGAGAAGATGAGTTGTTACATTCCCCAGCACACACACACACAAAGTAACAGAGTGGTTCTCTCTCCAGATGTGGGCTGGGTGTGGGAGTTACATCCTCGAGGTTACCAGACATGCTTGACCTTAGGGGGGGTGTGAGGTCAAGGGCGCCTCTCCCTTCATGTTGTTTTAGACTGCCACCATTTATTACCATCTGTCAGTCAGGCATGGACTTTAATACCACGGCAGTACTTATACTCAGACAATGACCTGTACTGACACACCAAAGCATCATGACAGAGGAAACAGACTGAGAGCTAGCCAATCACAGAACAGGGACGCCACTGGATGGAGGGAACAAAATGTGAATTCACAACAGGGGTTATGGGGTGGTAAAAGGAAAAATGTGTCAATCGTTGACTGGCTGGCATTTCTCCATCATGTTAGAGGACAGAGAAGAGAATGAGACAGCAATTGTTTATCCTTATATATATTAATTGTATTTGCATTTGCAATATTACAACCGTAATTACGATATTACAATTTAAAATATCATTGTTATTATCAATGTTGAAAAAAGTTTTTGCTGCTTAACGTGGAAACCGTAATACACTAACATTTAAAACTTTCAAAAGTGACTGTAAAGACATGTACAGAGTTTCAAAAGATTTCTATTTCAAATAAATGCTGTGCTTTTGAACTTTCTATTCATTAAAGAATCCTGAAAAAAGGCTTCACCGTTTCCACGTACTCTTTGCTTATTGAACTTCATTAGAAAAGTAATAATACAATTAGAAACTCTGCTCCGAACAGTTTCATATACAAGATGTTAAAAACTTAACATTGCTGTTATCGCAAAAAGCTTAAAACAAGGCAGGAGCAGAACCAGTGTTTAACAAATTGGTTGATTAAATGATTAATTGACTCACTCATAAAGCCAGTCATCTTGTTTCATTCCTGAATGAATCAGTGATTCGAATTATTCAGTTTGAATGAATGATTCATTAATTCACTCATAATTGATTTTCCCATCAGATTCTCTCAAGAACATATCATCTATTCTAATTAATTGACTTCTATGTCAAGTTGTCTCATTTGCTTTTATTTTTATTTCAGTAGAAGGGATTTTAGTAGAAACATTAGTACCATGACATACCTTGAATTTTTTTTTTAATATTCCTTGAAGTACCATGTAAATATCAATATGCTAGATGAATATGTTAATCGGTTTATATCAAAGTACCATGGAATTGTCATCTGATACCAGTACTGTAATATGGTACCTCCACTATACTTGTTTTGTAGGGAATATTTGGGGGCAAAATGCTGCTGGAACCATATTGCTGTTTACTGGTCTTGTGACAATTTACATAATGAGACAGAATTGGAAGCCTGATTTCACTGTGCTTGTTAAATGTTGATGTAGTGTTTTCAAAAGTATATACAAGTTAAAGTGAATTACATACCTGACAATTTAATTATAGGGTAGATAAGAGCTAACAATTATAATCGTTGGAAGCACACTGGCAATCTACTCTTATGTTTAATTCAGTGAGAGCATGCATCTGTGCGTGTCTGTGCATCTCTCAGGTAAGTTTTTCCTCCAGATGTTCCTCGTCACTTCAGAGGAATGGCAAATGTGGGCTGGAGAGTTAGACGGGTGGGAAAGATGTGCTTGTGGTTCTGAGCCAAATTCAGCTGGAGTCTCGAATGCCTTAACATGGTGTGTAGATTGTGTATGTGTGTTTGAGAGTGTCTGAGATGAGACTGGAATTGTTGGTGTTGTCTGTGGTGGCAGCAAGCTGTCTGCTCATGTTGTTGTGTGATGAAGTGATCTCATGCTCATTAAAGGCAAAGTTTGTTTAGGAGGTCAAAGAGATTATGATGCCGTTTTCCATTCTTCCTCTATTTTTGTACTTAGAAGTAAAGGGCTGTGAATGTAGACACCCCTAAGGCTGCACTGGCTTTTCTAGACTTGGCTGCAGTCTCTGTCTGTCTTTCTCTTTCTCTTCTTCTCATTCCTCTCTTTTTTTCTGTCACCCATATGGAAATCAAGCAATAATTGATGTAATTTATAAATCTATGTAACTGATATATTTTTGTATACATCAGTAGTACCTTGGAGTACCATGGCATGTTTATGAAAATGGTACCATTTTGGTTTTGTGCTGTTCTAAACCAATTCAAATGCTCATATTTTGATGTAATTATGTATTTCACCTCAATCTGTGTCGGTTTGAACTTTACACACACCTCACCAATGAATCACCAGTGATGTCTTGGGATGAGGTCAGTTCCTGTCTACGCACAGGTGCACGTTCACACAAAAAAATCCAGAAATCCAGATGAAACTTTGACTGACATGCTGATATTGCTGTAGTGAAATATTGCTGGCTACAATTACTCAGGAAATTCACTTTTAATGAAAAAAAGATTGTACCTTTGCTTCTTACACAAGAAGGGAATACTCTTGACTTTCTTTCAGTCCCAGACTTGAGCTCTTATCTTATGTGGATGTAAATTGATGTTGATAAGTGGGTTACCTTTTTTAAAACAAGAGAATAATAGACTGATAAGGACTGTATTAGGATTTAAAACAACACAATGTGTGAACAATTAAATAATTCAATTCTGATCCTTGTCGTTTAGCTATTTAAAGCAGGGGTCTCAAACTCTGCAAATACAAATGTTTTATCATTATGGATTGTATTATTTGGTAGAGATATACCATGTACAACTTGATGGGCGTCTAAATTCAACTTTGTGTGTAAAAAAAAAAAAAAATGTGTGTGTATGTATATGTATATATATATATATATATATATATATATATATTATGCTACTGTTTAACAATCTTTTAAGACTTTGAAATAACATTAAAGGCCAATGCAGACATAGAGAATTGGTTTGCGGGCTGTTTTGAACTATAAACTATTAACACGTGAGGGGTCGTACTGTACAAACCTGGCTCACTTTGAGACCTCCGATTTAAAAAGTTCTCATCGGATTAGTTTAACATTACCACATAAACGTTAGAAAGCAGATGAAAGTAAAGTATTCTGAGAAGCATGTCAAATATGTCTGCAAGAGGAAGTAGCCAGTCTTTTGGGATGGAGCCTGACAAGAAATTTCATTAATTGCGGTTTGATTCAGTTCAGTACTTGGACAGGATATTGGATCATATTTTCACCTCTGAAGACTTTTAGAGCCTCACATCATAGAAACAGTAAAGCTATAAAGTCAAAATCATCACTCTTACAGACACATTTAGGTTAAAACCTCAAGCTTGAGTATTATCATCCCTCGATAGTTCGAAAAATAGCACATGGGCCAGATGATTTTTTTCTTCCTTTTTATAGCTGTGATTTACAGCTTGAATCATGAGTCTAAAACCTGGTCCCATCGGAGACTTTGCAGAATAGATACACCAAACCATACCTTTTGCTGGAAAAAAGACACAAACAGATGTGAAATAGGAGAGCAAGAAAGATTTTGTGCGTATGTCCGAATGTTCGAACTGTCCCAATTCATAGTCTTCTGTAAGCTGAGAATGCATTGACTCGATAACAAGATGGAAATGTAGATGGGATGTATTGGGAAAAAGAGCATAATAGGATAAGAGAGGTGCATGCTGGAGAGACGCCAGGAGGAATGTGTTAGGTGTCTGTCTAGAGTCGGCTAACATCTGTTTCTGCGATTTTTGAACGTGATGTCTGCGCTGCCTGCTGATTTTGTTACTCAGAGAATCAAGTGAAAACATATTTACTGCTCTCCAAGCTACTTCTCTGCTTGTGTGTGTGTGTATTTGTTGGGAGATTAACTTAAAGTAACTTAATGCTTGACAACAAACGCATTGGTGTCTGTGCATTTGACAGGTCATCATTTACTCGCCCTAATGTCGTTCCAAACCGGTATGACTTACTTTCTGCTACGGAACACGCAAAAAGAAAAAGAAAAGAAAAAAAAATATTTTTTGAGGAATGCTTGTGTCCAAAGCAATATTAGACCCCACTGAATTTCATTGTAAATTATTTATCCTGTGGAACACAAAAGAAGTTAAAGGGATAGTTCACCCAAAAATGTAAATTCTGTCATCATATACTCACCCTCAAGTTCCAAACCTGTTTAAATTTCTTTCTTCTGCTGAACACAAAAAAGATATTTTGAAGAATATGGGTAACCAAACAGTTGGTGGGCTCCACTGTTTTCCATAGTATGGAAAAAATAAATAAAATGGAAGTCAACGGGGATCATCAACTGTTTGGTTACTGACAAAATATCTTCTTTTGTGTTAGTAACTCATACAGGTTTGGAACAACTTAAGGGTGCCTAAATGATGACAGCATTTTCTATTTTGGGTGAACGTCCCTTTAAGTCATACAAGTATAGAGGATGAGTAAATACTAACAATTTTCATATATTGCACTCAGTGCATGCCGTGTATTTACATTTTTTTTGTTGTTTGTTAGCATTCAATCTGCACATTGTTTGAAGGGAGAGTGTTGGACAAACTCAAGCCCACACAGAATCTGCACAGACACAGAAACTCTGCAGATTGCTTCAGATTTTGAACATCCGTTATTAGTTATACACATTCCCTACCCCTAGCATGTTTGTTTATTAAGGCTTGAGTAGTGTAGTACTCTTAGATCTGTTTAACACATTTGACCACATTTAAACTCATTTCCAAAATAGCTGAGAAAATGTGAAATGTCTGCATGCTGGACAAGATTAATTTGCAATTTGGCATCTTTATCTGTTTAATCGATTTGATTAAGCCAGTAATTGACAGTTTAACACTATAGCCTAGCTAAATGATTGTCAGAATAGCTGCAGCAGTTAGCTGTTCAGTACAGATGTTTCTCAACAAACAGTCCTGAGTCCTGAGAAACCAAACTCGGGAAGAAAGACCAGTGTATTTGAAATGTCTTATCAAAATGTCCCAGTTAAGTCCTAATGTTGAGACTTTGCTCTATGATTTCCCACGTCATATCTCCTGAAGACTGTTCGTTGACTTTGCCAATGAAAGCATACCTTATTTATCCCTATCATTTCTTTTTTTTTTTCTTGTTTTCCTTCACAGGTCATTTATCACTAGCTTGTTTCATTTGGCTTGTGAATTCAATTAGTTATCCATACAAGAGACAATCCCATTAGATAATTTCATGGCTGGTTTGGAGTTAATTGCCTGTAACATGGATTAAATGATTGGTCTTATTAAAACATGTAAGGTGATCCATTTTTATGGGGGCACATCTAACCTCTGGGACTATCTGTTGCAGATGTCAAACCAGCAAATAAAATAAATAGGATGTTTTTTATCCTGCACTGAAGCTTGTTAACTTTTTCTATTCACTGGCTGTGATTTTAAAGGCACTTTATTCTCTCACCCTTTTCATGTTAATCTCCATCATGTTAATAATAGGAATTTAGCCACTTTGAGACACTCGCTATTCTGTTTCTTTCATCTGCTCCTTCTGTTTCTGCTGGATATTGTCAGCTAAAGTGCCTCTAGAAGAGCTGGTGTTGGATTGGGGGCGCTTAATGCAACAAAGGAAGAGCAGAACTAAAGAGAAGTTCAATGCCATCTTTCTGTGCAAATCACATGATCTTTGTTGTCAGGGCTCAGAGGTCATGGGGTCACTGGAAAGGACTACCCACTTGTCCATCAAATGAAAAAGGAGGCTTTAGCCCTAAACCTCATGGTTGGCTTTAGTGGGCGGGGTTAGTTTGTCTGTCACCATGAACTGCAAAGAGGCAGTAATCCATTGGCTTGTCAAGCTGTCAATCAGCTTAGCATAGCAGGGGGTATTATGTATTTATGCAGAAGATAAAAGCTAGAGACTGCTCTCTTAATCAGGGAATGTTTTTCAGTATGCAATGACTGTGCATTTCTTTTTTTATTGAAATACTTTCTTTATTGAAATTGAGTTGTTTGGGGTTAGTTTTTCTCCATATACTTATTGTCAGTGTCTAGAGGTTGCATGCCATTTGCATTGCAAATAAATCTTGCAAGTTCACCCTGCCAAAGGTCACTTGCATTGCTTATTACGGATATATAAAGGAACTTGTATCATTCGTAATTGAGTGGTATTGCAGCTCTGCTAATATTGCTTATGTTTTTCAATATTTGTGGGTCTTTTGGGTAAAAGACAAATTATTCATTTGAATGCAATACGGTTCATTTTAGGAACTGTTTCCATGAAGTTGGCATCAACATGTTTGACTAATATGTGGTATTTACCAAGTCAAGGAAATAAATATCAAGGACATAAATATGTTGATTAGATGCAGAAGAATTTAACAGTTGCACACTCATGCACATCTATAAAACAAAAAAACACAATAAAATGTTCAGTGTGTATGCATAAACCTTTATATTTTATTCCTTTCCACATGTATATTTACATATTTCTGCCTTATCATCTAATTCATTGTCTTTAAGATGGCTTGCTGCCACCGGCATCAGGCCTTATTAAATAGAGTCATTCCACACAGTTTTTTTTTTTCTTTTTTTTTCTCACAGGCATCTGAGTGCCTTAAGTGGTTAATATGCATTTTGATTGACACCTCCTATTTGGGGGGTGGGTACGCTTTTCCAATTCTTATGGTCTCTCTCCCATGAGACTGAGCTACATATGTTAATGTGTTTCAATTTGCACACACACGTGTGTGTGTGTGTGTGTGTGTGTGTGTGTGTGTGTGTGTGTGTGTGTGTGTGTGTGTGTGTGTGTGTGTGTGCTTGAGAAACGATGAGAGACATTGATGCATATTGGTTATTTTATTACACTGTATGGTGGCATTGTGATGCATCTCATGCTGTGTCTTTGAAAGTCTCTGCTTTTGAAAAAGCATGGCAGGGTGCACTGGAGCATCAGTGCCTTTATACTAGAAATTCGTTTTGAGAATGTTATGTCCTTTAAATGATGTCACACTACACTGACAATTAGTAAGGGTGTAAATTTACACAACCCACATCTTAACACACACCTACACTGCTGTTCAAAGTTTGGGTTCAGAAATTTTGTTTGTTTTTTTTTTCTCTTGAAATAAATTAATACTTCTATTTAGCAAGGATGCATTAAATTGATCAAAAGTGACAGTAAATATAATGTTATATTTATATTATAATGTTATAAATGCTTTTATTTAATTTCATTTTAAACTTTCTGTTCATCCTGAAAGAATATTTCCACAAAAACAGTAAGCTGCACAACTGTTCTCAACATTAAAGGGATAGTTCACCCAAAAATGAAAACTCTGTCATCATTTACTTCCCCTCAAGGGGTTCCAAAACTGTTTAAATTTCTTTGTTACTGCTGTACACAAATGAAGTTATTTGGAAGAATGTTTGTAACCAAACAGATCTCGCCCCCCCATTGACTACCATAGTATTTTTTTTCCCTACTATGGTAGTCAATGGGGGTGAGATCTGTTTGGTTACAAACATTCTATTTAATTTATATCTCTATAGTATTTGATGTATTGTTTGTAATTTGTTTGTAAATTTCTTTTTATATAACAACAATTATATATATTGGTAACTATGCCCTTTGAGGGTTATTGGACCCTGTGAAATTTTTGTTCTTTAAGTTTGTGACAAGCACATAAAAATGTATTACTTTTTTCATTGGAGTAATAATAAAGAAGCTGTCCAACATTCATTCACTGTGTTTATTTATTAAGAAATTAATAAATGCATAGGTATCGGTATTGGCAAATACCAGAAAAAAAAATATCGGTACTCGTACTCGGTCTTTAAAAAATGGTATCTGTGCATCCCATATAGAGTAGTTCTTGAAATGCATATTTTGAAACTTCTAAGCTAAATAATATTTCATCACACTGTAAAAATATGATAAATTGTACCTTTAAAGATACAACAGCTTGTCACTGAGGCAGTACCCTTAAAGCTTTGTAAACGTTTTTCTTGTAAAACTAAGATCCCTTTTTCACACAAAGTGAATAATGAACATTTTTAAAGGAATAGTTTACACAAAAATTAAAATGAATTATTAACTTATATTCATTGTCATTGCCATTTGATTTCTAGAGGAGATATTTAGATATAGATATAGCCAGGCTTCTTTTATTTTATTATTCTATAGAATGAAAGTGATAGTTATTCTTTGTAAATTTTGCCTTGTACCCATTTAAATCATGATAAAGATAGGAACAAGGAAGCACAGCACACTTGACACCATATAAAGAGAACAAGAAATTGCACTCCAGCTTCTCATGAACACATACTTGGTTTGAATGTGCAAAAGGGTAAATGAGTTTAGAGCGACATTAAGATATGCAGACCGACTTTTTCATTTGTGCACGAACCATCCCTTTAAGACTGTTGCCTGTCACTGGTTTTTACAGCTTTCACAAACAAGGCAAAGACAGGGACGAAAGGCACTCAATGAATGAGTGGACCGCAACGGCCAAATCAAAGCTTACAGGCTCTCTCACACACTCTTAATCAGCAGGCGAACAGCGGCTGCCGCTTTCAGATGCTTGTTTCTCGCCTGTCACATGCCGTTAAGGTCTTCTGCTTGGTTACGGGTCGCTGTGACTATTCACTCCCGGGATGACCTCTCCCTTGTTTCCAAGCAACAGAGGTCAAGTGGATGTGTGTTGAGTTTCCAGTAGGCAACCCACTGACCCCACCTTTAATGACCCAGAGGCCTCTGGCTGGAGTTTTAGTTAGTGCCAGTGTGTATGATAACCTTTGTGACCCCTTGACCCAGATCTAGCTAACCAGCATAGCCATTGTTTGTTGAATGGTTTTGTGGTGTCTGAGAGATGGGCACCAAACTAAAGCACAATGGAGTTGTGAAAAGACTGATTTTCACACCCTGGCAGGTTAATTTAAAATGAGAGGATATTGAACAAACAGAAAGTGCTTTCATTCTTCTAGTATTGTTGAACATGTTTCTCAAGGTTCCTGAGATTAGGACCAGACCCTGCTATAAGGAACAAAGCTTCTGAGAATTTTTGATTTGGTAACCAGAATTTCACTTATCCAGATGACGTTCTCTTGTTCCGTGAGGTCTCATGCATCTCTTGTGACAGACATACGCAATATTGCATGAGTGTGTTGAAATCAGGATAGAAGATTGAATGTCACAGCCTTTTACATGTTACTTCAACTCAAGTGTTGCTAATTCCAGAACAGGTCAGGAGAAGACCAAGACAAAAGTAAGGTCCTTGTGTACAGCTGTGTAAAAGATACTTTCTGAATTGGTCATTCTTTTCAAAGAGGGATGTTGTTAGCAATGGGCATATATGAGACTCATTTCAAATTTTAAATTTAATTCTAGCTTCAAGCATTCTTTTTTTTTATCAACTCTTGAATGTGGGTAAGTTTTATTTAAAAAGCAACATTTTGAACAAAAAGCTGAGAAAATCACATTTTTGTCAAGGACTTCTTCCGGATCACCTTCAGAACGATGATCAAAACAGATTGAGTAGATCAAGTCCATCAACACCTCCAAAGTTTGCACTTTTCATTTGGTAATGTTAGGCAGTTTTGATTTATATGCCGTTGATTGTTTGACAATAGCTTACATGTGCATAATCAATGCTTGGATCACTTGTTTCTGCTTCTTTACACATTTTTGCATATGGAGTACTCTTTCAGAAGATGTGTTGTAGCGCTTCTACTGTATAACAGTGAAAACATGGATTCCCAGAAAATTCCGTCACTGGCGGGGAAGCGTTGTGTCATAAATGATGGAAAATTCCATCAATGGCAGGGAAAGAGTTGAGCTAGGATGCATTAAATTGCTCAAAAGTGACAGTAAAGATGTTTCCATTGTTAAAAAAAAATCAGTTTCAAATAAATGCTGTTCTTTTTAACTTTAAATTGATCAAAGAATTCTGAAAAAAAAAATGTATCACCGTTTCTACAAAAATGTCTTATGACAAGATTTCACAACAAAAGCAAATTTACGTAATGCTTTATTTCTATTCTTGTCCTTTATTTAACACTCTCACCTGACCCAGGAAAATAAGCAAAAGATTAAAAAAAAATGTAAGTGAGTGTGTGAAATGAGAGATTGAGTGAGAAGAATCATAATAATCGTCTCTTTCCTGGTGTGTAGACAGACTCACTGAAGAAAGAGAGAGGAACCAAAGTAGCAAAAGGCAAGACCAGGCTGATGAAATCTGTTTAACGCACTACTTTTTATGTAAAGTAGTATACTTGTAAGTAAGTATACTTGATTTTTTTTTTCCAGTAAAAATATTAAAACATCTTTAAAAAAGCAAAATTTGTATGATAATACGTGATTAAATTCATAACAAATTCAATTAATTTGATAATAATTTGAAATGTTCCTAGCTTTTTTCACAAACCTCACTAAATTTAGTAAGGGTTATGCTCAAAAAAAAAAAAAAATGCTCTAATGCGCTAACAAACTCCAATAAATTTTAAATTCCAAATATATTCTCTGAAAAAAAAGGTCTTAACAATGTATATTATCTATTTGGTTCAAATAAATTATTCTTGTTTCAAAGATAGTTTTGATACTTTTATGGCTTTCGCATTGTTGCTACCATGATGGTGTGAAATGCAGGAGGGAGAACGTATCTGGTGTTGAAACACGTTAAAAAGGAAAAAGATTAAAGGAGAGAAGGAAACAACAGATCTCTGATGGCGTTTCTCGTTGGAATGCTTATTTGAAAAGATTTGCCGCAACCATCTGATTGACCAATATGATAATGTTAAACAGGAAGAGGAGCTGCGCTTATCTGTGTCTGTTTGTTGACAACCTCATTTAAGACGAACCATCCCGGTGATATCAGAAGATGGTGAGATAAACACCTCAAGGTCTTCTAACGCGTTTGCGTGTTTGACTGTAGAGTGAAAGCTAATCAGGTTCATCAGGCAGGGCAATGTTGGATGCATGCATAAGAAAAAGTTTTTTTGGTCACGAGAACTTAGAAAAATTTGCTATGAATGGACTTGCCTCACATATATTTGGCATGCTGTGTAGCATGTAAAATTAGGTTGATCGCAAACATCACTTGCAACCTTCTGTAGCTACTTTTAAGTTTCTCCATAACACTAACATGCTAGGATTGTTTTGCATATCATTTCCCACATTTCTTTATGCTTAACACCTGAGAAGGATTGCTAAAGTTTGTTTAACTGTTCGCCAAGGTTAAACATGATTCTTCAAGCACATTAATCGATATGAATCAAGAAGATATGAGGTGTTGTTTTTGGCTGTGTTCTATACACAAGGCGAAATGAAAAAGGTCAGCGCTTACCAGACATACCATATATAATAGGCTGTCACATCAAATTCTGATGTAAAATAAATAGGCCTAACTATAGTGTATTATGGGCTGGGATCTTGTGAAAACACATTCTGACATCTTTAATAAGCTCTTTAAACTATAGCAAGGACTTTGGGTCATCGCAC
The DNA here is from genome assembly GCF_018812025.1 of Megalobrama amblycephala. Classification (NCBI taxonomy): domain Eukaryota; kingdom Metazoa; phylum Chordata; class Actinopteri; order Cypriniformes; family Xenocyprididae; genus Megalobrama; species Megalobrama amblycephala. The sequence continues at coordinate 3,981,348 of NC_063051.1, forward strand.
CAAATGGAGCCGTGGCCTGTTAATTATTACCATGTTTCTGCTGTTAGGCTGCTGTTAGTGAGAATGGAGAAATGAAAAGTTTTTCATATCGTTTTCAGAAACAATTTACTGTAGGATCACATGGGTCAGGGTAACACGGGGTGCTCGATTTGTCGTTGAGTGTGTGCCTGTGTCTGTGAGCGTGATCTATGACCTTCACTCTCGCTGAAACTGTGGGCCAAAGTAAACAGTGGCTCCCATCACTCCCTGAGGTGAGACTCCCAACCAAAGAGATGCCCCCCCCCCCCCCCCATCTCCTCTCTTTCTTCATCTGTGCTATTTTGGTCCTCTTATTCCTGCTGTGTTCTTTTAATTCATCACTGTTCTCCTGCATTCACTCTTTCTTTGTCTTATTTCTCATGTGCCTTATATGTTCTCCTCCTCATATGTGAAGCAGACTCAACAGACTGGTACTCAACAGACTGCCAGTGACTTGCATGGTTATGAATGTACAGTGGCTCCAAAAGAATTTGGACACTTAAGCCACAATGAAATTTTTATTTATTTATTTATTTTTTATTACATGTTTTTGAATTATATATCGGTATATTTAATTTTATTTTAAAGGAATATAGGACAAATAGACTTCAATCAAAACATTTCACGAAATGAAGGCAGTTCAAGAATAAACTATAAATGTATTGTTCAAAATGAAGACAAAAATCTTGGACACTTTTTCAGTTGTAAAAACTTTTTTTTTTTTCTAAAATTTTAAAAAGTGGCTCAGATAAGTGAAGTAAGTTCCAATAAAAAAATATATATAATTATTTCTTAGCAGATGCACTGGGTTTGATATGGAATTTAAATGTCCAAAAGTGACCAAATACCTTTTGGGGACGCTGTACATTTATTAATATTATCCCCCAAAGTTGTGTGAAAATTAGGCAATTACGGAAGAGGATTAGGGCCAAGCAATAATAAAAAAAAATAAAACCATCTCGAGATTAAAGTTGTTAAATTTCGAGAAAAAACTCGTTAAATTTCGAGAAAAAAGTCGAGATAAAATGTTGAGAAAAAAGTCATTAAATTAACGAATTTATTCTCGTAATTTAACGACTTTTTTCTCGTAATTTAATGAGTTTATTCTCGTAATTTACTGACTTTATTCTCGTAATTTAATGACTTTATTCTCAACATTTTATCTCGACTTTTTTCTCGAAATTTAACGAGTTTGTTCTCGTAATTTAATGATTTTATTCTCGTAATTTAATGACTTTATTCTCGTAATTTGATGACTTTATTCTCGTAATTTAATGACTTTATTCTCAACATTTTATCTCGACTTTTTTCTCGAAATTTAACGAGTTTTTTCTCGTAATTTAACGAGTTTATTCTCAACATTTTATCTCGACTTTTTTCTCATAATTTAACGAGTTTTTTCTCGTAATTTAACTAGTTTATTCTCAACATTTTATTTCGACTTTTTTCTCGAAATTTAACGAGTTTTTTCTCGTAATTGAACAACTTTAATCTCAAGATGGTTTTATTTTTTATTATTGCTTGGCCCTAATCCTCTTCCGTAGGCAATGCATTTTTAGTTTTGTGTGCAAAACATTCAGTGAATTGAATCTATTAATTTACAATGAGAGCTTATAAAAGTATTACATAGTAGGTTGATAGTGAGAAAGAAAGGTAAAATGGGTTTGGAGGTCAGGCTTTATTTAACCTTTATTTACAGGCCCACTTAAAAGAAGAAAAGTGAAGTTAGTTGCCACTTGGTTTGATATTTTGTTATCTAATGTAATGAAATACACGTATTTGAAGTGTAGATTAAGTGTCTAAATACTATTCAAGGCCACTGTGTACATGTATATATTGTGTTTGAATGTGTCCCTCATGGCCTCTTAAGCTGAATAGTTGGGTACTTCTACCATAGGTGGCACTCGGCAAGTTAAAAGTTTGTCTGTTTATTTTGCCCTTATTTGTCATGAGATTTTGATGGACAGATGAGAGAGAAAAAAAGACATTTTTATCTTGTGTGGTTTGATTAAATCCTTTGCTTTAATCACCCTGTCCTGTCTTCTCAGAAGATAAGGATGATGCAGTAATCCTCTGTCAGGGATGAGGGCTGTTAAAATCAATGCCTCATACCCATGCCAAACGTGAGAGGAAAGTTTTCATTCGGTTAGACTGAATCACACATAACTCAATGATAGCAGGCAGTGCAGGTAAGGTCTCTCTCTCCATCATATTTGGTCCACCGTCCTTTAAATGGTCACTCAAATCCATGTGAGCTGTCAACTGACAGCCCTTTGAATCCAAGAGATAAGACCTAATCTTCAAGTGATCATTTAGGCTGGACAGCTGAAGGTAAAGAACAAAGATCAGTCTCCAAAGATAAAGTTAAATGTTTGTGTGTGTGTGTGTGTGTGTGTGTGTGTGTGTGTGTGTGTGTGTGTGTGTGTGTAAGATTAAGTTTAGACATCTCACTGCAGTCCCCATAGTAATAAAACTAGTTGCTCCAGTGTCCAGATGTCCTTTAAGTGTCTTTGCTCTTATACCCTCTCTTAAAGTCACCATGAAATCAAAATGGACAGTTCTTGTTTTTTTTTTTTTATGGAATATTTTAGTATTGGTTACAAAATGATTTATCCATTTAATTCATGTAATCTTTAATCAAAATAATTTCCCCTCCCTCATGCAGTGACATCTCTTTTTCTTGTTTGAGAAGCCGTTTCAACTGGATATATACAAAAGTCACAAAAGGGAAGAAAAAGCTATCGGAACTTCATACCGACTTTAAAAGAATTAATTTTTACAATTAAAGCAGGTTATAAAACAGTTACAAAAACTTTGCTAAAAGAAAAAAAATTAAATATAGAAATAAAAGTTTGGAGCCTTGGCCTAGCAGTAAGAACGTGCTCTGACGCAAGCCAGTTCGAATCTGGCTTACGACACAGCTTCAGGTGTAAAATGTTCAAGACATTGTGTTGTAGTGTGGCAGTACATAACTTGCTCTCAATAAAAATATAAACACTTATGTCATGGAAAAATGTTCACTTACCATTGCTATAATTTATAAAGATTGTTACTAAACTGCATTATTAGTGACAAAGACAGAGACATGGCTGAGAACTTGTCGGAACATGGTGGACCTGCCCCTGTGCTTAATTAGAACCCTGAAATGAAAGAGATGAGGAATTCTAGCTATGTGCCAGGAATGCCCACACAAGTAAATGAGATTTTATGTTGTCTGCGTCCTCGTGCTAAACCTCTTTGTATAAGAGCAGAGTAGATTGTGTCTTCTGATAGAACGCTCATATACTGGTACTTTGCAGAGACGAGTGCTTCTCTGTGGCTTGCACATTCCACTAGATTCCCAAACTTCCCAGTGAAACATTCTGCAGAGCTTGATGTTTGAATCTTGTTGTAGAATAACTTTTTTTTTTTTTTTTTTTGTTAAAATGTAAAAAAAAAAAAAAAAAAAAACAATTCCTGTGATGATTAAGTCCAATTCCTTTTTATAATCCAAAACATAATATGTTTTAGGGAAAGTAAAATCTGAGATATTTTTTTATGTAATTTTTGTCTAAAGGAAAATTAAGGTTGTTTGCTGACAAAATTATATTCTGTTTTATTTATATGTATTGTTTGACCTTATGATTCTTTCTAAAGCAAAATTTCATGAATCATCATTGCTTAACAAACCACAAACAATTACCAAGACAAGAAAGTAAACCGAGGCTGCATTTATCCTATTTTAAAAGTGTTTTGTTACATCTATGTAAGACATCATGTTCTTGCGGTTACATTGCCGTCTATTTTGTGCATTTTGAAAGATTTTGATGGCACGTTTCCATCCATTAGGCCTTGAGCAATCAGAAATGATGTCTTTTTAAACTGTGATGATGGTGTTACATGGTCTGGTGTCTCTTTTTATTATGAAGTTGCAAATTTGACCTTGGGCTGCTAAGTGTAAGCATGTTTTTTTTGTCAAGACTTTCAGCACAGATCTGTTTCACAATACAATGGGGAATTGTTACAGTAAGATTTGAAATTAAAAATTTTGCTTGGACAATCTTTGTTGTGTATGCTTTGCCAACTATCTGCAATGCATTATTCCAACATCCAACATTCTGCAGTTGATTCTCAGGTAGACCTCATCCGAGACAGAAGCCAATATGTTGTGTTAAGTTGTGGCATTCCATTCTCCAGAGGTTTCCTTCAATAGTGAAGGTTTCCAAAGGTTTCCTTCCACCTCTGCAATAGTAGAACATAAAACACAGTCCTCTATGGGCATCTAAAGGGACTGCCTGGTGGACTCAATGAACTATAACCTATATTGGTTCATGATAACTGATATAGATGGGGAGGGATGCACTGATATTAAAAAATTCTGGTTGATGCAGATAAAACATTTTAAATGCTACAAGTGAATTTAGGCATCACAGTATTATGAAAAATGGATATTCATTTTGAGATTTGCTAAAGATTGCATTTAACAGTGTTATTACATTATTAGTGTTTTGTGAGTATCAACTATAAGTGTGTGTTATATTACAGCAAAGTTAATCTAAATACAAAAATGAGCATTCATAGTTAAATATCCAGTATTGCTGCAATGCATGGAGGTCTCAGACCACATACTGTACTCAGTTTCCAAAAAGGGAATGAAGCTTGTTGGAGGAAGAGGAAAATAAAGTGTGACACCCCAGTATTAGTAGTAGTATTTAAATATAAGACTCAGGGAGGCCCCACGAGAACTCTCTGAAAGCCAAAAATTCCCAAGAAATCCATCCTGTAAAAACAGGGCTGAAACAATAATAATAACAAAGGACCTAGGAATGTATCCAGGGCATCGAACCTCAGGGAAACCCTCCAGCCAGCTCAGCAGAGACTGCAGAGAGACCTGGTCATATCCATACATCTGTACAGATGCTGTTTTATTGAGGAACTACTGTGACTTGGCAACACTTACTGTGTTTGGATTGATTATATGTGAGCCCTTTTAGAGTTTGTAGATTTGGGGCATGGACATGCATCTAGTAGAAAGCTGCTTATATTTAATCAATCTTCTGAGGTGTTGATAAGTTTTCAGGCTGTTTTTGTTATTTTGTTTTCCTTATTATATTCAATGTTCATAATCCTAGAGAGTTGCATTTCACTTATTGCACTGACAAGTCCAACTGTTCCATATGAATTACTTTAAATAACAAATGGGCAATAAAACACTGTGATCAACAGTCCCGGTGGGCTAATGGAAAAGCTCTGGCCTCCTAAACTTAGAATTGTGGTTTTAAGTCTCATCTTGGATGAATTTCTGTATAGTTGTGCAGTTTAAGTGCCCATAACCAAGAGGTTGCAACATTGGTCAAATTAATAGGTAGTCCCACCCCAAACTTATGCAATTGGTTGAGCCAAATGCAGATGTGGAAACTTGTTTGAAACAGTCATTATTTTTGCCATTACATTTTGTGCTGCTAGTGGCAGAAATAACACTTCAGGATTTCCATAACCATATAAAATGTTTTTATTACTAAATACATCTTTCTGTTTCCAAGTTGAAAAAGTTACTTTTGTTTTTCCTCATGTGTGTCACTTTAAAAAAAGCTTCTGCTGAATAAATAAATGACTTTTTTATTCCTTTTTCTTTTTTAGAGCTGAAGTCTACTGGAACCGCCCATCACTTTGCCTTCCTGCTCAACTCGACGGACTACAGAATCCTTCGTATGGACGAGGACCATGATCGCATGTACGTGGGCAGCAAGGACTACATCTTGTCTCTAGACCTGAACGACATCAACAAAGAGCCCCTCATTGTAAGATTACTCAGTTACACCTGACAAATTGCAACAAACAAAACTATAAACGAAGCTTGGCAATAGTAAACTTGAACCTGGATTAGGATGACTGTTTATTTATCACATGTCTTTCTCCTCAGATTCACTGGCCTGTGGCTCCTCAGAGGAGGACTGAGTGTGTCCTCTCAGGGAAAGACATCAATGTAAGAAATGTACCACAATCTTTGTAAATCCTAAACTTCTAGTTATTCCAACATGAGCATGCAAGTAGTCAGAATGCATCTGGAAGTATCGTTTCACAATGACAGCATGACTGTTATCATTCTGTTCTGTGTCAACAGGGCGAGTGTGGTAATTTCATCCGTCTAATCGAGCCATGGAACAGGACTCACCTGTATGTGTGTGGAACGGGAGCGTATAACCCCATCTGTACCTATGTGGACAGAGGTCAAAGGGCACAGGTAAACTATCATTCACAGGTCACCTGCTACCATTTGAAGGTCAAGGGTTCAAACTGTTGGCTACCTTAGTCAAAAGGTATTATGTCATTAGAGAGGAATGTTTCCCCACCCTGGAACAAAATCTTAATAATCTTTACCACCTGCATGTCTTTTGACACTGCTACTTAAAAACTCTTCCTAGTGTTTAGGAGGGTAAAGCATTTAAACATAGTCCTAATTTCACCTCCCTTCTTTCCCATGACCACGTCCCATCATTAACCACTGTCCACAGGAAAATTATCCAGAAATTTGTTTATACATACTGTGGTGTAAAAAAGTCTGAAATCACGATGAAAATCTTTTCTTTTCTTTTTTTCAATTTAAACTGGAAATAAAGATTTGAAAGACAATTTAAATGGATAAGTCATGTGCTCTTATAAGCAAATTTGTGACCATGATCATGTGAACCCCTTTTTCATGAAAAATGAAAAAAAAAAAAAAAAATAGCATTTTCACTTGTGGTTTCAGTATCCTGCTGCATTTGTTCACATTTAATGGGGTTCTCAAATATGCATGTCTGTTTCTTTCATATGCATGCAAAGGGCAGTTTATGTGCTCACAAGGTTTCCAAGCATGTGCATGTCTTAAACACAACTTAACATCTGCTCATCTTCTTTGTCCTCTATGGATACACCAAACTGCAGCCATCTTTCTGGCATCTCAGCATCTTCCTCATTTGGACACAGTCTGGGATGTTCTCTTGGGCCCTAATTGAATTCATAGAAACAGGACTTTATTGAGGCACACCCCTTGTTTTATAGGGTATGCTCCAAGATCAGATGCCTCGTGCGGGAGGCCGAACCAGTCGAGCTGCAGACCCTAGTGCCTCACCAGAACCATATGCACCCGAGGTGGGAAATGAACTCTTCCTGAACAATGGGATTGAGGTCCTTTTTTGAACTTTATTTTGGACTTTTTTTTTTTTCTTAAGATGCACTTGGGTTAAAAGATAATTGGGTGTCTTTTACTTAGAAGTTTAAGGAAAGGTTCTGTTCTCACTGTATTTGCATTTTCAGCAGCTGGCTTTCATAGGCGTTGAGAGAAACGGCAGAGGAACTGTTGTCTTTAAAGCTTGTCTTTCTCAAGTTTGCCTACACTTGTCCAAAGCCTGCCTTTGGCGTAGAAATCTAGCAGAACGTGCAGAGATTACTCCCACACCCACACTCCATCATGCTCGAAAGTGGTTAGTCAGCACAGAATTTATCGGTGACTTATATTACATTTGTGGTTTGCGTGTAAATCTTGGAAAGTATAAAGGATCCAAAAAATATTTGTATATCATCCAAAACAAGTCTTTCGTTGAGACTTGAATTTGCTGAATTGCTGATATATTTTTAGCAGCATGTTGCACACTCTTTAGATGGCCTTCTCTGCTTAGATTTTAATTAATGTGTTAATTCATGTTAGATGTTTCCAGATTTTGCTGTACATATTTGGTGCAAACACAGCAGTTTACCATACTTTAAAAAAAAAAAATACTGTTCTGTATTTTGCATCTGTTTGACCGTAGCTAGCATGCAAACTGCATGGAGCGGAGTGGACTTTTAGCATGAAGCGAGATCTTGTTTTCCTAAATACCAGAATTTAATAATTGTCACTAACCTGAAAAAGCCATATAGACCGTTTTATATTCATATGTTGAGAAGCTGATTCATTTGTGAGAAATGGTTCATTTTCTTTGGCAACTACCGAGAACCTTGGAAACTTTGAATTATGGCATTAATTTCTTTCTTCTGGGCAGTTTCACACCAGCTCCCTTTTGTCAAATGGCAAGATATTGGTGTTGGCATCAGACAATATGTAAGACGCCAACATTTAAAAAACACACACAATAGGTTACCTAAACATATTTAAGTTTTATTACAGCCCCAACTAGTTAATTTTCCATTTAACCCAGGGAACCTGTGTGCATTTCACTTCCTGGCTATACCTTCACACACTCTTAAACATTTGAAAGAGAATCAATACTGCTCATCTAATGTGATCTATTGTGCTCTCATTAATGAAACCTTCTTGCTCTCCCATTCCAGGAATACATTTTCCGACTGGAGCCTGGTAAAGTAGATTCTGGGAAAGGGAAATGCCCCTACGACCCCAAATTAAACAGCGTCTCAGCTTTGATAAGTACGTGCCTCTCATTATCATCATACTTCTTTTCCATACTTTTAGAAAATATACAAAGCATCATTTCTTTTGTTTCAGACTTGAATGAGCTCATTTTTCTCAAGTTCATCTGTCTACCTCTCTTTATCTCCCTTATGCTCACTCTGTTTTGGCAGATGGCCAGCTGTACGCCGGCGTCTACATCGATTTTATGGGAACAGACTCGGCCATCTTTCGCACATTGGGCAAACACACAGCCATGAGGACCGACCAGTATAACTCCCGCTGGCTCCACGGTACGCACAAAATTTTTGAACCATGGCGTTCCACCAAGAAAAAGTACTTTTGTTTAGTGGAGCAAGTGCCAGATATGAATATTCAGCATTGACCCTTCATCCTACCTCCTGCACACTAACCTCATATTAAATAAAAATCTGTAAAAAAAAAAACAAAAAAACAAAAAAAAACAATTTCCCTCAAGCAAAAAAATTACTGCTTTGGCCTTTATTTAAATTCCTGACTGTATTATTGCTGTGAAAATGTGCTAGTTATTTTTTTATGTTTAGAAAATGATGTATTTATTTATGCTCTATATAGTTTATTTTTCATACATAAAACCACAGATTGTTCCATCTGCCTGTGATTAAACACACTACACTGTACACTAGCTCCATACTCAAAACAATATAATTAATTCTGAGTTTTATTTTGTCAAATTCACAACAACTGACAATGTTCTTCTTTTTATTGCAGTTAACAAAATGTTTTTTTTTTTTACAGCTACCTTTCATCTAATATTTTTCATTAATAGTTGACTAATAGTACACTAATCTTGAATTACACTGGGTTTCCATTGTATTACATGTGACTCCTTGGCTCAGATTCTGTAGTTTTGCCTTTTTGGTCACGAGTGTCTAGTGTAATAATCATCACAGGCTTCACAGAGGTTCTTTCAGACTGTTCAGTATAGTGAATGAGAGGGTAGAATAACCGTGAGAGAGGTCATCAAACACTGCATTAGTTGCACTTTTCTAGTGAATGTTATTAAATACTATCCCTTTGCTCTCCTTTTTTTCCTCTTTGCTTTTTGCTCCAACTATGATTTATCTCTCTTGCTGATTTTTTTTTTTTTTCCCTTCCTAACCCTCTTTTTCTTTTTCCTTCAGATCCAACATTCGTCCATGCTCAGCTCATCCCTGATAGTGCAGAAAAGAATGACGACAAGCTGTATTTCTTCTTCCGTGAGAAGGCCTCTGAGATGGGTCAGACTCCCATGGCTCAGTCCAGGATTGGCAGAATTTGTTTGGTGTGACATTTTCTTAACATTTATCTCATATTCCAGTGCAAAATATCTACAAATCCTTAAAGGAATAGTTCACTTAGTCAACTTCAAGTTGTTCCAAACCTGCATAACTTTCTTTCTTCCATACTGAAGAGAATTTTAAAGAGTGTGCTTGCACTTTTCCATGCAGTTACAAAGAATGAGAACTGGAGCTTTCGAGTTTTAAAAAAGAACTATAAATGCATCATAAAAGTGGCCGTACAACATGTCACATTGCCATAATATGCAATAGCTTTGTGTGAATCTCAGACTAAAAATCATTAAATCATTTTTCTTTGCTAATCACACCTCCAGTGAGCTGCTAACCTCTGCATCCAAATCATTGGGTCGTGTCTTGAACTCAAGAACAGGATTGGTCTTCTTCAAGAACAAATCAGTTAGAATGGTTTTGTGAACTGATTCATTGTAAATAACTGACTCAAGTATGATTCATTTAATTTGGAAATTGCTACATCTCTCAACACGCCAAATGGAACTAGGGTGGCTATCAAGATCATATTTTTTCATTTTTAAGTTTCGGTCTTTCTCACACAAAGCTTCAGAAGACTCCAAATTTATTGTAACTGCACAGAAAAGACAGACAAGTACATTTTCTTTTTAAATGGTATGTTTATGTTCCACAGAAAAAGTCAGTCACGTGAGTATGGAACAACATGAGGGTGAATAAATTGACGTAGTCCCATTCAGTATTCTTATAAGCTCTGCAATTTACAATACATTTTTCAATAATTGGGTGTTCCTATGCTGAACATGATGCTAAAGAATTCATGTCCTACAGGACGGAACTGTTGATTGGCAGATCCTCAGTGTCCTTGGATCCATCATTGTCCAATGCCTCCTACATGAGCAACCGCTTGTTTCTTGGTTATTTTTTGCTGTTTTAATGTGAATCAAAGAAGCATGTTTGTAATGAGTGGGTAGCTGCTGGCGGCTGGTCACTGGGCATCGCCGCGTCTCATTATTGAAGTTGGCTGCTGTCCACAGCAGATGGGGCTGAGCAGTGCTCAAAGCCAATGTTTACAACCCAGTCACAGCCAGTTAATGCAAAACCACAGAAATAGCCCTGAGAGAGGGACAGATAGTGATGTAAAGAAATGTCTCCATTTCACAGATACAGACTCTCAAGGTGTCCATCAAATCAAACTTTCCAGCTAGAATCTGTGTGGTGTCTGACAGTGATTCTTCATGGCTAACATGACCTCAATTCCTCTACAGAATGATGATGGAGGACACTGCTGTCTGGTGAATAAGTGGAGTACTTTCCTGAAGGCTCGGCTCATCTGCTCTGTGACCGGCTCTGATGGCATTGAGACACATTTTGATGAGCTCCGTAAGTCTTTTTAGCCTGAGTTTCTGGATCATTTCCTGAGATGATGTTGAAATATTGATAGTTGATCTTTTTTAGATGACTTCAGATCATGATGCCTACAAAAGCAAATCTGGTTTAATGTTGTAACATCAATAAAAAAGATTTTTTTTCAAAGCGCACTTTTGAATTGTCCCCTTGGACTGCTTGAAAATGAAAAGGACAATTAAAAATAGTTGCATTGTCTTTAAATTTCCTTTCCTTGTAAAAAAAAAAAAAAAAAAAAAAAAAAACCTTACCATGGAAAAACATTTGTATAATCCGATTAAACCATGGTACTCTTAAATATTATAAATATAACATGCCAAAATAATTTATGTACATTTAGGTACATATCTAAAATACCATGGTAATACTGTGGTACTTTTTGTTTTGTTTTTTGTAAGTGTAATACCATGGTACTTTGATGTATTCCACGATACCGACCCTTACAAAAAGTACTGTACTGTGGTGGTACCATGGTACATGGACCAGATGGTAATACTATGGGACTTTGAAATATACAATGATATTGAAATTTATGTACCGTGATTTTTAAAAGGTACCGCATGGCACTTCCAAGAATACCATGGTACAATATCCAATAAAACATATTGTCATGGTATATGTCCAAAAAAACATGATACTTTTTGTTACCTAGAGGACATTTGATGCCGTTTTGTTTCTATGGACATGTCTTGTATTACAAAATATAAAATAAAACCGCTTTAACATTTGATTGACTCAATATATAAAGTGAGGTGTTCACCCAAGGCACATTATATTCAGTTCTGTTCTGTTCATTTTCACGGTATACTTGCTGAAATAAGAGGCCTCTTATTTCAGGATAGGGCATGATATAGCTCATTTGTGGAAACTGTTCATGTCTGATGGTTCAATGGATATGTCTCTCCAGAGGGTATAACTTGGAAAAAGTAATTTCCTCTCTTTCCTGTATGTGCAGCATGTAGCACTTGTGCTTTAGCGTGAAGTGCCACAAGGGCCTGTGAGAAATATAAAGTCACAAGCGGTTCTGAGTAGTTTCTGTAGAGCTTTAAATGACAAATTGTGCTTTTAAAAAGTTGCCCTATAACTGCCTGAGTATAAAAACGTCTTATTTTTTGTGGTTTGACATCATGCTACATACGTGATTGCGCATTTATGTGCACATGTGTGAGGTAACGCATACGTGTAAGCTGCATCTTAACAGGCTTACACAAAATGGAGTCTTTCCCGTTGTGGGAGAGTTTGATTGACAGGACTGAAGACGATTGGCTGATAAACCAGCTGTAACAGCCTCAGCCACTCTTCAGAGGCAAATGAATGTAAGCGCATGAATGCTGGAATTTTATTGCTTTTGCAACGTGCATAAATTGAGTAAGCGGACGTTCTATGCGCTTCATTTCACAGCTCCCGTAACATAGGTACCCTCAGGACTCCTTTCCCCGTCTCTGCCCTCTCTTTCTCATTCTGGTTGGTCATTCACCCTCCCTCTGTCACTGTGTTTGAGGAATGAACTTGCCAGTGGAGTTTTTGACTGGATGTTTTCCCTTATCCTCAGAGAGGCAGTGAGGTTTTATGGGTTGTTTTTTGTGGCTTGGCTAGAGCGAGTTTTGTTCGCTGTAGTGTGGGGTTTTCTCTCAGCGCTTGATTACTTAGTCCGTTTAGCTGTGACTATCCATCTGAGGTCATCTTCTTTCTGTTTTAGATGGGACATCTGTCTATTTTTTTACCGCTCGCCCTCCTTATGTCTTAAACTATCTGGGTCTCCTTTTGTTTTCTTTCCTTGTGCCCTTTTTTGCACTCTTCTTCTATGCACCTCTGTCTCCCATCCCTGTTCTAATGTCCCTCAAGAAACCGATCTTACGGTGAACCCCTAAAAAATGACCCCACTCTGCCCGTTACACTCTGTTTCTCCCAATGGCCTTTTTCCATCTTTCTCGTTTTGGCTAGTATACTATCACTGGTCCTTTGTGGTTAATTTGTGTCGGAACAAGCTGGAGAATTTCGGAGATTGAGACAAAGACAGAGGGGAACAGTGAGAGAGAAGGATTGTCCTCACAATACGAAGTGTTTTTGTGTGATGTAATTGGACTGAGATGGATTTGATTGACTTAGCACATACACTCAGACATCTGGCTTTTTGTGCACTTGTCTGACATTAAGATTTCAAAGTAATTTCAGTGTTACTGGTGGTGCGAAATTGAGCTGCAAAAATAATGACTGTTTTCAAACAGGTTTCCCGAACAATTTGCCAGTCTTTCATTGTTTAGGAAAAACAAGAAGTTCCGCCCTCAAACTTGTGACATTGGTTTAGCCATTGTTACTATACCATATACGCTTAAACAAATAAAGCTTAAAGGGATAGTTCACCCAAAAATGAAAAGTTGATGTTTATCTGCTTACCCCCAGCGCATTCAAGATGTAGGTGACTTTGTTTCTTCAGTAGAACACAAATGTCTAGCACTCGTTGAAGTATAAGCGCGAGACATCACTGCCGTTGTCAGAGCGCGATCAGACCTCACTAAGCGAATGCTGTACGCAGTTGGACATAGTGGTGTATTAGAGGTAAAAAATGATATAAATAATTTTCAGTTTCTCGCACAAACCGATCGTTTTGTGTCTTAAGACATCAATGTGTTGTCATGAGCCGCAGGGTTTAATTTGGACTTGTCTATGCAAGTTTTATTTACTCTTATAGTAGAAGTTCCCATCCACTAACATTATTTGACTGACAGACGGCAACGGTTGGAGTTAAAAATCATCATTTGTGTTCTACTGAAGAAACAAAGTCACCTACATCTTGGATGCCCTGGAGGTAAGCAGATAAACATCAAATTTTCATTTTTGGGTGAACTATCCCTTTAAAAATAGCAATTAGTGTCCCAAATAATAGTACATTGAAAACTAAGGGAAACCCCTAAGGGGAGATGAAAAAAGAGATATGTGGAAAAAGTACAATACAATACTTATGCGTTCTCTAGCAAAAGTATTGCATTTCCCCATGAAAATTTGCATTTGTTTGCAAAAACTGCATTGTCTCAGAAACAAATGTTTAGTATAATTTAATAATAGTTCTATAGTTTTTCCTCTCACCTCATATTATTAGTTTACCAGATAGGAGTTTGTGACAGTTTTTCTCTCCTTTTGTATGGAAAAAGAAAAAAAAAAGCGAGGAAGGCAATACCAAAGCTGCCAAAGCAGTTTTTAAATTTAAAAAAGGTGCTGAAAGCAATTTTAGCCATTTTGCTCATTTCTGTAATTAGATAGCCACTACATTAGACCTCATCTACTGCATACCACACACCCAAAACTCTACCCTCAAATACTTGTCAGCTAATCGAATATCAGCAATATCAAAGCATTCTCTGATTGGCTACATTTTATGAGTGACTGTGAAAAAGGCGAGCCACTTCCCTATCTCTTTTTTTGCTGTTTCCCTATAGCTACATCTATTTCAGTGATTATAACATAAAATGTCCTTACTACCTGACAGATATTCCAGAAACAATGCCGACAGCACTTTTAAATAATAATGAATTAGGCTAGATGCGAAATGTTTCAAGGTTCCTGTGCAACAAAGGAATCTGTGGTATCAAGACGCAATCGTGTCCCATTACCCGCTCACTGTCTCACTAACCACCAAAGTAGAAATATGTGAATTAGCTCATTTGTATTTCAATCCAGGAACTAAAGTAATTCAATCTTCCTTTCAGGGGACGTGTACATCCAGAAAACCCAAGACACCAAGAATCCCGTCATCTACGGCGTCTTCTCTGTGTCTGGGTGCGTAAGTTCACAACAGTCTCTCCCAAAATATGAGATCCAATCCTCACTTCTCCTCAATGCCTCTTACTAATCAGGCCGCTTATCAGATTGGCAAGGGAGCTTGAATAGATTTGCTTTCATATTCACACTCCAGTTGCCCACGGGGCAACACCCCCATTTCTCCACTGCTGAAGACTGTTTCTAACATACTGAATAACAAGTGTTTGGCAGGCTTGACAGACGGTAGTACAAGTCTTCTAACAGCACAAAGGAAGGAGCTTTTCTGCGAATCTGAGATGTGATATTCTCATAAGGACTTATCTACATAATGCCACCACTATCAGATGTGGTTAGGAGAGGATATTCGTACACGCTAAAATATTATACAACTGGCCTCAGAGGGAGCCGTCAACATTTTAGATGAGGTTCACATGCTAATCATCCAGTGTAAATACACAAGGCTGTGTGTGTATTATAACAATTCACAGTCTAGCTGTAGATTAAATCAGCGAAGCCCTCAGGCTCTGTCTGAGCTCTTTAAACCCAAAAGCACCATTCTTGGTGATAATGGTGTAAACTCTCTCCATCGACTGCTAGTGATTTCACAGCTCTGTCTGTCCCTCTGTCTCTCGTTCTCTCTCTTTCTGTGTTTGTGCTAATTTGTGAAACTGTGCATTCCCAACTCATTTTTACATCTGTACAATGACATACAGTGGGGTCAAAAACTATTTTGACTATGGAAAATACTTCTAATTTTGCATTTTCAAGACCTGTGTGATTTGGTCCTTCTGTCTTTGTCTCAACGCATCAATCTCTTTCTCTTTCTGCATCTCTAGGTCTGTATTTAAAGGTTCAGCAGTATGCGTGTATTCAATGGCTGACGTCCGCATGGTCTTTAATGGCCCTTTCGCTCACAAGGAAGGGCCAAACTACCAGTGGGTTGCCTACCAGGGTAAAATCCCTTACCCCCGACCAGGAACAGTAAGTGTTACAAGTAACATTTAGTATAATAATCATTCGTGTTTGAAGATCTAAGAAGCTGAAATACATTTTATGTCACCCCTCTAATCATAGTGTCCAGGAGGGACGTTTACCCCCAACATGAAGTCTACTAAAGATTACCCAGATGAGGTTATCAACTTCATGCGCAACCATCCGACCATGTTCAATGCTGTTTATCCAGTCCATAAGCGCCCCCTAGTGGTTCGTACCAATGTGGATTATGAGTTCACCACCATCACAGTGGACCAAGTGGCTGCAGCTGATGGCAACTATGAAGTTCTTTTCTTAGGAACAGGTGAACTTATTACCCATCTATACATAGATGGCTTATTGAGTTATATTTATTTTGTACATAAACAGTGTTCATTCAGTGGAGTCTAAAAGTCGGAGAGCACACTGAAAACTTTCAAAGTCTAAATCTTTGACAACCAAATCTGTGACACTGTTAATATTAACACTTTTGTACACGGAAGCTCTAGATCTAGAAATGCGGCAGTGAACAGTCATTGCTGTTTTTGATAGTTCTTCAGAAAATTAAAGATTTTTATTCTGTAGTCAGACTCTAAAGGGTATTATGTTTTTTAAGTATTTCTGACTCCTCTCTTTTGGTCATTTACAGATAGAGGAACAATTCAGAAAGTGATTGTCCTGCCTAGAGATGATTTACAGACTGAAGAGCTTGTTCTGGAGGAGGTGGAAGTCTTTAGAGTAAGATCCCATTTTTCCATTTCACTTTGTGTTTTGTATTTATATTTGTTTTTGTTATTATACTTTATACAGTATAATGGTGTGTGTGTGTGTACGCTAATATATTTGATAAAAAATTATAATTATTTCATATTACAGGTTCCAACTCCAATCACTACTATGAAGATTTCCCCAAAACGGGTAAGTTGCACAACAAATTCATTTAGAATTCAAAACTAATTCTGAAATATTAATAGTAAAAGTAGCAGATCCTTTATTCAAAGTGAGTTACAAATGAGGAATATCCGTCATTCTGGGATTCTAGGAATCACTACATCATGTATTTTGAATGAGAGTAACTCATTAACAATTTTCCTGTCTTTCTGTGTGTGTGTAGCAACAGCTGTATGTGAGTTCAGCGGTGGGTGTCACTCATCTGGCTCTGCACAGGTGTGATGTGTACGGAGAGGCGTGTGCTGACTGCTGCTTGGCCAGAGACCCGTACTGTGCCTGGGATGGAAAGTCCTGCTCTCGCTATTCTGCAAACCAAAAAAGGTGAGAGCTGCATGTGTAAATGTCTCTATCATCACATCACTGTATGTAAAATACGAGTCAATATAATGGTGCGTTTAAGTCATGTAGAATAGAAAGATGGTATTTATGAGTTGAACGCACATGAACGCCACCACAAAGTCATAAATATGAGTGGGATTTTCTTTAAACCCTGAGTTTACAGCACATTGTAAGGATTGTAATATAACAATATTGATTGTAATGATAAATGTTACAGTGGCTTCATAAATGAATTGAAAACATAAAGAAGCAAAACACACCTGATGCACAATATTTGTTAACATTTTCTAGTAGTAGAGTTCAAAAACCTTAATTAGGAGAAGGTACACACCGTCATCCTCCTCTGATGAAAGTGACTTGAAAGTGGCGTAATTCTGAACTTCCCAGAAGGTCTTGAACTCATCATAAGTTATGAGATTTCTTTGAATTCATATCCTCATTTAATTCTTGTAGGCGGAGTCGGAGGCAAGATGTGAAGTATGGCAACCCTATAAGACAATGCAGGGGCTACAATTCCAATGGTGAGGAACCGAAAAAATACAATGATATTGATGAGTAAAACTACTTTAGAAGAAGTAAAAGAATTCTTTTGATTTTGGTTAGTGTTTAGATAGTATTTTGTTTTAATTCCCGCCAGCTAATAAGAACACGTTGGAGTCAGTACAGTATGGAGTAGAGGGAAGCACAGCCTTCCTGGAGTGCCAGGCCAGATCTCCTCATGTGTCAATCAAGTGGCATTTCCAGAAAGAGAACAGTGATAGAAGGAGAGAGGTATGTGACATAATGCCTTGTTATAACTGTTTGTGAATTTTAGCAAAGTCCCTTTAAGACAAGTCATTTCACTCGGCAGCCATCTTTGAAATGCCTCTCG
Source organism: Megalobrama amblycephala (assembly GCF_018812025.1). Lineage (NCBI taxonomy): Eukaryota > Metazoa > Chordata > Actinopteri > Cypriniformes > Xenocyprididae > Megalobrama > Megalobrama amblycephala. The sequence continues at coordinate 3,999,319 of NC_063051.1, forward strand.
GCATCCTGGGCATCATGCAATCACTTTGAATGGGGAAACATCAAATTCTCCAAAACTGTTCGCCAACCTTCCGATTAAATTTCATATTTGAAATCACCAATGAATTTCTAAACGCTCGAATCATGACAAAAAAAACTGTATTTTTCAGGCTGGATCATGCTAATGCGCATGCGCAGACCTAAATGAGCATCTCTTTGGAGGCGCCTGTCTGACTGTTTCTATAGAAACCGGTGATTCTAACGGCCGCTGAAGTGACGCGATGACTTTACCAGTCGGCGATTGGTTCTTTTTTAGAAGGCGGGACTTATTCCGCCATATTGCGCGTTACACTTTCTCCCATTCAAAACAATACGAGTGACACGTCTTCTGTTATTTTATAGTCTTTGATTTTAGTCATGCCTTTATTGCATTTTATTTATTGCTAACTTATTTGCTAAATTAATATAATCAATTTATATAATTGTCTCTGTGTGTATATAAGCAGTTATGTTGCTATGTGCAGTGTTATACTCTCTAAAAAACTATGACCTCATAATACTAATTACAGCCTACACTAATTACAACTAAATTCAAACAAAATTATTTATAAAATTAAAATTCAATCATTTTTAAATTATATATTTTATGACCTCATACTAATTGATAGAATTAGACCAGTTACAAAATGAAAAAAAATGTTCTCACATGTTGTAAAAGTCCAAGCAAGCACCTCCAAACATTCAATAGATGATCATTTGGAAGCGTAAAATCATTCAGAACTAACTTTAGGGGGCTTGTTTGCATTTGCATGAACTGTATTTGTACTGCACAGATATGTAGTCAAATTCACAATTGACGTAATGAATTGAGAGAATTCTCACGAATATAGATTTGAACCTAAAATCTTTGTTTATTTTTTTTCTACAACCCACGCATTTCAGATCCGTTCCGACGGGCGCGTTGTCCGCACGGAGCAGGGTCTCCTCCTGCGCTCTCTCCAGCTGTCTGACGGAGGGGTGTACCAGTGCACCTCCACCGAGAAGAACTTCAAGCACACGCTGGTCAAACTTCAGCTAGTGGTTCTTTCCGCCCGCACCGTCAACACCATCCAGACCGAATCCAGCGCTCCCCCTGCGCCGCCTCTCCAGTCCAGCGCCTGGACGCCCAGCGCAGAGCAGTACAAAGACCTGCTGACCATCCTCAGCCAACCAGAGATGGGCCTCATTAACCAGTACTGCCAGGACTACTGGCAGATGGGGGACGACCCCCTAGCCAGTGCACACAAGAAGAAGGACCTCAAGGAAATACAGAAGGACCTACGGAAGCCGCGGAACAGGAGACACCACCAGGAGCAGAGAAGCATGGCTGAGACATGAGAGGGAAAAACATCCCACTCCATCCAAACGGAGATTTCCCTGCCAGACTCGAGGTGGACCTCAAGGTCTCTGACTGCCATTACACACAAAATATTCAACGCATACCCGCAACCATTATGGCCGAGGAGAAAATAAACAGTACGTTTTTGAAAATGCATAGTATTTATTGTAGGCTGTACATAGTTAGATTCTGTGGATATCTTTGTATGGAAATAGAGCAAAAAAAAGTTTTGTGTATAGATCTGTGCAAATATTTTGTTATCATTGTACTTCCCTTCCAATATATTTATTACAATGGTATTCACACCATAAAACATAGTACGACTGTTATCATAAAACTTTGTGTATATACCACTAACCGGATAGTTGGACGTTTGAAACTCCTGATGGACAGTTTGACTGCGTTTGATGTTTTGATACCAGAGCTATGATGGAACTGCGTCCGTTGACTCTTTTAGCTGGGCACGTGTTCTTGTTCTGCAGATGTACGGATAAAGGAATTTCGAGTATTCTGTGACCTCCCAAAAGACTTTGAAAAACACTCATCTTTTAATCTTCTTGATCTTCCATATGTTGCTATGCTAATGTGTGTTAAATATAAAGTCGTTTCTGTGTGTTATATATTTGGTTCATTATTAATTACAGCCTCCTGTACAGTATGTACATCACTTTTTGTTTTGTTCTTTTCATTTATATAAATATGTACTATTGCACGCAAAGAATCTCAGAAAGCTGGGGGTTCAAAACCTGTCCATCTCTTTGTAGAGCAGAATTGTTTAAAATTGTTTTTTTTGGGGGTTTTTTCAAGCGAATTTTAAATATAAAACTCTCCAGACATTTTATGTATAAAAAAAAAGAAAAGAAAAGAAAAACAAAAAAACAATTAATAGGTGATCATTTGGAAGTGTTACATCATTTGGAACTAAACTTGTTTGCGTTTGCATGAACTGTATTTGTACTGTACAGATATGTAGTCAAATTCTGGATATGTTGCCGTGTTGCTGTATGGTCTTTGACATGAATCGAGAGTAAGAGAGAGACTGTTTTCTGAAGACAGAGGACTTTAACTAGTGATGGAATCAAGCACAATTACCTTATATGTGTGTGTGTGTGTGTGTGTGTCACCTCCGTTGTGTTTTCTCAGAACACTCAGCAGACAGGCTGTGTGAAATGGTTGTTGTAAATGTTTTTTCTTTCATTTATAAGACATTATTCATCACTGTGGTTTGTTCCATTGTTTTGTCTTTTTTTTTTTTTTTATCTAATGTGAAAAAGATCCAGAATTAGATGTTATAAACAGTTAATGTTATAGTAATGTATTTTTATTTGTTTTCTTTTCCATCATTGTCGTTGACTAATTAAAGTTATATATTTTATAACAAATATAGGTTGGTCTTTCTTCAGAAATGTTATTGGGTATATACTGTACTTACGTCTGAACCTTTCATTCACAAGCTTAATGTTAGATTGAAAAAGACATGAGTTTACAGTGCATAAAAAACCAATAGCTTTTTCACTTTTCACCAAAAGTGGATTAAGGAAGCTGCTGATTTGCATATTTTATGAACTGAGAAAATAGTACATTATTTGAGAACTTTACTTTAGGGTCATTCACAAGATGAATGACAATTGATAATGAAGTGTGATTTGTGCTCTCTTTCCAAACGTAATTCACAAATGTCATCACACCATACAGTAGAATTTTAAATAAATATTTGAAAACCTTGTGCCAAGTTTTTTTTTTATTTTATTTAAAAAAATCTGTAACTTTATTTTAATGTTCTTGTTACATGTTGCTTATGTAGTAACAACAGTAAATTATGCATAATTACAAAGCAAGTAAATGCTGTTAATTAAATGTATAATTACATTGTAACAAGGACACCTTAAAATAAAATGTAACCAACAATTCTGATCACTGAATTGAAGATTTTTGATTACACTTTATTTTAAGGTGTCCGTGTTACAGTGCAATTATACATTTAAGTACTGAGTAATAATAATTAACTACATGTACTTACTATATGGTTAGGGTTAGGTTGATGGTTTAGTTTAGGGTTAAGTGCATGTAATTATGCATAATTTATAGTTTTTACTATGTAACAATGATACAAACAACATGTTACTGTATCTTTATGTAGCACTGTGACATGACAATTCTCAAAGTTGGAAAAAAAAAAAGAAACACAGAAATGTCTTTCAAAATTCTTTGAACTAAACCAAGATAAATCTATCAAATAATGTGACGGTTGATTGTCTTGTTAATTACAGTCAGTCATGAGGGCAAAAACGTGGCATAAATGAATACAGAGATTTACGAACACATTTTTAACCCAGTGTAGCCAATGAAAGGCTTTCTTAGCACTTGTTTTTTAGATAAACTAAACTGTTTTTAAGCTAAACTAAATGTTTAGCATGATAAACGTGATCATATAATTAAACATTACTTGCATTAATGTTTATTTTTCCAGGTATACATTGAAATGAATATTTGCTACTAATAAAGTACATCAAAGAAAGTGTTCCTGTCACCTGTGATGCCTGTGGATTAAAATGTATCAATCTTCAGATTGGGGTCAATGAGCTGTCAGGTAAAAGACTAAAGCTCTTTAAACGCTGTGCTGCACTCTGTGTACACTGCATGGAAAATGCGAACTGATTCTGATGACTACAGTGGGAAGGTGAGATTAGAATTACTCATGGAGATTGCAGAACTTCCTCACATTCAGTCATTTTATAAAAAATAAAAAAAATCTTTCAGGCTATTTTGAAAAGCCAAAAATTTTGGCCATACAGAGGCAATTTGCTTTCACGATGTCAAGCATATTTTCACCAGAATATAGAGAGAGAAAACCACAATGGCAGGCAACACGAGGCCCATTTACTTCTCAGTCTTCTTCTGCCTTTTCTTGAAAAGCATACCATGCATCGGTTGATGACAATGTAACATTCACATTACACCACTCACACAGTCCTTTTTAATGTGCTCGTGAAGACACCGGTCAGCTTAGCGCCTTTTGCTGAGCGCAGCACCTTCTCCCTAAATCTGAGGTTAGATGACCTCTCCGTGCTTTGAATGCCTTCTGTCCTTGTTCTTCATTGGCCCCACCAACCCAGGTGGTCAGAGACATCCCCAAAATCCCTCTAAGACTCGAAACGATTCGTCAGGTCACCAAGATCCAGTCGAGGTGTGAGCTGTATCGTTGACAGCACCTGGAGGCCTCTGTGCAAGCGAGTGGTTATCCAGAAGGACTTCTTTTTTCCCTAATCAAGAGTCAGTATGGGGGCCGGGGCGAGCGCAGAGGAGAAGCACTCCAAGGAGCTAGAGAAGAAGCTGAAAGAGGACGCCGACAAAGATGCCAGGACCGTCAAACTTCTGCTGCTAGGTAACAACGCATGAGGGGACTCAAATGATTGTTCAAGTCCAAACATGAAGAACAGCTAATTGGCTAGATTTGAAAAATGGTATATAGTGGATTCGTTGTGTAGCCTTCCCATTTAAATCGTCATAATAAACAGGCGATGACTGAACGACATTTTATGTTTTATTAATTTCTTTGCTGTGATATGAAAGGAATATTAAATATCTAAAGCTTACACAGAAGAAATAAGATAATAAAATTGATGTCTTACTGAAAGTCAAACCAAAGTAGTGCTAAATAAACTGGAGACACAAAAATGACAGCATAGTTTATAAAAGTCTCTATATCTCAATATCCAAAATAAATGATCTCAAAACATTTTTCAGGCATGCGTGTACATTCATAAATGCCCGTGTCTTTGTCCGTGAAGTGATGTGGGTCAGGGTTATGGCACATCAAGCTTGAAGCGGCTTAGGGCAAGAATAATAAGCCTCAAGCCTCTTAATGTAATCCACAAAAAGATAAACAAAGACAGAGGAGAGAAGAAGGATGTATTCCAGCATTAATTCACTTATGCATGCCAAAATAAATCAAATATTACTGTGCGACTGTTCTAAACAAACATCTACAGTCTGACAAATCTCAGAGGTCCATTGAGGTTTTACCCCTCAAACACTGGCTCAATGTAGATCTATGGTTTTCAACCGGGTATTTGCAGACCTAGAGTTCAGTTGTATACTGTACAACACACACATATATATATATATATATATATATATATATATATATATTATGTGGTATATGTTAATGTTTTAGTGAAAAAAACATAGATTAAAAAAAAACAACCTTTTTTAATATTGGGGGTCCCTGGATTGGTTGAGAATCTGATTTCATGTTGACAAATTAAAACAAACAGAAACCAATTCTCATCACACTCACTTTGGCAGAATACAGCGCTGAGATTTCTTCTGTCAAATCAGTCTGCTCATAATTGAGCACATCATTTCAGAAATGTTATTAATATTCCCCATGAAATCCTTTCAAAACACTAATAGACTTTGTCTCATAACTTTGGTCTCATGATGTTTATTTCTCCTCCTTATAGCATAACTTGAACAGTCTACTATTACAATCTGGAATTTTAACTTGTTTGGGTCAGGTCATTACGATGTTTTTCAAATTTTTATAAAGAAATTTCATTTAGCAAGGACACATTAAATTAATCAAAATGGACAGTTGAGACATATTATAAAAGTATAATGTTGTTGAAAATTTCTATTTCTATATTTCAAATAAATGCTGTTCTCTTCAATTCATCAAGAATCCTGAAAACATACAGTACAGTCCAAAAGTTTGGAACCACTAAGATTTTTAATGTTTTTAAAAGAAGTTTCGTCTGCTCACCAAGGCTACATTTATTTAATTAAAAATACAGTAAAAAACAGTAATATTGTGAAATATTATTACAATTTAAAATAACTGTGTACTATTTAAATATATTTGACAAAGTAATTTATTCCTGTGATGCAAAGCTGAATTTTCAGCATCGTTACTCCAGTCTTCAGTGTCACATGACCCTTCAGAAATCATTCTAATATGCTGATCTGCTGCTCAAGAAACATTTATGATTATTTTCAATGTTGAAAACAGTTGTTTTTTCAGGATTCCTTGATGAATAGAAAGTTCAAAAGAACAGCATTTATCTGAAATACAAAGCTTCTGTAGCATTATACACTACCGTTCAAAAGTTTGGGGTCAGTAAGAATTTTTGAAAAGAAATTAAAGAAATGAATACTTTTATTCAGCAAGGATGCATTAAATCAATCAAAAGTGGCAGTAAAGACATTTATAATGTTACAAAAGATTAGATTTCAGATAAACACTGTTCTTTTGAACTTTCTATTCATCAAATAATCCTGAAAAAAAATATTGTACACAAATATTTTGTACAATTGTACACATTAAATGTTTCTTGAGCAGCAGATCAGCATATTAGAATGATTTCTGAAGGATCATGTGACACTGAAGACTGGAGTAATGATGCTGAAAATTCAGCTTTGCCATCACAGGAATAAATTACTTTGTGAAATATATTCAAATAGAAAACAGTTATTTTAAATTGTAATAATATTTCACAATATTACTGTTTTTTACTGTATTTTTAATTAAATAAATGTAGCCTTGGTGAGCAGACGAAACTTCTTTTAAAAACATTAAAAATCTTAGTGGTTCCAAACTTTTGGACTGTACTGTATATCATCATTCCCACAAAGATATTAAATATTAAACAACATGATAAGAAGAAATGTTTCTTAATTAATTATCCATTACTATTTTCCTTTCAGGTGCTGGTGAGTCGGGGAAAAGCACAATTGTCAAACAGATGAAGTAAGTGCAGAGAAAGTGTTTCAAAGTGTATGAAAATACAATGAATTGGATTACATGAGACTATCCTCAATCATGATTCATATTAAGTGCTCTTTTCTATCATAATCAATTAATAACTACATCAATTAATAGTCTATTATTTTCCATCACAGAATTATCCACAAAGATGGTTACTCCGTCGAAGAGTGCATGGAGTTCATTATCATCATCTACAGCAACACTCTGCAGTCTATCCTGGCCATTGTGAGGGCCATGACCACACTCAACATTTCCTATGGAGATGCTTCTGCACAGGTGCTCTACAGCATTCATTAGCCATTTACAGAAATAAAAGGTTACAGTATGGAATATACAGTTGGTGATATCAGAGTGTAATACCAGAGTACTGAATGATTATCCTAGGTTATTTCAATAATACCATTGTATTTCCAATGTACCATGGTATTGCCCATCCACCTTGTGCAAAAATATATTAGGAGTGTTTAACTAAACTATGTACCTAACCTTAACCCATGTAGTTACCTTATATTACCAAGTACTTTCTTGGGTAAGTTCACTGTAAGTACACATACTGTAAAATATAGTGCATCCGCACCTATTGCAGTCATGTTTTGTTGCAAAACACTTCGGTTGCACGCTTTGTTACAGTATGTGCACTTGCACTGTACTCACAGTCTACTTAACCACGAAAGTACTGAGTAATGTAAGGTAACTATAGGTTATAGGTTTAAGGGTAGCTTCAGGGTTAGTTAGTACCTAGTTATTACCCAGTTAGTGTCATTACTACAATAAGTACATAGTATGTACATGTGAAACAGGACTGTAAAATAAAGTGCTACCAACTCTACTGTAGTGGGATATGGGTAAGGTCAGGGACAGGTTTGGTTAGGTTTAATGGGTTAAGGCTTTGAGGGGTCAACATTGTAATTATAAATGCAATAAAGATGTAATAACATGTAGGTACTTTTAAATGTAAAAACATTTTTGTAAGTGCATTGTATCAAATGATTAATATAAATTAAGAAACATACCTCAAACATATAACAACCTATAGCTAGAATATGGTAAATGTAACAGACTTGCGTAAAAATGTAAAAATGCGTAGGTGTCCCACATGAACTGAATTCACTCTATATAGTACACAATGTACTCTAAAGGTGTTTTTTTAATCTCCTGCCAATTGTTCTTTCATCAAAACCATAATGAAAGCAATTTGATAGCATATTTGTCAGATTATACAACAAAACATAATTGTTTGTAATAACTGAAGGATTTACGAAATTACATTATTATTATGAGAGGTCATGACAGTCTCTTTCTTTTAATAGTCTCTTTCATTTCTATCAAATCATGAATGATTATACAGGATTTAAAGGGATAGTTCACCCCCCAAAAAATGAAAATTCTTTCATCATTTCCTCACCCTCATGTTGTTCCAAACCTGTATGAGTTTCTCTCTTATGCTGAACACAAAAGAAGATATTTTAAAGAATGTTGGTAATCAAGTATCTGACGGCAGCCATTGACCTCCATAGACGTCAATGGCTACCGTCAACTGTCTGGTTACCAACATACCAACATTGTTTTGCGATCAGCAGAAGAGAGAAACTCATACAGGTTTGGAACAACATGAGGGTGAGTAAACGATGAAAGAATTTTCATTTTTGGGTGAACCATCCCTTTAAAGTCACAGAGCTCTCAGTTTCAAGGCATTTGTGTAGCAGCTAATGCTTAAACACCTTTAGATACAATACTTTTTACCTGTTTTCTGCAGGATGATGGAAGGAGGCTGATGCACTTAGCGGACACCATCGAGGAAGGCTCCATGCCCAAGGAGCTGTCAGACATCATCCTGAGGTTGTGGAAGGACTCGGGTATCCAAGCGTGCTTTGAAAGGGCCTCCGAATATCAGCTCAACGACTCTGCCGGATAGTACGGACCCCTAATTAGTCTTTTAAAGCATTAAATACCAGTCACCAAGGCTTTAATGTCCATGATCAAAATTATCTTTGAAACATGAAGTATAGGAAAATATTGTATTGATTCTCTTTATCTCCAAGCTATCTGTGTGACCTGGAGAGACTGATCCAACCTGGCTATGTCCCTACTGAACAGGACGTCCTGCGATCAAGAGTGAAGACCACCGGTATCATCGAGACCCAGTTCGGCTTAAAGGACCTCAACTTCAGGTACACTAAACAAAGTCACCTCAGAAAGAGCCTCCCCAATAATGACAATGGCATGAAGTTAAACTGCCCAACGACCATCATCATCTCAAGAGAGAAAAAAACATTTTTAATAATGTAAATGTTTTAAGAACAATTAAACGAGAATGGACACCAATGTCATATTAAGTGATGTTCTTGGTCTGCAGGATGTTTGATGTGGGCGGTCAGCGCTCAGAGAGGAAGAAGTGGATCCATTGCTTTGAAGGTGTGACCTGTATCATCTTCATCGCTGCATTGAGCGCATACGACATGGTGCTGGTGGAGGATGATGAAGTGGTAAATTTCCATTTGCGGTCCAAGAATGAAACTAACAGTATTACTACAGTATTACTTTGGTGCATTTTAGTAACAGAAACCCTGTTTTTCCTGTACTTTCAACCAAAGAACCGAATGCATGAGAGTCTCCACCTGTTCAACAGCATTTGTAACCATCGTTACTTTGCCACCACATCCATTGTGCTCTTCCTCAACAAGAAGGATGTCTTCTTGGAGAAGATCAAGAAAGCTCATCTGAGCATGTGCTTCCCTGATTATGATGGTGAGACCTCGAAACAGCATCAATATAACCAGAAACAAAAAGCTTGATTCTTTAACATACAAGTTCTAAAAACATGAACATTTTCAGTGGGGATAAATCATGGAACAACACTTCTAATTATTAAGAACCAAAGGTCAAAATTAAGATACCATTTTGTGAAATGATATGCGAAACTATGCTAAAAAAATATAATGCATACCTCTCTCAGGTCCCAACACCTTTGAGGATGCTGGTAACTACATCAAGGTGCAGTTCTTAGATCTGAACTTGCGACGAGACATCAAAGAAATCTACTCCCACATGACCTGTGCCACAGACACAGAGAACGTCAAGTTTGTGTTTGATGCCGTAACAGACATTATCATCAAAGAAAATCTCAAAGACTGCGGTCTCTTCTAAACAAGCCATACGTGGGAAGAGGTGAATATGTTGTAATAGTAATATAATATGATAAGTATTGCATTATGTTGTTCTAGCATATCAAACATCAATACAATTTCTATATGTGCATAATTAAAGTGTCATTCTTCTTTTACAGAGTGGCTTAATCAACAAAACCCAATACTGACCCATTGCCCCTTCTCGTTTTCCTCCCTGGGTAATGAGGAATTCTCCAACGCACACATCCACATCCACACACACACACACACCCACACACACACAAGGGAATTGAATTGATTGCATCTAGAAGAAATGATATTGTTGCAGTTGGGATCTACATTTGATTAAACACTCTGCATTTAATTAAATATCAGAGCCTAATACATATTCATAGCAGCAAGTCATATATAACAACACATGCAGCCTCACCCTGTTTGAAGACCTGGCTCTTATGAGGGGTGTATGGGGTTTGGCCCTATTAGTTTTCCGCAGTGATCTATCCTGTAGATTTGCAACTACATGCAGCTGCAGACCAAATAACGAAACTTCTGAAACACCTGCATATGCACTTCAGCGTAATGTTTTGCAAGAGCACATTATGAAGTCCAGAGTATTTCAGTTATATGTTATAGCAGGTACTAACTGTATAAAGTTCATACTTAAGCTGATTGAGAAAACTTTACTGGGATGCAAAGTTCTGTTATTAACAGAGGGGTTATATCATGTTATGTCCCATGATCAGAATCTCTATGTAAGATGGATGACTTGGATGAAAAGATAGCTTGTAATAATATTTCAGTAAGATGCTTAGCTCAGGAGCACGGTTAGCTAGCTCTGAGACGAAGAACAATGTTTGAGTGAATTGATTAAATTACGACAGCAAATATTGATTAAAAGGGCACAACTGACTGCAAAAATCATAAACATCCATGTAAATGTAAATTGAATGAATAAAGCTTCTGTAGAAAAGATTGAACCTGATGTGTTTGTACTTTAAGCGTCCTGGTTGATGATGGGATGATCCGGTGTGCTTACATAATATATTAGTATGTTATTAATAAATATTGATTATATTTACAGTACTGTGCAAAAGTCTTAGGCCACCACCAGCTTTGTTGTTTTAGCAATGTTTTAATGACCATCCATATTTATTTTGTAGTCTCTTTATTACAACACAAACAGAAAATACAGGAAATACGTACACAAAATGTAAAAAAAATACCAAAAAAAAAAAAAAAGAAAATTTTTTCTTTAAGCAAAAATCAGTATTTAGTGTGACCTCTTAGACTTCTTCCATTTTCACAAAAATGAAACTCTGAGAAAGTTTTCTTGGCCTAGAAGTTTTCCATCCCATTTAGGTTTAAGAGAGCCAGTTCCTGCTGTTGCTCAAGTGTCAGGGGAGGTCACTAAATACTTGCCACTTAGGTATATAAAAGCTGTTTTTTTCCCTGTTTTTTAATACTGCATACAAATTTACTTTATCTTCTGGTTATATTCTAATAAAGACACAGAGAAATAATTATATGGTTATTATATCATTGCTAAAACGGTGGCCTAAGACTTTTGCACAGTACTGTATGTACATTTTATCATCAATTTACTGATTTATACTTAACTTATATTTAATTATAATATTAATTTATAATTTATTTCCTAGCATATACAACTTCCATAACATTAATTTCATTTAGAATTATTTGTTTTATGAATATAGATTTTTTTTTATTATTTCATATATTATGAAAATTATGTGCACATTTAATGACATAATAATAAAATATAATTTTAATAATAAATATAATATTTTATTTTTGTTTAATTATATAAAAAATATATTAATTATTTGTAAAAATGTGGTGCCCCTTAAAGGTGCCCTAGAACTTTTTAAAAAAATATGTAATATAAGTCTAAGGTGTCCCCTGAATGTGTCTGTGAAGTTTCAGCTCAAAATACCCCATAGATTTTTTTTAATTTTTTTAACTGCCTATTTTGGGGCATCATTATAAATGAGCCGATTCAAGGCTACTGGCCCTTTAATTCTCCTGCTCCACGCCCACAGAGCTCGCGCTTGCCTTGAACAGTGCATAAACAACGTTTACACAGCTAATATAACCCTCAAATGGATCTTTACAAAGTGTTCGTCATGCATGCGGCATGCATGCATCGGATTATGTGAGTATTGTATACTGTTATATTGTTTACATTTGATTCTGAATGAGTTTGAGGCTGTGCTCCGTGGCTAACGGGTAATGCTACACTGTTGGAGAGATTTATAAAGAATGAAGTTGTGTTTATGCATTATACAGACTGCAAGTGTTTAATAATGAAAATAGCGACGGCTCTTGTCTCCGTGAATACAGTAAGAAACGATGGTAACTTTAACCACATTTAACAGTACATTAGCAACATGCTAACGAAACATTTAGAAAGACAATTTACAAATATCACTAAAAATATCATATCATGGATCATGTCAGTTATTATCGCTCCATCTGCCATTTTTCGCTATTGTTCTTGCTTGCTTACCTAGTCTGTTGATTCACCCGTGCAGATCCAGACGTTACTGGCTGCCCTTGTCTAATGCCTCGATCATGGGCTGGCATATGCAAATATTGGGGGCGTACATCCCGACTGTTACGTAACAGTCGGTGTTATGTTGAGATTCGCCTGTTCTTCGGGGGTCTTTTAAACAAATGAGATTTATATAAGGAGGAGGAAACAGTGGAGTTTGAGACTCACTGTATGTCATTTCCATGTACTGAACTCTTGTTATTTGACTATGCCGAGATAAATTCAATTTTTCATTCGAGGGCACCTTTAACACCAGTATCTGCAGGTTTATTAATGGATCTGTTCCAGTGGCTTTGTATTAGTGTTATAAATATTCTAAATATATTTATATTCAAATATCGGGGGGTTCAATACAACTTAAAAATATACAGTTTAAACTGTGCTTAATAGAATGACTGTAGAGTATCACTCGCTGATGTGAAAAAGATTCTATTTTGTGCCTTTTGCAGTTTCAACTCAATCATGTTAGACTGTCAAACAGTTTCGCCAAGTCATGGTTTTAATTTTGATTTGATAAAATGCACAGTGTAGACATCCACCTTCGTCTCTTTGGACTAAAGGTTAAATTACAATAAAATCAACAAGCAGATCAACATTAATCTAATCAACTTTAATTAGAATACTTGTATTTGATAAAAACAAATCTGAATAAATATCAACCCCTAATTACTGAGAGTATCCTCCATATGTTCCCCAAGGAAATTATAATCTGTAATAACAACAAAATTAATTCTTCTCTCTTAAGAATGCTGATCGTACTCCGAATCCCTTATTTTTGACTTTTGTTCAGAAAACATATGCACCAACATTTAAGCATTAAAAGAGAAAAAGTTAATGTTACTGACACATTACATGCATATCACCTCTGAGTGACTGCATTATGGCAAACTACTGATCCTGAGGACTGAAGAAAAATGAAAATTGCAAATTGTTAAAGGCACATGGTTTTTTTTTTGTTTTGTTTTTTGTTAAATAATGTCATATTTGGTCCAAGATTTGTTACATTTTTAATGCACGTAAATGTTTGCTTGTTTGTTTACACACAAAATAGAGGAGTGGAGACAAATTACTACTTGTCCAGACCTAATCGAGAGAGAATCTACGGCACTTCCTCGACCCGCTGTGTGAAATGTACCAAATTATATGAGGTTTGCTCTGTCAAAATACATGAATGAGTGGAGATTTTAAACTTACCAAACGTGTATGCTACATGACCTTTCTAATTTTATCACAATACACTGACAGCAACAACAGAATGGGTACAGCTGGAATTATGAAATCATGCAATGCACTAAAAAAAATAGGCCACAGTGTTCTACACCTTGCAAACCAAGGCGAAAAATGAACAATGAAGAAACGAATAATGTGTCATATTGCAAAGTGAAAAAAGTCATTAGAATGCAGTTTGATTTGTAATAAGTGAAGCCCATCTGTTGTGCATGTTCCTGAAAGGCGTATACTGGATAAACAACTGTTTTTCTAGTATAAAGCTTATTTGAGAGCTTGTTCCTTGAGAAGAAAATCTGAAACATTCATACCATCTCTCAAACGATTAGAGCCCTTTATAATACTAGGTCAAGTTTCATTAAACATGGCACTGAAGAAAACGTGTAACACACTGAGTGTAAACACTCGATGCACAATGCAGAAGCCGATCTTTCCCTATGAATAAAAAACAATTATGCGATGGATTTTACGATTCTGAAGAGTCAAACTTCCCTGAATGTACTTTATGCTGTGGACTTTGCTGGTTGGATCTGAATGTAACCAAACCCAGTCCAGCTTAAGAATGACACTTCCGTGTACAAAAAAAATAAAAAAAAAAAAAAAATACAACACCACAACAAAACATACTGGTTGATTTGTTGACCAAATACCTTGCCACTCCATGTGCAAAAAGAGACTGTAAAGTTCTCTGATCGGAGAGTTATTGAACCCCTCCAGGGGGTTTGTAAGTGTTGAGACCTCCAGGGGGCAGTACTGATGTCAGGACAGCCCCACCATGTGGTCTATTTGCCTCATGTATATGCTCTTTAGAGGAAGGCCATAACGTCTCTCTTCAGGAATCCTTTCACACTATTGGACAAATGAAAATATGTCATTCTTATTTCTATGACCACTTTCAAGATTTCATAATGTCCCTGACAAAATACCAGATTAAACACTTTAAAAACAACATTTTAATGTTGTTCAAACTTAAAAACTTAAAGTTTATATTTTCAGATTTGAAAATGTGCCCTAAGAAGCTGAACAAAGATAACAAAAACAAAGCTGGTAATGGCTGATTGTAATTCATTAAAAATAAATAAATAAATAAATTAATAAATTAATTAATTAATTAAAGGGGTCATGACATGGCAAATCAAATTTGCCTTTAGGCAAGGTTTTTGTACCATTAAAACATTCTGCAAAATTCTTAAAATGTCCTCTTTATAACAAACAATGCATTTATTAAGCTCCAAAAATGGCTTGTTTTGATATTGCAGGATCTGTGATGTCACACAGGCAAATACATTTGCATATGATTGCCTCCAGAGCAAGGCATCAACATATATACACATCATCACAGCACAGGCCCCACCCACTGGCATTCAGCTGCTTAACGACTGACATTTGCCTATTCCAGATGAGAGTCGCATTGAGTCGAGTAAAAAAGCAAATAGAACTCATTATAATCACTGACATGGTCTACACTGACTGAATACATTATACAGAAGTGTATCTTGAGTCTGTTGACAACAGGACAAATGGAAGAGTGAAAGAAAATTCACTTTGACACATCCAGTATAAACAGATCATTTGCATCTCTCTACAGACTTCAGAAGGATCCCAGCATTGGAAACAAATGGATGGTTTATTTTAATTGTGTCCCGTATCTCATCAGAGGATTATATGTTTGTTCGGAGCATTTTGTTTTGGAAATGAGGCACAGTGTAATGGAGAGTTTGCAAAGAAAGTTTTGTTGAAAGATGAAGAAGCACACTGAATTGGATCTGACAGCAGCTGCATCACAAAGAGTAAGTATGATTTTTTTGTCTGTAAATTAGCTTTAAATGGATGTTTTCAAAACACTTACTCATATGCAATAGTGAGTAGGCGTTGATACAGTTTTCTTTGCAATTACGTTAGCCAATCATAACCCCTAAAGGGGCCACCCCTTAAAAACAGATCATTTCAGACAGAATGAGGGGGAAAATAATCATTTTCAGCATATATATTAGTCAAAAAACATAACATAAGTAAACCTCAAAGTACGTTTAAAAAATCCATGTCATGACCCCTTTAATTCACATATTTCACTATTAGTGCAGTCTTAAGAAACTATTTTCAGTGAATGAATCATCATTCACATCTAATCACTGAATCCTTTCTTTATAAACGAGGTGACTGCTTTGCTTTTTTTTGTTTTGTTTTGTTTTTTTGTGTGTGTTTTTTGTCTGAAAAATCAGCATTTAAGTGAATATCCATAAAGGGCAGGTTGTGAAGGAGCATATAATTGACTGGACAAGCTCATATTCATATTTATATTCATAAATGGGGCGACTGTTAGTGTGTATAAAACCAATTTCTTACGTTGCTTATGTTTGCTGGGGGCTCTTTGTTGGGCTCTTCACATGGGAATTGCTCTTCCCAACTTTTCTCTCTGAAGCGTTGATCTATCGGCACTACATGGCCTTCTGTAGTGAAGATGTACTTATTCTCAGACTTGTGCAGTGGGTTGTCTTCATCAAAGAGCTGTAAATTATTGTGAAATATAATTTAGTGATTGACATGGCAGCTGCAAGAAACTTGACAATGTTTGACTGATAAAGTTGACTGACCATGTTTATAGTTTATAAAGTTACTAGATATAAGTGAGAATAGAAAAATTTAAAAGGGAGAACCATATAGAAGCAGACAACTAACCAAATAAAGGTATTTGCAGGTTTCGCTGAGGAAAAAACTCTCCATGCGATCTTCTTTGGACTTATCCACCACGTGATGGAGAGTGGCATAACCACACCTGAGAAACAGTCAAACAAAACATCTGTCCTGAGAACATGCCAGTCTCCCAATCAAATCACTTCCTGACATTTGAATCCACATACCTGACTTTAGTATTTTTTTCGAGGCTTTCAAGAATGTCCATCCCAACATGAAGATAAAAAGGATTCTTGGTTGCCTGTAGAAAGACGAGTTCATCGTTAATTGTACTGTAATGCTGCAGAGTCTAAAAATCTGGTTATAATCCAAAAACAGCAGTTAGAAAAGTTTGTACCTGATAGAGCAGGTATGTGGATTCCACTAGTTCAGGTCTTAAAGGGTAGAAGAGGACATCTGGGGCCTGAAGCTGCCAGTTGTATCTCTCAGGAAGAGCCCCGAAACGCTTCCAGATTGCATAGTAGAAGGCATGAAGGCAAATGGCGTTTTCAACATCACCATTCAAAACCTGAGCAACAGAAATGTGTCCCTGGTTAGAAACCCTGGTTAATGAACTGAATGAAAAAAGGCTATCAGCAGGTCTGGTTTTAGTTCAACAGTCCAAAGTTCAGTTCTGTATGAGCTAGAGTAAAATAGTATCTACAGATATAACTGAAACACTGTTCAACTAGTTGAACAACTGGATTTTCATATTAGATAAGTTTATTACTAAGACAGTTGCTTTTTTTTTTTTTTTTATACATAGGCAGCTGCTTTAGAGGAAATAGAAACAAAACTTCATAAGGGGCATAAATAAATAGGGAGCATATGCATACTAAGCTAACGACACAACACAACACACACATTTTTTTTTTTTTTTTTACTTTTGAGGGGGAATTTTTTATAATTACCTTATTAAAATCTACTTGAATCTGTGCAACTGTGTTGTTCAAATACCTACATTTAACCAGTTACTTTAAAATCAATCACAATTCTAAAGACCGTTATGAATGAAATTTTTTCATCAACTAAAGCCATTTTTACACTGCAAAGGTGGAACAGAATCTGCATCAAAAAACATGAAATCATTATAGGGGTGAAGCTGCAATATCATGACAAAATCATTATGGCTGATTATTGCTCTGATCAATTGTACTGAAGATTATTAAGTCGACAAAGGTTTTTTGGTGGGAAAACATTCACATATTCTGGCTAAAGACAAAACAAGCTAAAAACCATTAATGAATTTGTTTATTGCTTGTTACAGATTAGAAAAAAGACTTAACATTGGTAATTATAGTAACATGAAAAACAAAATGGTTATTCAAACTGGGAATATAGCTATTACATTAAGAAAGTGATCAAAGAATTCTGGAGCAGTCAATGACCTCCATGACTAATTGTGAGATATGCACTTTCACAAAAACTCCCCATATCATATCTGAAACTGTCTATACTGCAAGATGAATCTCTTACTTGCATCTTTTCTGCATTTTGTTGTTTATGATGATAAGAGAGAATTCACATGAGATCAGATTTAGAATTCAGTCAGTGAGCATGTGCAACCCTCATTGTATTTGCTTGTTGACGAATCACAACACCTCTGGTTGGACAATGCATTCCTAAGCTTAACAGAAACGTGTGTGGTGTAATTGGTTATAATGCTCAACACTGCAAACTACGCATAAAAGAAAATGATGTAACATATGTACTCTACAAATCTGTAAATGTAATGCCTTAATCTTCATATTTATAGGCAACGCTTCAAATTACAGTTAGACTATTTTCTTTGACTACTTTCTAGTCTATGGTTAGACTAATTTCTTTATTTGATGTCTTTCAGAGTGGATGAAGCCTTCATTCATGCCACTAAGACATTCTACAGATGGTGGCACCAGGACCTGATTTTGTGGAGTTGGGGGGATTTTTAATCAAAAAGTTAATTTAAATTTAATCATAAAATTATTATTGTTTTGCATTAATGAGTGCAGTTACTAATAATATTACATGTTTGTTTATTGGAAATGACAGTAAAACACTAAGCTTGAACTGAGATGCAAATAAAATTAACTTTTATTAACAACAGTAATGTGTAAAAACTTTTATAAGAAAATGTAAATATTCTACTCTTGTAAAATATACCATTGTTTCTTTTATGTTTTTCATATGCAACAGAAATGGCAGCTCTTGTCAGTTGGGCAACATGGTGGAAAAAAAGGTCAGTACAATTTTTTTAATGTTTATAAAAGAAGTCTCACCAAGGCTGCATGTATTTGATCAAAATACAGTAAAAACAAAAATATTTTGAAATTTTATTATGATTTAAAATAACTATCAATGTTAAAAACTGAGCTGCTTAATATTTTTTATGGAAACTGACTTTTTTTTTCAGGATTCTTTAATGAATACAAAGTTTAAAAGAACAGCATATATTTGCAATAGAAATCTTTTGTATTAATGTAAAAGTGTTTACTGTCACTTTGGATCAAATAATGCATCCTTGGTGATTGAAAGTATTAAAAATAAATGAATAAAAATGTACTGACCCCAAACTTTTGAATGTTAATGTATATTGCTTTTTATAATGTAATAATGCCAAGTTTTAGAACTTTTTTCTTGATTACTTAAGAACTAAGGCTAGACTGTATTTAGAATGTACTGTAATTAGATGATATAAAGACAATAGAGAGATTGAACGAGAGAAGCAGGAGACAATTAAGACTCAGTTCAGACCTGTAGCCCAGGGAAGAATGCCTGCAGAGAGTCAATCCATGTGTTCATGATCTGTCCATTAAACATGTTCACATTCACATAAAGAGGTGGGTCGCCCTCTCCTTCATTACACGCCTCTCTTCTGTAAAAGGTAAAAAAAAGAAAAAGTGCACAATTAGAACCAGGATGTGTCAACAAAAGCACAAAAATAGTTTAATAAGGAATCATTAATGCAGACCCTGAGGTGTCACGCTAGAACTTCTGCATATCTGTGTAGCTATATAAAATTAATTAAAACCTTAAAATGTCAGTCTAGACCTTAACCAATCTGAATGACGCATTCACATCCAAGAATGTTTATAATGAATTAACTTGCAAGCAATACACTCATTGGCTGCAAATCATGCCAAACAACCACAGATTCCAGGTGACACACTTTATCTGCAGGTGGTTAGAGACCCACATGCAAACTCCTTTGGTCTTTGTAAGCTCAAACTGCAGCCACAAGCAGCTGTGGTCACACATGCACATGTTTATAATCACCCTCTTCTCAGGTGGCTCTGAATGCTCTCGTAAGCTGCAGAGAACATCCTGTAATCTTCTTTCTCTCCAAATAAGATGTAAGACTTGAGGAGGTACTCATAGAATGAGTCCATGCCGGCACCAAGACCGCTCTGCTTCCCTACCCACTGACCAGTCTGAATGTTCACCACATTCCCTGAAAAAGCGACAAAAGAATCATCACTGGTCAGACAAAGACACGTGATCACAAATAAAAGATACTGGATCCAAAACAAAAGAAAAAGAAAAGGACTGTAGTCTGTAGTTATTGTTTAAGGAAGGACTACAGACTTAAAACCACTTACCCAACAGCCCAGTTTCATTGCTTCTCAAGTTCCACAGAGCTTTAACAGCCCGCCGGGCGACCCACTCAAATGTAGAGTCGCCAATCAGACGGCTAAGAATGCCAAACTCCACGAGCAGAGAGCCCGCCCCTGCCGTACACGTCTCATTAATGCTGTCAGGAGGGACACCTTTCTTTAAATTCACCTGCACAAAAACATGGTAAGATACAAATGTCAAATGCAGCAAAAATTAGGCCATGTTTCTAAAATAGCTCTATGTAAGTGGGCCTGACCCTGGGATAGGGGATGCCTGTGCTAGTGTTCTCAAAGGCAGGTAGCAGTCGAACAGCTAGGTCATGTGCCAGGTGTAGCAGCTCATTGTCATAGTCCTTCAGCCCTATGTCCCCAAATGGATGCCGTGGGTCAGTCAGCAGAATATGGGCCGAGATCAAACTGCCAAGGATTCTGAGAAGGGAACAAATATATCAGTTACTTCCTCTGTGCGGAAATAGGTGGTTAACAACAAAGATGCCATTTTGAACACATTTTTCACCCTTTTTTTTTTAAGTGTGAATGGAAACAGTAACAGATCAACCTCTACACAAACCTGACAAACCTCTATAACATTATTTCATCCATAGAACAAAAAAGGAGAATGTTCACACTTCTTATTTCCATACAGTGATTGAATGAGAATGGATAGATTTCCTTTATTAACTAATCGTCTCATGAGGGTGTTGACATTTTACAGACTGAATAAAAGAGGGAAACACTGCACCTAATGTTGGCCTCAAAGACTTGAACAGTGGAGTCCTTATCAAAAGAGACCGTCTCAATCACCAGCTTAACAGCTCGATGGAACTCGGTCACATTTCCAAGCACCTGCAGAAATTAAAAACAAACAAGGGAGTACATTATGCAATGTACAGTACATGTTTATGACTTCTGAATTAAGCTGAGGTGACACGGAAGTGAGGAATTCCTGAGATTATCTGAAATTAATAGTCCTCGAACAAGACAGTTTGTTAAGATGAGGCCATTCATCTGTTGATATGGATTTTTATAACTCAAAGTTAATCATAGGTGCAGATAAATTAAAAGGTTGATTGTTGGGACACACAGAAAGCTGCTACTCCCTCTTGTAGTGAAGGATTAAGAATGGGCCTTATTCATGAAACATGACCAAAACGAATTTTAGCAACAGTTTAAAAAAACGACTGTAATTTATGTTGTTGAACAAAATGTGAATGTTTTTTTAAGTAACACAAACCACAGACCTTATTTTACTCATAAATCATAAACCAGCATCTTTGGGAGGGAACCCTGTGCTGGATTTTAGGACTATAAACAGATGGGTTCACATTATTCTATTTTTAGAAGATTATACTATAGAGCAGTTTAGCTGATTTTCGTTGCAAAATTAGATGAAATAACATACTTTACTAATAGTATGAAAACCAAACAAATTACTTTAAAATTAGAAGGCTTGTGCAATTATCAGTGTTAAATAGTTATTTCTAACTCTTGAGGATTAAATAGAACTGATTTAACCGCAAGTCATCTGTTTAAGAGGCCGACTTACCAACAGCGTATCAAGAGCATCGATGAGGGTCAAAGAGTAGTTTCCAAGAACATCATTGATGTTGATATTTGACCTAGGTGAAACACACAAGCAAATAGATCCTTAGGTCCATTAGTTTTTGATATGCTGTTATTATTCAAATACATTGGGTACATGAAACCAAAAAATCTGTGGTGCCGGATATGAAAGAGATATTTCTCCTTTTCCATGCCTTAAAGGGATAGTTCAACCAAAAATGAAAATTGTCATCATTTACACACCCTCAAGTTGTTCTAAACCTGTAGGAGTTTCTTTCTACTTTTATATAAGAAGATATTTTGAAGAATGTTGGTAACCAGACGGTTGACGGTAGCCATTGATATCCATAGTATTTTTTTTTTCCTACTATGGAAGTCAATGGCTACCGTCAACTGCCTGTTTACCAACATTCTTCAAAATATCTTTTGTTTTCAACAGAAGAAAGAAACTCATACAGGTTTGGAACAACTTGAGAAGAAAAAAAAAAAAAAAAAACTTTTCATTTTTGGGTGAACTATCCCTTTAAATGGTCTACTACCCACAGACCTTGGGGCTGATTAAAAAGTTTCTATTTGTTACTCATCTGTTATCAACTGACTAAAGGAAAAAGCTTGATTAGCAACATATTTTGGAACAAGTGCATTTGATTCACAGGGAAATTCTTTACCAGAACAATGTGTGGAAGCAAAGATAATAAAGAAACTCTGAAAAGTGTAGATGAATATATTCATATACACAGGTCATACAGATATCAAAAGATCCAAGAGCAAGGATAATGACATTTTACAGCACATTTTAAGGTGTGTGTGTGTGTGTGGTTTCATGAAACATTAGATAGACGTTTTAAAGGTTGCTATGGATTAGTCAGTAACTTACGGGTTGAGCACGTCAGGCCCGCGACCTTCACAAGCTATAGGGTTCAGTTCATCCTCTGGAAAGGCAAACTTCATGTAGTTGTCATATCCGAAATAAAACATGTCTCGCGCCATTTCCCTCATCTTGACTTTCAGCGCGTCAGGGAAGGAGCTGTACTTTCTGTCATATTCATCTCTGCCCTCCTGAAAGAAGCTGAGGTAGGATTTCTTTGGTGAATTCCCATTAATCTTGGAGCAGGTCTTTGCTTGAGGGTTTCTGTGGTCGTACATATGCTGTGGCCAGGCGTTAGTTTTGACGGTGGCTCTCTCGCCATCGTTGAGAAGTTCAATTTTATGCAAGTTGAACGTGAATTTAATGGGGAAGTCAAAGCCCCAGCTGGGTCCCAGTCCAAACACTAGCCACACCGCGCAATTCAGCAGCACTCTCAAAACAAGAAGACCCACGACTATTGACCTCCATTGCATCTTTGCCTGCTGTCGGCCTTAAAAGTCATAATTTACTTCGACGTTGCGACTTACCGAAGCGCAAAAGTAACAGTTTTCCTCCTGCTTTCAGTTCTCACACACTTCCTGTCAACAAACCAGCCCCTCCCTGATCCTCAACGCTGATTGGTCAGCCACCGTCAACGTCATGAGGGAGAGGGCGAATAGTTGATATAGGCGTTTCTCACACAAGCGGTAAGCAGCGGAGATGTCGTGGCAGCTAAAATAAAAGCATCCCTGCATTTCTAAGCCAATGAGAAAATCACATGTGTGATGTGACGGAGTACATACAGTCTTATCTTGAATGTTTAGTTTTAACAACTGTTATATAACCATTACCACCTCTACTATGACCTAATAATAATACTAAATGATACTGGTAAAAAAAAAAATATTTTTTAAAAATGTATGTAATAATAAATAAATAGTGAAATACTTATATTTTTACATTTTTTTATTTAAATTAGTTTTTATTAATAGTAGCAGTATAAGAATGTTGTGTTAACAATTAGCATCAAATAAAATGTTGATATACGTAAACTAGAAACTATGCAAACAGTAATAGCACTTTTAATTGTTTTTAGTAACTATAAAGAATTTATGAAAAAACTAAACTTTAAACCAAACAAGTTTGAGTACACGTTGTAGATTGATTTTAAATGTAAATAGCAATAGCAGTTTTTTGTTGTTTTTAGTATTAGCTGTCTGAAATACAAAAAAACAAAAAATGCTGCACTTTTATAACTTGAAATTTGAAAACTTGAGATAGCATATTTAGGATCTACTGTATAATGTTAATGCTCAGTTTTAGATATGATTACTTGAATGACCACAACATGATAAAAAAAATAAATAAAATGAAATCAGCCACAACAATGCAATATTCCTCCTACATGTTGACAATCTATTTATTGGTTCATTGTATTTACAAAAGTGCATTTATAATAGTGGGGTTTCCAACATTTGCCTCTTTTCACAAATATTTAGTTGATAATGACAACAGTACAATAATCTACCTTAAAAAGCATGCCTTCGGTTCTTGCAGTTCGAAGTAAGCCGTCTTTATCCAATCTAGTTCCAGGCAGGCACACCCGGTATACTGTTTAGCTTGAGGGACAGGTACACTGCACAAGGCACTTTAACTTCA
This sequence comes from Megalobrama amblycephala, assembly GCF_018812025.1. NCBI lineage: Eukaryota > Metazoa > Chordata > Actinopteri > Cypriniformes > Xenocyprididae > Megalobrama > Megalobrama amblycephala. The sequence continues at coordinate 4,023,704 of NC_063051.1, forward strand.
CCTACTCTCTCTCAGCTCATGAACAGGATTCAAGACACCATTGAGCTAAATGAAAACCTTTACCAGCAAAACATTCATCCTCTCTAATATACGTACACTCACTGTTGTAAAAATCTTTCTGATCATCATTTGTACATTTCTGCTGAGCTGTTTATTTACTAGATTGCTCCTCATTTAAATATTACAGATTTCTCAAGAGACGATTTGGGGGGAAAAGAGAAATGGCAAGAAATAAAAGCAACAGTCCAAATGATATTACACACTCTCATGAGCATAACCTGACAGACTGGAGAGAAAAAAAAAAGGCTTAACACTATATTAAAGTTTTGATTCTTCTCAGTTTTTCAATAGATTTGTCCAGGAAACACCAACTGGAGACCACCGGAGCTGCAGGGATTTGCAAAAACCATGAATCCATAATGTTCATCTGACAGCAGGCCGTGAGAGGTGGAGGAACTCATTCTGTAGGCTAGCGTCTTTTAGCGACTGATGTATCATTGACATGACCGATGCAGTTTGGGAGAAGGAGCTTGTGAAGAATTACGGGAGCAGACGAGCAGGGTAGTGTGAGGGGAGCGGTATGAAGAACTGTACAGTTTCACAAAGTGAGCAGGATGCGTTGTGAGAGGAACATGGCAGCGGATAGACAGTGGGCCCTCTGAAGACACTTTCAGCTTCTTCTTGACTTTGAGTGCTGGATTAGCCATTGAAGCGTAATGTCTGTGATGTTCAGGGGACATAACGGTGCCATGTAAGTATAGCAGACTGGAAACATCATACAGCAAACTCAGCTCATCCTCATGGAATATTACTTACCAATGTTATCTTTCTCTTTGCAGGAAATCGAGTAGCAGCAGATCTCCCGGTCTTGAATAGCAGCCAAGTTCCTAAAGAAATAGAACACGAGAAAGAATCAATAAAACAATTCATTTCAGGTCTACTAGTTATTTCAGGTAAAGCTGTGAACAGAGTGTAATCCAGCAACAGGAGCACAGTGGAAATAATGAAGCAGATACAATTCTTAGCCAATAGATGGCAGTAATTCTTACAACAACATGAGACCCCCAAACCACATGACCTTTCTATTTCATGCAGACAGATGGGTAAACTCTCGTCTAGACGTTGTGACTCATCACATTCTCACACAATTCTTAGAAAACACAAAAAATTTCAATCTGATGCAGATATCATAGATGCAAACTCTTCACCTTTCAGTGAGAACTCATCATTTTGAGATCAAAATAGGTCACCTATGGGATTTGCATAGATCCAATGAGAAAGTGTTTTTATTGGGGGGGGGGGACTTACCCTTGAACTTACAAGGGTAAATAAAGAACTGAGAACTGGTTGTTTCAATAAGTGCTGTACAGTGTTTCCTTTACTCTTTACTTTAAAACTCATGTCTATAATGGGTAATATTTTATGTATTTGAGGTCTGAGATGAGGCAAACAGTATTGCCATCCAATCAGCCAATATTGTCTTAAATATCCTGCATAGCACTTCATCTTTTATAACATGAGATTTTAATCAAATGTTGATTTTGGTAAAACGTTGCAACAATATGTTAATTTTTTCTAGGGCTGCACGATTTGGGGAAAATGTCATATTGCGATTATTGAGGTCAATATTGCGATTGCGATATGTGATAGCGATATAATAAACAAATAGTATCATGAGTCATCTTGCTTGGTTCTCTATGAAAATGCACACACAGATTACTGATAATGCTGAAATGTGTATTTCTTAACTCAAACTAGCAACAACAATAAATAAATGCACAGCGTTTTCAAATTAAAATATTTTTACAAAATTAAATAATAACACCTTTGCATTACTGCGAACTTGTTATAATACTATTTAAGATGTTTGTTTCTTTACTAATCTGTGGTTCAACGGATCACAAAACTCACGGTTCGGATCACCAGGGTTCCTACACATTTTCCATTTCAAAATTCCATACTTTTCCAGACTCAAATTTCCAGACCTCCTTCCAAACTATTTTCTGCCATTGGTAAGCCTTGGTCTCCTTTTCTATGTTTTCTCTGCTTCATGTTTGTAGTAGGGGTCTTACGGTCTTTTAGTGATTTTTAAATCAGTGTTTGATTGTTGAAATAAAGTTTTGTATTTAGTATTCAAGTCTAGGCCCTTCTCTTCTTAAAACTACGTTCCTGTGTGACTTCTGTTGGGGATTAATATATATATTAATAATAATATATTCCCTGTTTAAAAGGGTGGCGTAGTGACTTAGTTTGTTTCCCTTTCTGACCAAACCACTCGCTACATAGGCGTAAATATTTAATTTGTTTAACATTCTAATAATTTGACACATTTACTTCATAGACATCCTTCTCTGATTTATCCTTTCTGTTCTGTTCTTATCCATTCAAAACATTTCTATAGAGTAGCCTACGAGTATGAGTAGCCTACGCAAGTGCAGTATCAGCTTCCGTAATATTTGATAAATTCATAAGTTTATAAATGTCTGCAAAGTAAAAAGAGGTGTAAAAGGTGATGTGTAGGGGGGTCTGGGGGCATCCTCCCCCAGGAGAAGATTTTTGTGATTTTAACATGTAAATTAAGCATTCTGGTGCACTCTGACAAGAACATAAATGGGAAAACTAACATTTGCTTCATGTAAAAAAAAATAAATAAATAAATAAAAATAAAAATAATAATAAATTATTGGCAGTAGGGCTGAGCATTGACAAATTTTACAATTGAATGCGATTTTGATTCAGAAGCTTGCGATTTGATTTTGATTTGATTACCTTCGATTAAATATTGATTCATTTGGGGCCTATCAGGTCAAGTACATGGCAAATTTCCTCAAAGGAAAAAAATATCTCTCAACTAATGCTGTAAATTATACAAGGAACCACAGCTGGTACATCATTATAATATTAGGTTAAAATTGATTTGCAAGCTACTTTCATATAGGCTAAATTACACACAAGGAAGCTAAATTTTTAATGACAATTATTTTTCTACTCTTTTTTTTTTTATTTAGGCCTAAACATTGAAATGGTGGCTGTCATGAAACAGATTTATACATTTAATATCGAAGCACATGTTAAGTACAAATACAATGAATATGTAATAGCCTATAGTGCATATATTTAGCAAAATGCTCCTCTCGAAGTTCATTTTTGTAGCTGAATAATGAGTTTTTGGCTTTTCTGAGGTAGGCTAAATGTGACATTTTTACGTGCTGTTTTATTGATGCCTTTCTGCAGTTGAAACAATGATTGATCGATTGCATGTGATACAGATTTCAGTAAGTTGTACTTTATCTTTCAACATGCCTTCGGATGTTCAATCATGTTTATTTTGTGCTGTAACTAGTAAAGCAGAAGAGATGGTCGGTTCACGAGAGCTACAGCGATCTATCACGCCACAGAGCACCAAGAAAGTTCACGACTCACTCCAGTCTATGGGAAAGTAGCCCATTTTCAAAAGAGCTAATTTTGCTGTAAAATGACTAGTTTGCAGGTATAATAAATTAGAAAAAAACTGAATAGAGACAATAGTCTGGAAACTAGGGATGTGTCACGATTTTCGAATATTCGATTAGTTGATTTAATTATAGAATATCGAATAGGTTGTGCGATTGTCGTCTTAAAAAATCCTCATGTTTTCAATGGTGACACGTTCACAGACAGTGGTGCGCGCGGCCAATAACGCACCTAAAAAGCTGTCAATCAACTCTTAGACAACAGTAGAACACAGACTAGCGTGGCATATAACAGAGACGTTAAAATCAATGTTCACACGACACAAGTACCGTCATTCAGGCTGTTCACAATGTTATAACGCGTTTAGGCAGCCTAAAATCAATATGGCTTGAGGTAGGCTTGCTGCGATAGTCGGTGTTGCCGGTGTTCAGGAACAACACCGGTATCATTGTCACCGCTCCGAAATGGCGCTAATTTGAAAGTGAAAGTAAAATCCCCTCGGTCATTCATAATCATGGTGCGTGTCCACTGGCGGAGAGCGAGCGTTTTCAGTTTATTCCTACGGAAGCTCAACGTAGGAATTAATTGAAAACGCTCGCTCTGCTTCGCACCGTTATGAATGGCCGTGCGGATTTTACTTTCACTTATATTAACGAACATATTAATGTTTCAGCACATTACAATCATTATATGACTTGAGTTAAGACAGCATATTCCGCAATGAATTAAACAGTTTATCAATATCATACTGAAAACGTGAATGGTCTCTCTCCCTCTCTCTCTGTTTGTGTGTGCATGCGTGCGTGCATGCGGGGGAGGGGTGCGATTTTCGAATAATAATCGAATAATTCCCAGCGATTTTCGAATATTATTTTTGCTTGAAATGCCCATCCCTACTGGAAACACAAATATTTTTCCATACTCTGATTTCTTTTTTCCATACTTTTCCAGACCTGGAAATTACTCAAATCAAATTCCATACTTTTCCATACTTTTCCAAACCGCGTAGGAACCCTGGATCACATCACGGTTATGACGTCACGGATCGGATCATTTTTCGGATCAGCACAAAAAAAAAATAATTGGGGGATGGGGGTAACTTAACTTTGCATGTATTACTTAGCCCACTTAAACTACTCTGATACCACAGCATTAACTACTAGCCTAAGTAATACATTATTAAAGGCAAGTGAACAGACTGTAAAAAGAACAAATACTGTACACCAATTACAACAAGCATAGATAAATACTACATAAAGTTACAAATAAAGTATAAGGTCTAACTGTAGTATTAATTTTCATGCACAGAAATGTAATAATTAAATGTAAAATGACACTGGTCACTGTATAAATTTAACCCTCTACAGCACAGCGTTGCCCTCAGGCAATGGAAAGTTTTCTTAAGCCCTATGTTTAGTAAATATTTCTTTAAATGATATCAACCAATTAGAAAGGTCGAGAAAGTACCAAATAACAGTTCAGTAAGGTGTTGGAGTCAATATCAAGCACCATTTAAAGGTGGGATGTCCTGTTCTGACACATGGTCACAGGAGCACATGGTGTAAGAAGGCGGCAATATTATTTGCTTTAGTAATCTTATTTAAAACGACATGAACTGTACATAAAAAATATGTGTGTGTGTTTGAAGGTGTAGAGAAGCCTTTTGTCAGGTTTTATGAAGTTTTTTTTTATTTTGCATGTTCAGAAATTCAGTTTTTCTTTTCGTTGTGCGATAAGGGATACTTTTTGAGGAGGTTTTAGACAGTACCTCTCATTGGCAACAATGTATTATAAGAAGGGAAGATGCAAGATTCCTGGGTGTGCAGGAACATCCAAAGTGATGTGCAAAAATTGTAACATACACCACTATGTCACAGCAGAGAAGAAGTGCTTTTTGAAGTTCCGTACAGAGTGAAATCTTATTACATGAAGTACATTATATTGCACAGCACACTACATGATACAGACCTATGCATGTATCAAATTCAATACATCAATGTCTTTCAAGTGTTTTTCCCTTTTTACTTAATGATTTCTTGAATTTTTTTTACAAAAAAAAATTGATTTTGATGATAATTTTCTCTATGACTCTGTACCATTGTCGCACAACGTTGAAAAAATATTTTTTTTTATCAATAAAATGTTCCCAAAAGAACCAAAAAATTATGTGGAATATTTTTTTTCATTTGCCATCAACATGTGTGCAGTAGAGGGTTAATATAGATTACTCTTTGTTAAAGCTGTGTTTTGTTGTTTGATTTACATGACAGACAACAGCAGGTATTTATAGGTTGCTGTCACTTTAAGAGTAAGACATGCACGCACACATCAGATAGATACACATCTGAATTCTCACCTCCTTCACTTAAGAAATTAACCGAAAGTGTTTCCGAGAAGACCATCCAAGTGCATTGAGGACGCGAAAGAGAAATCAATTTGGAGTTTGCGAGCTATAACGCGCCTCTCTCTCTCTGTGCGCGTGAGCCTTGTATGTATGTGCGTCATGTGCGCACCGATAACAGCGCTGCGTGCGATACCGAATTAAATCCTTTTGACTCTTCTAGCGCGCTGGAATGGTTTTATTATATCTATTTAATGTGTAAACTAGCAAGACAAACACGTTCAAATGATAACCTTTCACTCTATTGCGGTTAAAGTTGCAATTGATCCGCGAAACACATGCGTCCCGAACCGTGGGCCTTGGTCCGTACGGATCACGGATCAACAACGATCCGTTTAACCACTACTAATCTGGGTTTATAATCTTATAGCCAAAATATCGCCATGCTACCACACAGAGGTAGCATTTTTTTTCTTGCCACCAGTTCAGTGACCGTTTGCTCCGCATCCATCTACCCGTTCTCTGCACCGCACACCGGAAAAAGTCATGACATGACCATGCGCGCCACACGTGCCACTGCTTAAACTGAAACTGACTGGTCTTCTTTTTGTTAGCGGTGTATAAAATGGGCAAACGGCTCTCAGAGAATGGGTTGTCGTGTCCACACGTGTATTTTTTTATTTATTCAATTATTATTATTATTTTATTTCATAAAATCGCAGCATTTTGCGTCATATAATCGCACAAGCTTGACATCGCGATTGCGATATGATTAATCGTGCAGCTATAATTTTTTCGTGAAAAATTACAGTTTTGGACATATAGGGTAATAAAAAATAAATAAAAACAAATCCCTTAAAGTAACTACAAATGAGCATGTAAAGCAAATAACTTTAAAAAAAATTCTGTGCACAACATGACCCCACCTCGTGCAATGTTCTCACCTTTTTCCCCTGTACCTGTTTGCATTCCTGAGATATATGATATATATTTTTAAAGGGCGAATAAAATGCATAAGATGATTTTAGAGAGAGAATTGAAACTGTTTTTTTTCCCCCCTTCAAATAGAGCATTCCTTCATAATGAACATAAAAATAAATAAACTGGGATGACTGGAGCCAGTAATGCAATTTCTTAATTATTATAATTATATTAAGTTTTCTATTATGGCAAGGCAATCTTATTAGCATCATATGATCTGGCAGAATATGATCAGAGACTGTATGATGCAGAAATGGTCCACTCATACATGAATGGGAGAAATCGTAGCGCTCAATATGGTGGCTTCAGGAACACATGTCCCACCAAGAACATCCATGCGAATTATCTGAACCAGTTATTGAAACAATTTTCACAAACAATTATGTACACAGCCTAGAGCAGTGGTTCCCAAACCTGTCCTGGAGGACCCCCAACCCTGCACATTTTGTATGTTTCCCTCATATATCACACCTGATTCAACTCATGTGCTCATTAGTAGAGACAGCAAGACCTGAAATGGGTGTGTCAGAAATAGGGAGACATGGAAAATGTGCAGGTCCTCCAGGACAGGTTTGGGAACCACTGGCCTAGAGCAGTATTTCTCAACCGGTGGGACGCAAACCCAGAAGTGGGTCACAAGAAAAAAGGGTCGTTTGAGTTGGTTGAAAGACGTGTGAGTACTGTTGACTCTTCTGTCAGACGCAGTTCCAGTGAAGAAAAATGCGTTATCCTGATTCAGTATCTGCTGTCAGACGAGATGTTGTCAGGCATCTCGTCTGTCATTATTTTAGTCCGAAATAAAGTTACGAAATAAATCTCTCACCTCAGAAAAAAGATGTTACACTGTGCTCACGCAAATGCAGAGGCAGATGCTTTGTCACTTCTCTATATTCTGTATATACTTCTCTATATACTAGAAAATGAAATTATGAGCATACAACATCACAGCTATGTTTTCAATTAGTAATGAAATGACAAAAAGTACCAATAAATTCCAATTAATAGCTGGTATGTCGTGTGTTAGCTGGCTTGACCCATAGCCAAACCAGTTGAGAACCACTGGCCTAGAGAGACAGTAATATAAAAAGCTATACTGGTTAACAATTGGTTCTCCCCACCATTGTGACCAAGGTGACATCAGCCAAAAATAAAATAAATTTCAATTTTTTTTAAATAATGTGCACTGATAAATCTATTCAAGTATTGTCCATTTTGATTCATGTAGACTTTAATTAAAAAAACCAACAGAGAATCAGCTGAGTGTGTGGTGTACAGCTCCTTACATTTTTTCAATTAGCTGTTTCTCATCCAGCGCATTGGGTAGATCTCTCTTATTGCCGAGCACCAACACCTAAAACACAAATACATCCATTGGAACTTATGCAGCGAAGATGATGAGATGTTTGAGCAACGATGTGCTAAAAAAACGAAACAAGGAAGCGTCTTACAGGAATTCCTTGTAACTGTGGCTTGTCTAAAAGATTGTGCAGCTCATTTCTGGAAGCTTCAACCTTCTCCCGGTCCGCTGCATCCACCATGTACCTTTGAGGGAAAATGGAGAAAGGATAAAAGGATGCACATTTTATTATTTTGGTAGTGAGAATACTTTCTTCTTTCCCTTACAGAAGATGGATGTAGTGCTACTTACACTATTGCATTCACCCCACGACAGTATCGCTCCCACATGCTCCTGAACCTCGGCTGACCTCCTATATCCCAGATCTGCACAATAATCAGACCAGTGTTAGTTTCAGTGTTTATTATTAACAATTAAACTTGTACCTTATTTTTCTCCTGAATACCAAGAAACCAAGATTATTCATTAAAAAAGGACCAAACCTTGATAGTGACGTTGCCTTTTGTGACCTTCCTCATGTTGAACCCGACAGTTGGAATCATGTCTTCGCTGAACTGGCCTGACTGAGGGGGGGGAAGATAGCATATATTAACAACTCACTTGGATTTGTTTGTGGTGAAATGCTTCCATTATTCCACCCAAAACAACTTCTGTACTTTGACTTTTTTTTTTTTTGACGCCCAGTTTCTTTTCCTGTTGCTGTAAGCGTAGGACTGCACTCATTGGTAGTTAAGGGCTTCCCATCCCCATTTATTTGATCTATGATTCATAATGAAAGTTCAAAAAAACAAAAAACCTCAAGCCAGCTCAGGGAAATTTCCGTGGTATATTGGCATCTACTGTACTAACCTACAGAGATTCTCAAATTCAGGTCATTGCCACTGTCAAAAAGGCCAATATGTATGTGTACATTTTGTGATTCTAAAAAAAACTTCTTGCATTCCTAATGTTTATTCAAACAATACACTCAATCTCAGTAAGAAATGTGTCAATCGATTTAGGAATTCATCTTTGGTAGTCAGTAATCACAGTAATTAGTAATCACATCATTAATAAACACACTTCGAATTGCACATCTAAACCACAAGACCACCTCCCCTGTTATGATTCAGTTTTGATGTGGTCTGCCTTAATGAAGAAAAATTCCATCCCTGTAAACACTTTCCCTTTGTCACACGGCTGCCAGTAAAACTTTCGTTCTAAACATTAGGACCACCGCAAACAACACACTCATTCAGTTCTTGACTGAATAGTCATATCTGCAGATGTAATTTCTTCCACTGGCTAATATTAGCAATTATCTACGTCAACCTGATAATGAAAAGAATGCCAATATTGAATATTTAGCAAAGATAACATCATTCATGATGCTAACTGATACCATGCTATAAAACTACTCATAGTGAGATATAAGATTTTCCCACAACCTAACAATTAGTATACTCATCTTCTATAGCAGGTGCACAAAACAAGTCTAGTGGGTTTAATTTTGTTGTTGTTTTGCACCATGCACAAGACAAAGCAAATAATGTCCACCTTGATTTGCACATGCTGAGGCAAAATGACAACCATGACAAAAGAAAATAGAATCACAATCTATAGCTCATAGATAATGCTTTAAGGCAGCATGACAAAAAATGAAAGGAAGTCTACTAATTTAAAAAATATTGTTTGAAGTTGCAGCATCCTAAATTGTACAGTAAGTATCATACCGAAGCAATCACAGACAATGGAAAAAACTGCCCTTGACAAATGTAGGGCTGGGCAATAAAAAAGGATTTTTCAATTAATCGTTTTTTAAAATGTGGTCGATTCGATGTTGGTTCTCAAAAGCCACAACTTGATCTTTTTTCCGCATTATTTCAGCAAACATTGAACATTATATTTGATAGACGTTAATCTTAATGCTAGTCTTCTCTACTAGATGGCATCCTCTTTTTTACCTTGCACGACAGTGATGACCCTGTCATTCATACATTGCTTAACATGGCGGATGCAGGTGCGCCTTTAAGCATGAAAGAACATAACTGTAGAGAAAGACAATGCATGTGTATCATCATCATTAGATCAGTGCAGCTCTTAAAGTGACAGCAGCCTAATATTCCTGCTGCTGTCTGTGTTTTTAATGTTAAATCAAACTACAAATGACAAAGAAATCTAGCTTTTTTTCTGAATAACTTTTTTGTAACTTTAATAAGGATTAACCTTTATTTAATTTGTACAGTGAAGATTATATGCAGCATTATTTTACATTTGATAACTTTATTCAATTTCTAAATAATAAAACTACAGTTAGCCATTGCTTGTAGTTTAATCATCTGTTCTTTTTTATTAACGACTGTTTACTTGTCTTTAATAATCTTGAAATGAAATTGAAATGAAATTAAATTTATATTAGTTAGCTAGTAGATTCAGCTGTGGTGTCGAAGTTGGAATCGAGAATTGTTAAATTTACTATTACCATTTTATTCATTTATTATAATTGTTTTGTAGTGGGGCCAGCGAAAATTGAATAATTGAATCAAATTGAAAATCGAATCGAATTGAATTGAGATCTTGTAAATCGGAATCGGATTGAATCGGGATATCTGTATCGATACTAGGGCTGGGCGATATATCGCATGCGATTGTCACGCGCATTTCGTCAGTAAAGCCGGTTCCCTGATTACCGCTAAATTAATAGACAGAACCGTAGATCACTGAAAAGCTATGCAATATCGCGTTCATTATCGCAGATGAATCGCCTTCGATAATGAACGCGATATTGCGTAGCTTGTCGCGATATTGCGTAGCTTGCTTTACTGACGAAATGCACGTGACAACCGCATGCGATATATCGCCCAGCCCTAATCGATACCCAGCCCTAGACAAATCGCCACCTTGGAATTATAAGGTTCTATCTACATTCTGAGCGGTTTTGAGATGTTGAGCTTCAAAGTTTTTGCATTCCATTCGACTTTGTAGATAGAACCTTTTTGTTTTCTAAATAAAAAGTCCCAAAATGTACACAACTTTTATAAAAAAAAAATAAAATAAAATAAATCCCATAATGTTAATAAGTTGTCACAGAATAACTAAATTTTGACAAAAATGTCAGATAGAACCTTCCAAGGTGACGAAATGTTTTTAAGGACCAGGAATTCTGTAACCCAATCAAGGAGATTAAACAACTGAATTAAGACCTTGACAGCATGTTTGTTTTCTAAGTGGAAAATAACTGAAGAGAATATACATGATGTCCTGCTCAAAAAATAGCTAAGGGATTGCGGTGTCAACAGCTCTTCCTGCACGGTTCTTGCAGCTAATAGTGAACAAAGGGGTACTGAGTCAGCACACTATCTCAGACTGTCTGGCAACAGGGAGAAAGATAACTAGCCCCACACTATCAGCCATCATTACTCAGAGAGAGAGATACAGACAGATCTTGGAAAGTCAAAGATACTCCAACAAGATTTTCTGACACTATGGGACAGCGAATGATAAAGAGTTTGTTAGAACGGGCAGGTGCAAATGGGGAAGGGCACAATCTCTCACATCGCTGTGCCTTGATGAAATATAATTGCACTTGTAAATTAATGAGATATCAATACACACATGGTCACCTCAGGAGATGTGATTCCCACCTGAAGCGCTGAAATGATTACGCAGCAAGAGTCTTTATAGAGACAATGCGGTGAAGATAGCAAAACTATTCTCCTGGATGCTGTGAGCCAGCAATTCATTAAATGATGCATAATACAAATTCAGCTGCAGTATGTCTGGTCAGAAAACACTAACTAATTAAATAAATAAATAATCTTGTGTGTGCAGTCTTGGTTCCATACAAGTTTTTCTGTACCATATTGGAAACAAGTATCATCATGATCATTAGGTTTCTATATCTTCAGGAATTCCTATTTACTACTATATATAAAAAATAAAAAACATGAGTAAAGATGCTTGTTTAAACCACATGACCACCCTTGCAATGATTCAGAGTTGAGGTGGTCTGCCCTTGATGAGGGAAAGTCCCATATGTCTTCTTTTCCATGTCTAGCAACAACATTTCTAGCAGTTCTTATTAGAGAATGCAGCTTATGTTTTTATTCCATCCCACATTCTGAAAAGAACTCATTGAACTCTATTATGCTGCACTGGCCCTAATCACCACTTAATGTCAAATCTATGAATGATATCTCCTAGGACTGCCCCAGGATTGGCAGGATTGGCCCAACCCTAACCTGCCCAATTGCTACTCCAAAAAAAAAAATCACATTCCAGGAGGTAAAATCTGTGTTAGCGGGGATCATTTGGTAAAATTCGCATTTTAGGGGCTAAATATCATGCTATTTGGGGTCACTTCAACCCGTGGATGTGAAAAAAAAACACGCAGCCACCTAACAGTCGACTAACCATTAATCAATGAGAAGAGGCTTAGTCGAACAAAATTGGAATTAGTCGGTTAGTCACAGAAAAAAAAACTCCACAGGAAGCGGTGGAATCAACAGGAGTTAACAGTTAACAAGGAAATCCAAACATTCATCTACCTCATATGGCTTATCATTTGTAACATGCAAGTAGTAGCAACTTTACAAGTTCACTGGCTCTAAAGTTAACCTAGATTAATGTGCGCTATTATTTGGCACATATCCAAGGCTACGTTCACACCGTCAGTCCAAATCCGATTATTTGTGTATCCGATTGGAATCTGATCTAAAATTATTGACGTCCACACTGTGTATCGCAACTGTTTAGATGCAATTTGTGCGTCCATGCCGCTCTTTCATTTTCCGAAATCTCTGCACTGGTTTCTGTGGAAATTATGTTGTGTTGGTAGGCATATGGCAAAAACAACAACCACAGCATGGAGGGGTTTGCAATAAAGATGTTATATTTACAACATGACATTGTGTAGCCGCCGCACACTGGACTACTGAATCTTCTGAGGCAATGGCAGAAACGCAGTAGGCTGGTATGAGCGAATTTATTTCCATGCAGTCGTCTCCGCCGGTTTTAAAGCATAATTTTCTACTCGTCCGGCAGTTCGCAACAACAAAACATTGTTTCTACAGCGATTTTCAGCATGTTTCCCATTACAACATCTGACGTTTTCATTTTACATGGCATGAGAAAGTCACAAAAACCACGTGAAATCCGACTAAAACAGATTTCCAGAAATGTGATTTGAATAGGATTTCAAACCATATATGAATGTAACTCGAAACGGATTTCATGTGATTTTTGGCCGTCCACACTTGCTATAATTTGGACTGACAGTCTGAACGTAGCCCAAGTGTTTGTGTGGACAGCGCGCTTACTGTTTGACATGGACGCGCCGGTGCGATTACTTGCATTTAACTTCAAATACTCCGTCATTTATCTAGTCATTTGTATTTTGTTTTTTTTATTTATATTCTCAGATTATGTAATCCACATAAAACATGCACATAGGCATGTGTCCACTACTACAGTGATGTCAAGTCAGCATCTTCAATGCTGCAATTCTCTGCAACTGAAAACACACAAAACACTAGTTTATCAATAAATTATTAAAATGTTCAGACAGTCTCCTTCTGTTTTTTGCCACATTCATAATCATTACGTTTGCCAGTGTACTGTGGAAAGCTTTATGCATGTGTCTGAGCCCTGATTAGGCTATTTATTATATAAAGCCTCATTATTATGATTTATATGGTTTATTAATATAAATATGCGATTAGATGTCTAATCGCTTAAATGAACAGCTACTAATTAACTAGAAAAATCTTTAGTCGAGGGCAGCCCTAGTATCTCCACATATCAAAGTCCTGTTCAGTTGAAAAACAAATATCCAAAAGAAACACTTCCAACCAATGAATATTCACATTACATGATTCAGAATGCAAAATAAAAAAGTGGTTTTCTAATGTGACCAATTCATGTGAAGTTTAGGTGATGAATCTGACTTGTAGTCACATGATATGTACAATCCCACTGCTTATGTGGAACTCCATGTTTTACGAATTCCCTTTAGCATAATCATGAATCACAAGCATGCCAGGCATGCAGAAGATCTTGAGCTTCAAAGAACTCACCCTCAAAAGGTCAATTAGACCTTTTCCAAAGAAGAACATTATGATTTTTTTTTTCCAAAAAAAATCACACTTGCTCTCCGACAATTTGAGGGAAGTGATTACAGAAGAGAGAACTACATATATAGGCAACACATATGGGCTAATGCTTATATTGAATACTTCAGCCAACAACAACTAATGCGCACCTAAGCCTTTTGAGCAACACAAACAGAATTTGAAAGCTGGTATACAACACTAAAAGATACATTTCAACCTTACAGTGTCTGGTCTTCTACCAAGGTAAATAAAAAACAATGAACTACTGTGACCAGCACATTGTCTTACTCATGCACTAAATCACATGATGGAGGATGTCACCTGACCAGGAAGAACCACATTAAAATGTGTGTCTTGTGACTAATGACAGAAAACAGAAACATATGTGCAGTGCTTGCAAGAACAGATAGGAACTTCTTGTTAGATTAGGATTAGGGTTAGGAATGAACTTGTGGAACAAGTACTACATGCTTGATTCAGAGTATGAGGTTATACTATATTTGGCCTCCAGAGGAGACAAAGGGCAAGTGTCGCATCAACAACATAACTCAATGCAATGCAGATTAAAACAGTATATTAGGAACTTATTAGTCACATATAGGTATATGCAATTGATGCTACAAGTATCAAGTAGCATGTCACTGCCTTGCTTGTATTTGTGCAAAGAGTTTTATAAGTGACTCACTTTTGATTGATGATACCTGGATTGATGAAAACTGTGGCCTGTACCATAAAGCCGGATTCGCTGGCTAACCAGGTAAGTTTCAAATTAGTTTGCGCCAATCCTGGGTTTTAGGTACCATGAAAGTAACTTGACTTTTAGCTGTGTTCATTGCCATGGTAACTTACACTCCACGACTAACCTGCTCCAGGGCAGGTTATGTTCTGGTTTAGAGATCTCAAACTGAAATTGGACCAATCAGATGTGAGCAAACTGACACTGACACACCCAACACAATAAAGTCACTCCCCCAGTTTCTCTTCCTCCAAATTAAAGGTCACTAGTAAAAAAATATTTAACAATGAAATTGTTTGGCTTTAATGATAATTACTTAGAATTATTTTATGATTTATATAATAATTCAATGATATATATTATTAATCCATTACACAAGCGATTTTAGTTTAACAGTTATTATTAATGATTTAGTTTCAATGAATATTAATATATACTGATTATATGTAATATAAATAAGCTGTAAATAAACTTTAAATATGACTACATATGACCTTACATGTCTAAATGAGTTTAAATTCTTCATTTTCTTCAATCTCTTAACCTTCAGCAATAGAGTTTTGTGTCATGCTGGCTCTCTCACGAGAAGTGAATAAGAGTTTCTCTCTGTTGCAAGGCATGTGATTGGCTGGACTCAGGATCAAAGCCTGAGTTGACAGAGAAAGTTGATGATCAGCATCATGGTACCAACAAAGCCGGATTGGAGTGGTTTGGTTTTGTCAACTCGAAACTAATCCTATAACCCTGAGTTTGTTCAACTAACATCATGGTACAGGCCCCTGATGTTATGGAGAAGATAAACAAGTGTGCTTGCTAAATCAAACATCCAGCTTCCCATCAGCAAAAACAAGCTCATCAAGGGAACAACAACAACAGAATATTCGAGTATAAAATCCTGCACAAATCTTGCTTAGTTGTTTTAGACTTACTACTGGTCCCATTACGTTTGTTTACTAATAATGGCTACTGCTTGAGATTTGTCCATTTTTCTAAGTCTCATATGAGACACTTCCATATAACAGACATTCTTTGACCCATTTAAAAAGGTTTTTTTTTTTTTTTTTGCATTGTTGCTAGTTTGTGCCATTACACAGCTGACTGCTACCATGTACTGTCACTGGACAGCTTTGGCTGTTTGCAGGACAGTGGTATACATGGTGTCTAAGACGGTTGTTTTTTAATTGTTATTATTAATAGTAGCAAGTGGGTAAATTGCATGGATGATAATTTGACTTCAACATGGCAGCGCCCATGATGGGGGGACCCACTCTATGTAAAATAAAACAACTTTTTCTAAAAGACTAATATGTCCAGAGTCTTCACGTCATCATATTTCTCAAAAGTGTTGTTGATTAAGTATAACATGTTTTTATTTTTAAAGTGATTGAGTGTACCCTTAAAGCTGAGAATAACACATTAGGTTGTACATTCACATGCTTGGAATAGGAATATGCAACACCATCAATACAGCCAGACAGTTTTACAGAAAGCTGCCACTAATAGTTGGATTTTGATTTCTCTCTGTTGTTTCAGGATTAAGAACTGCTCCAGGGTTAAAATGAGCTGTCATTATAACAAGTTTATAGGGTCGGTGATATGTAGAAATGGAGCAAATTTCACAGGATGTATACAGTAAACTGTCAACTGATGTCAACACAAACCATCGTTTATGCAATCAAATTATTCATGGTCATCTGAGAGCTAACGTTAGCCGGCTAGCTTTCCCATAAACGTTAAGCTCCAGTCACTGACTTGGTCTTTTCCAATCGTTAACTGTAAAATTAGGTCAAATTAGATTCGTTATTTGCTAGTAAAAAATTATGTTGATTGCCTGGTGTACTGGACTGACATTCAGCCTCTTAGATTTGTTGAACTAGCTCATGCTAACCGCAAATACTCACAGCGATTACGTTAACAAACGTCGTTTTGCCTGAATACTGCAGCCCGACGAGGGTTAATTCCATTTCTTCCTTCCAAAAAAGAGACTTGAACCAGTCCAGGAGGCGGTTAATGAGTGCCAACATTTTGATGCTAGATTGTACAGGTCTGTGTTGGTTTGGGCTGTTTGCAATGTTTTTCACCACTAGAAACGTAATGTTGTGTTTGGGAGGAACTGGCCGCTGTCATATGACTGTGATACGTTTGCGAACTGAATGTGTGTTCATACGCGTTGAAGCTGCGCCACTCTTGCGCAGGCCTGTAGTAGAACGACTCATTTCAGCGAATCGGTTCCTTCAAAAAGCCAATCCAGTGATTCGTTTGTGTCATAAAGCAAATACAGTTCCTTACAGTGTGGCATATTACAAGCTCAACAATGTTAAAACAAAACCATATGAACTAAGCACATACTTCGGTCTTTTATTGTTTTTATTAAGTTTTATAGTAGGCCAACACTTTACAGTAGGATAAGTTGATAATTGCATTAACTAAGAATGAGCAATACATTTGTTACAATATTTGTTAATCTTTGTTAACGTTAGTTAATGAAAAAAAACTGTTCTTTGTTAGTTTAGGTCTATTAAATAATATGAATTATTAATTTAAAAATTAAAAATGTTAACATTAACTTGCACTTATTAAATTATAAGTATTAGTTAATGTTAACTAATACAGTTAATTAATGTTAGCAAATGGAACCTTAGCTATTGCAAAGTGTTACCAGTTTTGTTATTGAAGTTTATTTTTATTTCACATGTCCCAGTTCAGTTTGTTGTTCCCATTTATACAGCTCATAAAGCTTATATGGAGAACATAAATTATAATTAGCATTTACAATAAAAATTATAAAATACATTTACATTTCCTTTCTTTAAAAGTCTTTGCACATTGTAATACAAAGGTACAACTTTATTGACTGATGACCATGGACATAAATCGATTTAATAACTGTAAATATGATGTAGTCTATTATAGACAAAATTGTGGTGAAACACTTATTTTCACAAAAATACATACATCTGTTAGCATATCCACTGATAGTACAAATGCGAAATAACACTTCTGCTAATCAGAAAATTGGACAAAATATTTCCACTCTTTTAAAAACATAGTTCAAACATAATATACAACAACAAGACGACTAGAGTTTTGTTTAAGTTATCGGATAAGTGATGGATTTTATCTGTAGAATGTGGTGCATATTGACAATAAATATGAATAATGAATAATAGATGTGCTTGACAGTCAAATATAGTCAAAATAGATGTGATACAACTGTCCTAAATTAAAGCAGAAATAGCTGTACAAGCAGACAGAGAACAAACTACCCTTGCCATAGTTCACACATGTGATCAGAAGAACAGCAACACAATAAGACAAACATGAAGTATTAGATGCTATATTTAAGACATATTTCTCTGTTAATTTCCACAACCCAAAAGAAAAAATTTGAAAAAAAAAAAAAAAAAAAAAAAAAAAAAAAAAAAAATATATATATATATATATATATATATATATATATATATATATATATATATATATATATATTGTAATGTTTAACTATATAAGTTGCTTAACCCTCTGGTATTGTTTATTTGGGGTCACACTTGTGTTGTTCACAGTCAAAATTGACCTGAAACCTTTTTTTTTCAGTAA
The DNA here is from genome assembly GCF_018812025.1 of Megalobrama amblycephala. Taxonomy (NCBI): domain Eukaryota; kingdom Metazoa; phylum Chordata; class Actinopteri; order Cypriniformes; family Xenocyprididae; genus Megalobrama; species Megalobrama amblycephala. The sequence continues at coordinate 4,042,255 of NC_063051.1, forward strand.
AATCTGTAATATACTGTAATATACTTTTGTTGAGTAATATGTTTTTCTTTTTTCTTTTGTATTTTGAAAGAATTTCATAGTACTAATTAATATTTATGCAATAATTATGATAATTTTTCACATTGAAAATAATACAAAAATGTTTTTAATTACTTTACAATTAAAGCTGTATTTCATGTTAAAATAGAGACTATGCCTTTAAAATCCAATTTTTGAAGGCTGATTAGTGCCGTCTGGTGGGAGTAAAAAAAAGAAAAACCTCTGTAATGCCATGGTGTAACCACTAGATTCCTACATAGCTTCTATATTAAAAGCCTTATAAATGTCTAGTTGTTTTTAGACATAAATACTTATTTTTATTAAGTTGTGGATTTCAATATATATTTAGACATTCTCAAAGACTACTTTTTGTCAAGGTTTAGATTTTCTAGATTTTTTTAAATTTTATTAAATTTTGCATTCATTTTACTAGTCAAACCTGATCATGGAGAAAGACATTTCTCGATTTTTTAAATTCCAAAACTTTTTTTCGGGTCTAAAATGCACAAACAACACCAGAAGGTTAAATGCATAATTCACTAACTGTCCTGTGCTCTTTCTGACCTTTAATGGTTTTAACACATACAAGATAAAGATAAACAGGAAATATCCTCTTGCATAACTCATCTTCAGAGAGCAAATATTTCATTTACAAACGTCACCTTTTGCTGTTATCTCCTCATGTTAATCTTTTTTTAAACTGAAGTGATAAGACCTTTGTGCAGATAAATACAAAATAACAAACTACTGCCTCCACATGCAAAGAGACCACCAACATGAACTTTAAAGCTGCATTATGATTCATCAAAAGCTTTTTACAGATGTTATATTGCAAATGCAATCCAGTCAGTTGAAGAAAGTCTGTTTCATTGGATGTTCTTCACATCACATGCGGAGAACATTCAATGAATGCCGTAGATATCACTCTTGCTATATTCTTCAGATACCTCTGTCTTGAAGTCACATTCCTCACCCTTTTCTTCCTTGGATAGTTTGCAACTATCTGAGGGCAATACATGTCTGCACGGTTTTTTTCTTACTGTGGAAAGATGAGATCATTTCAGACATAGGAATTTCATTTACAAAGAAAGAATTTTATAATATTATTAAACTGAATGTAGCCTTTGTAGAATATTTTTATTTATTTTTCCAGAAGGTTTACTAAGTAGCAGCGTAAGAAAACTTAATACAGATATACTGTAGACATCTAGAAATTGGACAAGTATGAAAATGTTACTTACATTTTATGAGCATCTTGTATTTGAAAATTTGAAAAGCAGTATATATGATAAAAACCAGGCAGGTCAACACTGTGACTGTTAAACAGGCCACCATGAAGGAATGAGTAGACTGGATCTTGTTTTCTTGTTTGCCTGGGTCAGTTGTAACTGATGAATTGTTTGGAACAACTAAAATTTAGAAGAAGTACCAGGGTTATGTGGGAAATGCCTTGTAAGATATCTATTTCACATAGAGCATGAATATATTTCTTCTCAAAATCATCAAATAAAAATCGTCAGTAAATGCAATGGTAATATACAGTATTGAACTATAGTTCATATATACAGGATTCCCACTGCCGCAGTCATGGAAAACCTGGAATTATCCGAAAATTTTAATATTGACCACATAATATATGCACACTACCATTCAAAAGTTTGGGGTCAGAAAGTTTTTTTTTTTTTTTGGAAAGAATGCATCAGATTGATCAAGCGTGATGGTAAAAAACATTTATACTGTTACAAAAGATTTATATTTCAAATAAATGCCGTTTTTTAACTTTCATCAAAGAATCCTGATATTTCAGCACAACTATTTTCAACATTGATAGTAAGAAACATTGGTAACACTTTAATTTGATGGTCCCTTTGGAACATTCTGTTGACTTTAAGTAAGTTTGCAACTACAAGTCAACTAACTGTTATTAGAGTATTAGTAGATTGTCTGCTTAATATCTGATAACACTATTGTGATGGTTCCCCAGCAGACATGCTACTGACTATAAGTAAATTTGCAAGTACATAGGCTACTTCTAACCCTAACCCTACCAGTCTACTAATACTCTATTAAATTAACTTTGCTATCACATGAATAACTATATTAAAATAGAAAAAAGTTATTCGAAAATGTAATAGTAAAATTTAATAACAATATTCCCGTTTTCACTGTATTTTTGATCAAATAAATCCAGCGAATCACGCATCATGCTTGATGAGGATAAGAGATTTCTTTCAAAAACATTACAAATCTTACTGACCCCAAACTTTTGAACTGTAGTGTTTATATCATATATTTTTATTACAAATATGGAATATAAATGGAAATTCATTGCAGGCATGGGAACCCCATAATGACAGTATGTGTTTCAGTAGTAAAATGTACAAACCAGAAGGGGTACATCTTGCATTGTGGGTCTGGTTTCCAGGGAAGATCTTACCAACACCTTCACACCTGATTGTGAAACTCAGTTATCACCTGATAAACAATCTCAATGTATTACTATCCATATTAAGAACTCTAATGAAAAGAAGCAAATATAAAGCTTTACTTTGTAATGGATTTACACATGCTGTCCTCGGCATCATTGTAAGTGTTCTCTGGACATGGCTCACAAATGAAAGAGTAATCAAATTCACCTGCATAAACATCAGAAAAAAGGCAGCTGAAGGATTTCAAATAGTATGATAAACAACTTCAATGCTCTGTTCTCATGCCCTCTACACACTATGACCATTAGAAAAAGTCCCCAGGAAAGACCCTTAGAGAGGGTGAGATCTAAATATTAATCATTGTGGAGACGTGTCATTTTATTTCATTAAATTTAAAAAAGATGCCTTACCAGATCTATTCAGCTGATGTCCAGGTTTACATCTTGGTCTGGGCTCACAAATGTTACATTTATCATTCATGCATAAATGATTATTATTGCAGAAACATCTGTCCATAGCTGAAGCAAGTTTTGGTGAACATTCCTCACACACACTGCCTTTGTTGTTCCCTTGACATGGCACTTTGGGATACTGACCTGTAAACAACAACAATTAATGACGTTTAAAGTAAGTTTGAGCGTTTTCACATTTCACTTTAATATTATGAACACTAAAACTTCTCCAGAGTTTCTCCATAGGGTTCTACCAGGGAACTCCAAATGATGCCTCAGGTATCAATTATCTACTATAATAGTGTTTAAATGAAACTTGAGTATTACAGTATGTGCTAATAAAGCTGTAACTCAAATTATAGATACATAATATGTACAGCTCAAAACATCACCAACTTTAACACTCTAAATGAAATAATCATGAACAGAGAATAAATAACAGCATTTATCCTAGTCTTGAGAATATCATGGTAAACTTACCTGAAGGGCAGGCTTTACAACATCTATTTTCAAATTCATACTCGGTGATCCAGTCACAGTTTATAGCCAGACTCAAAATCCAGCTGCCACAAACACAGAGCAACGTAACCCAGAGCTTAGCAGTGTCCATAGTATCAGAGCGGTAGATAGAGGATTGCTCATATTTTATAGCCTGCCTCTGCTCTGACGTTGGTTTCAACCACAAGAAGAGGCGTGAGTGAACAAGGAAGAGAAAGGCCAAAACCAATGTGCCCAGTACTGAGAGTGAGAACACGCAAAGACATGCAATGAAACGTGTTTGAGTTGACTTTAAACACTTCATCAATTCACTAGACATTTTCCAAAGAATTGCTTTGGAAAGCATGTGATCCATGTAATATTTTAGGGAAAAGGAAAGTGCACTTTATGGGTGTGGAAGATATAAATGCCCCTGCACGTCTTTCATCATTTCCATTTAAGGACAACAATGCCTTTGATGCTGTTGATTGTGATGGAAACTATGGCTGGATTTGGATACCAAGGACATATTTACTATAAACACATTCACAGTTTCACAGAGCATGAGACTGTGGGTCATAGTCAGTCCAAAAATGTTACGTATTTTTACTCATCCTTATGTTGTTTCCAAACTTGAATTTTCTTTCTTCTGTGGAACACAATATTAAAGCAACTTGTTTTTGTACAACTTTCATTGTACACACTTACACATAAAGGTTCTTTATTGGCATCTGTGGTTCCATGAAGAACCTTTAACATCCATGAAACCTTTCCATTGGACAAAAGGTTCTTTATAATGAAAAAGGTTTGTTAGATTATTAATTAATGTTCTTCATACTGAAAAAAAAAAAAGTTCTTTTAAGATCGGTTCTCTGAAGAAAATGGAGAAGAAAAATGAAAATGGTTCTTCTGTGCAAAATAAAATCAAAAAATAAATTAATAAATAAATAAAATAAAAAAACCTTCACGAGTTTATTTGCCAAGCTTCGAAGCTTTACAAATCTTTTGTTTCAAATCAGTGGTTCAGAGCACTGCCAAAGTCACGTGAACCATTGAAATTTTGAAACATTTATGACGCAACAAAGCCTCGTTTAAATCACGTGACTTTGGCAGTTTGAGATCGTTTGATACGCACTCTGAACCACTGATTCGAAACAGAAGATTCGTAAAGCTTCGAAGCTTCATGATGCAGTGTTTAGTTCAGTGATGAGTGCTAGATATTGTTGAATAAAGTCGTTATTTGTTTTTTTTCGATGCACAAAAAGTATTCTTGTCGCTTCATAACATTAAGGTTGAACCATTGTAGTCACATGAACTGTTTTAAATATGTTTTTAGTACCTTTCTGGGTGTTTGAATTATTAATAAATTAAGTTAACTTACTCTCAGGCCTCACGAGCCATCGGATTTTATCAAAAATATCTTAAATTGTGTTCCGAAGATTAATGAAGGTCTTAAGGGTGTGAAACAACATGAGGGTGAGTAATTAATGACAGAATTTTCATTTTTGCGTCACTAACTCTTCAAAGGGACAGTTCACCCAAAAATGAAAATTCTATCATCATTTACTCACCCTCAAGTTGTTCAAAATCTGTTTAATTTTCTTTGTTCTGTTGAACACAAAAGAAGATATTTTGAAGAATTGTTAAAATGAACAGTTTTGGGGCACCACTGACTTTCATAGTAGTTTTTTTCCTACTATGGAAGTCAATGATTCCCCAAAGTGGCCTGGTTAACTTTCTTCAAAATATCTTCCTTTGTGTTCAACAGAACAAAGAAATTTATACAGACTTGGAACACCTTGAGGGTGAGTAAATGATGATAGAATTTTCATTTTTGGGGGAACTATCCCTTTAAGCTATTATGGTTAAATGTATCTGGCTTTCTGTCCGCAGTGGGTGGGGGGTGCTTCAAATCACCCTTAGATATACCCCCCTGTGGGACAATAATGCTATAATCACTTTTGGAACTTTTTTAACAGTCTATCGACAAGAAAACACTTTGACAATTCAGAATATCTTCTCTTGTGTTCCACAGAAAAAAGACACATTTTGTAATTTATCACCAGGCATGATAGCAATCACATGAGGCAGCCAATAGGGAACAGTTATGACAAGTTACTTCTGGTGAAAGGACAACTTCTCTTTTAATGTCAGCAAAGTCACAAGTACACACTACAGTATAAACAGTAAGTGGCAGATGAAGGTACAATAGTGGTGTCTTTATATTGGGGGTCAGTTGGGTTAAGAACCCAGATGGCTCTGTTGTGCAAAATGTACTGTAAATCAAGTGGAGAATGTCATGATAAGGACATTTGTGTGCCTCTGTGATGGGTTTTAAAATTGATTAATGAAAGAATACACAGGAATAACAATTTTATGAGGACTTTTGGTACTTTTTAATTCCGAGACCACAACAGAGATGACAAGAAGGTTGTCAAAAGTATCAACTTTGTTACCGAGTTGGTACTGAAATTTTAAAAATGTGACGATACTAGCATTTCCCCATAGCATTTTGAGTGCTGTTGAGCGGATTCTTAAACACCTCTGATTGCTATTGTGTTTACACGCTCAACAGATATGTCTGTGATTTTCTGCAATGATCAATTCGTTGCGATGATCAATTCGATGATCATTGCAGCAAATCACAGACATATCTGTTGAGAGCGTGAACACAATGGCCAATCAGAGGTGTTTAAGAATCTGCTCAACGGCTCAACGACTTTGCACTGAAGTTGGTACTTTTGACAACCCTGAGCTGAGCACCACATAGACCAACCACTAGACCACTGCTTTCCACAGTAATAAGGACAAAGAATCTAGGAAACTTAATCAAACCACCATATCCAGTTCTGACAGGCGTGTCACAGAAACTATTTAATCACTGTCTGATATACAAGTCTCCACCACCTACAGAAACGCTTTGCTATGGGTAAAAAAACATTGCTGTTGCTGGTGTTATCGAGGTTATCTAGACTGCGTAGTGTAGCCGGAAAGGACCACAGAATCTGAAAGGATCTCTGAATCTTTCTTTGATATGACAACCGCTGTACCAGCCTGAGAAAATGTAGAGTCATAAACAGTTCTTTTACTGCAATTTGTAAGATTACCTGAAGTGAATGTGAAATACCATTCAAAACCCATTTTACTACAGTAATGTGATGTATTTTCATGTGAAAAAAGATCTTCATTAGAACACATGGATTCAATGAGATCATGAAAAATGGGTTCCCTTTAGAGGGAACTTCTACACTCTCTTGAAGCCAACACAGAAGTGAGTTAAACTGCTATGACTGCTAATGATAGGCTCCAAAAGGGAGTCAAATCTGTATCTCCCCCATGTTGAAACGTCCAACTTTATAGCAGAAAAAAATATGTTTCCAGCCTGGTACAAAAAGTGGTTTTGGTATATACAGCTAATTTTGCCCTTCATGACAACTGTGAGGGGGGTGAATTTGTTTTATAAATCATCCGTTGAAATTATATTAGCCTTAAAGTTCAGCATAATTAAGGGCGTGGCCATTTGTGCTGTTTGTTAGCCGTCACGGCACCTCAGCTAATTCCAGCCACTGGACTTGGCATCTCTGCGGTGTTTGTGCTTTTTTTTTTCGGGATTATTTCATACAATTATCAAATAATATAGCTTGCTGTGCGGTTAATGGTCAAGACACGTCTGTGTACATGTGCACGCATGTGGAAGATAAACAGAACATGTTGTTGGATCATCTTGGCATTGGCTAAAAGTTTTGTTTGTCAGATTTACTACATTGACAATGGCTGGAGAGTGCCTCTCAAGACACCACAAAATCCAATTTTCAGTTATTCGGGAGTGACGTGTGGTGACGCGCTGCCAAGATGGCGATGATGGCCCACTTTAGGCTTCAAAAATACTCTTCAGAAACCTACGGGTAATATCACGGACACTACGTCCATATTTTTTTTTACAGTCTATGATTTTATTCCAAAGAAAACATTGTTTTTACATTTGTGTTGGTCATTATCTTTCATAATCAAAATGACTTATGTTTCCTAGCATGTATGCCACACAGTCTGTTCAGTCATGTTCAACATTATGCCGATACTTACGCAATGGGCTCCCAGGGAACTGGGGTTACATAAGTAACCTATTCATTTCCAAAAGCCATATATCTATCAAACAAATTCTAGAAAACAACATTTGTTATGTTGAGATCACAAGAAAATTAAGTCAAATCTTGAAAACAATCAATACAGAATACAGGGAAAAAAATACTAATGCATGGCTTTTTAGGGTTTCCATACCACTGTTGATTTCTTCCACTGACATTTTCTTTGTTACGTCAGTGGAATGATATATTCTTTACTTTTGCTTGACCTTAAATTAAAAGTAAATAAGTATTTTTTTTTTTAACAAAGACTATTGGTACAAACATTTTGCTAACTTAAAATTAATACTTAAATATCTCTCTTTGCTTGTTTTGTGTATGAGAGAGAATAGGCTGAATCGTACTCAGACTTGCATGTCAGCTATGACCTTCAATAAAAGACACACATGAACCCACATGAACATCAACTCACACCTCAAACCATCACTGTACTGACTGCACTAGCATGCATCTTTTGCTAAGTCATGAACATTATTATAGTTTGCATCTGCATCAGAACTTTCAAGACCTTAAAGTTGGAGAGAAGTGAGCAACACATGAAATTATGCACTGTTAGGGAAGTATATTAATTTTTTTTTATTTGATATTGAATTAAATATTAAAAACATTAAAACATAAAGTTTTTTTTCCTGATACATACTATTGCACGAGTCATGTATGTTAATATATATAGAGAGAGAGAGATAAAGCTGCACAATAATCTGGATAAATTGACAATACCGACAAAAATTGACAAAAAAATTTTTTTTAAGAGATCACAATGCACGATTCTGAATAAACAACTAAACAAAATAACACAATTTACTAGATGTTCTGACAAAATGTTAATTGCTGCAGGCTATTTAAAAAAAAAAATCAGCGTTTTTGAACAAATCGCTTGAATGAGTGATTCAATGATAAATAAATTTTTTAACAATCATTTATCAGCAGCTATTGGTGTCATGATGTAATTGAAACAATCCTTATTTGAATATTCAAGTTTCTTACAAAATGTAATTTAGGCCTACTCTATTTTGATGACTACTATAGACAGTGTTCATATCCAAACTAAACTTTTTGGAAATATTTTTTGAAATATTTAACACAGAAATAATGATACTGAATCACGCAGCTCTTGCATATATATGCATTGTTATCTTTGAAAGACCTTTGGTCTTTCCTGACATTACTGAACTGAACTGAACTGACTCAATATGCAAAAATACAAGACCGAAAGGTATCTCTGCAGCTTTTCACTTGACCTGTGCATAAAAACAGACATATGTTGCTTTGAAATAAGTATGAGGTCTAAAATACTATAACATGCCTTGGATACATTTTACTTTGATAGTCCCCTTTAGACATTCTTATGACTATAATATTACACCTACTTGTCAGCTGGTAAAGGCATCGGTAACACTTTATATATTGATGGTCTAATTTAGACGTTCTGTTGACTATAATTAACGTTGCATCTACATGTCACTTAACTTTCATTAGAAGAGTATTAGTAGACTTCCGGGTTCAGGTTAGTAGAAGTTCTTGACATGTTGTTTATTCAGTAGTCTGTTTTGGAACCAATTAAAATAAAGTGCTAGCAGATATTCAGCAGAAAGTCTACTAATACTCTACTAATACTCTCATGAAAGTTAAGTGACATGTAGATGCAACGTTACTTATAGTCAACAGAACGTCTAAATGAGACCATCAATATATAAAGTGTCACCAATGCCTTTGCCAGCTGACAAGCAGCAAATGTGGCATGAGGGTTGAAATGAAAATATTTAATTGATATTTTCTTCAGAATTGAATGTCTGTTATCATAAAAGTTATTACAAAAACAAAAAAATGAAGATGTCATTAAAGAAGAGGTGGTCTGCGTGGTAACAGACGTCTTGCAAGTGTCATTTGCACATGCCTGGGTGGTTTCATTTCGAGACTCCCCTTCCCTCTTACGCAAAGGGTATACCAGACGAAGTTGCTTCAGTGCAGCTGACTGTAGTGGTCTAAGTAAAATGTCACATGCTCAGCATGAGGTTAATTCCACGTAAGCATACATCAATGACACGTTCACACTGTGTCTTTTTTTTTTTCGTTTCTCGGTTGTGAGTATGCTATAAAAAATTGATGAGCACATTTACGTCACAATCATTGTGGTCACACTGTACATCACAGGGTTCATGTTACTATTGCAATACTAACTAATTATAAAAAGCTCAACACACAAAAAACTAATGCAAGCAGTTCATTAAAGCATGAAAAACATTAACTGAATGTATTTTTTTTTTTCGTGTGTCAAGCTGTTTGTTTAACATATATGCACAAAAATCTGCAAGCTTTAATATACAGAATCAAAATTAATTAAAAAAATATTATATTAAAAATGTTATTTATAAAAATGTAAAAATTTATTATTTTTAAAGGAGTATGTGCATTTTATAGGGACGTATAGCCAGTCATAAATCTAATTTAAATTACTGTTAAAAATAACGTTTATTGGTTTTTGCACTCAGACAAGATCAATCGCATTTAAAAAACAAAACAAAAAACCTGAATTAAAATAAAAATTTGCACCACCCACAGCTTGTGAAATAAATATTGTTTTAATTTTTTGCACTATATGGAAAAGTCATTTTGCTGAATTTAGTTTGAAATGTTCCTTCAACAACATTTAAACACATTCTGAGTTTAAAATCTTGCAAAAAAAACTTACATTAAAAATAACATTTTCCAAAGTGACAAAGGCCATTTAGCCAGTTCTTTTGCCATTCTTGCAAATTAAAAACAATGCAACATTAATGCAACATTTCAACTATTTTTGTCTGCAGTTTCTGCAGTCAAATGATAGTTGATGTTCATATTTTGCAACGGCCTACTCCCTGTTACAAGAATTCAAGAATGTGAGGGAAACTCTGATCTTGTTACAGTGAAGCTCTTTAACAAGAATGCAAGGGATGTGGTTCATTCTCTTGAACAACAGATGAAGTAAGGAAATGAACATGTTCCAAGATTACCAAGCTGTCTGACCAAAAAGCAACAAGATTGCATCAAAAACGCGCTGTGCTTCATGCAAGCATGGCAGCACACATTAGTTATCTGGGCAGATTAGATAAAAAAAAATTATAAACAAACAGCTCAGGCGTATAGCCAAGATCAGGAAGTAGTGCGATTTTGGTCTGCACACCTTGGTCTTGATATCTGCAGCCGTGCAGCCCTGCAGATGGTGCTGCAACTTCAAAAAGAGTAGAGGAAATGAATATCAGACTAATTTAGCTACTAAGAACATTCTTCCGTGAACATCATAAGAAAAATTATTTTCTAATTTTTCACATGCTTTCTACTCTCACAATAGTTGTCCACATCTTGGATTGAGCTGCATGCATGTCAGGGAATTTTATGGTTAACAAACCTTACTTCTCCTTTCAGATCCTTTTACAAAACGTTTCACCTGTGCAGGGGTGGTCGAACTCTGATGCAAACCATTTTCATGTAGCAGACGTAATAACAAGAAAAAATGGAAAACACTTCTGGAAATGACCAAAGCAGCTTCATATTACAGAAATAACATTTATCATAAAAAAATTATCTTCACTATGCATCTCATTGGCATACTATATTTGTAGAAAACTGTAGAAGTTGGTAAAGACTCAGTCCTCAGACGTTTTATCTAACCAAACTTTGGTTTTCTTTTCCTTTAACTCAAAACCAAATAAGCAGACGTGAGGTTTAGAATTAAACTGTTAACAGCCCTCAGTGTAAAGCACCTGCTTGTGGTTTCGTAAGAAGGTGCATAACGCCATTTAGCTTCAAGGGTAGGAACGTGAGTGCTTGTGCGTGGATGGAAATTTTCAACCGAAAGCTGTCGCCTCCCCAGAACCATTTTTTTGCGTTTCTAGAGACAGAGGCAGGGAACGTTGTCGACGATCGGAAGAAACATAATGTAGGTGGGGACAATACCATCTCTGATGTTGCTATACAAAAATCATGAGAATGAAAAAGCATGATCTGTTCTAAATGCTAGTCCTAGTTTCTATGGAATCAATCAATTATCAACTTTGAGAAGAGTTTTGAGACCAGAGGGATGACCCTGAAGGCAATTTTTTTTTTATATGTGAACAACAGGAAATGTAAAAATAATCATGTTTTTTTTCTGATATTTATACTGGAGAATATTAACAATCTTCTAGAGTTAGTCCTTTATTTAAATTGTACATTAGACATCATATAATGGGACACATTGCACTGAATGACAGCAACTCACAGTATGAAGCAAGAAATGCAATACAATACAATACAATAAAAATATAACTGTCTACATAAATGTCAGGTGTTTATGCAGCCCATTTATTTCCATTTCACAGAAACAACATTAAACCTTTATAATAAGGCTACAGACAAACAAACCATTGAATAAATAAAGGAAAGATTCTCAGAAGTTGTCCTTAGCCCACTTAAATATGGGAAACTCAGCTAATTCGTCATATTTCTCTCAGGAATGCATGAGTCACTATACAGGACATGTCTGTGGTAAACAACTGTGTCGACGTGGAAATGACTATAATCTTACTGCATTCAGTGATCTACCTACATCGACTGCAGTGCAAGTTTAGGCGCTGTGAAATTTAACCAATAAGCAGATTTCAAAGAAGAACTCTAAGTAATGAATTGAAATCAATTCATGGCTTACATAAAATTAGCCATCTGAATTCAAATGGATGAGCATCTACACTGCACATGTGCAATGTGATCAAAAGTGACTTTGAACACTTTCACGTGGGTGAATCTCAATTTTGTTTCGGACCTCAAATACATCTGTATTTAATTTTGTCCCATTTCAAACCAGTTGCCCGAAATAAGTCCTAAACAACCCCTAAATTAAGCTAGCTTTCTGATTGACTACATCATTCTCACAACATCTACCGAAGCCATTAAAAATAGAAACAATATTTTTTTCTAAAATGTAAGAAAATTGCAACTAAGCACTGATATATTTTTTTTTTTTTTTTTTTTTAAGTGGTGTTATTATGTACACTTCATTTTAAGGTGTCCTTGTTAAAGTGTAATTATACTGAGTAATACTAATTAACAACATGTACTTGCTATGTAATTACGGTTAGGGCTTGGTTTAAAGTTAGATGCTTGTAATTATGCATAATTTGCTGTTATTACTATAGTAAGAACATGTAAGATGTGTAAAAGGGACACTGTAAAATAAAGTACTACCTTAAGTTAAGAGCAATTTAACTAGTTACATAACAACTACTACTAAAAAAAATTCCACAAAAACAAACACTAAGGCCATTGAAAACTGCGTTAGACAAGTAAGGACAGGCACTTTTCTCCAGATTCTTCAACAGGCTTTCTGCATATGCTCTCTAAAGAGAATAAATGTAAGAAGGATGAATAGAGAGTAGCCACACACACACAAACACACAGACACATGGTCAAATTATCAACTAAGGGTACTCCACCTTTTCGAGAATCCACTTTCTTGTGGTTATGAATGCAGTGGGTGATTTTACACTTGTGGTACAGGAGTCCAGACAGAAGAAGAATACCAACGCATAGCATGACCAGCCCTAGAATGAAATATTAATTCATGCTTAGCAAGAAAGAAACAAAATTGTAATTGATTTATATATCTGGAAGCAATGAAGAAAGAGTACAAAAGCTGTCGAAGTTGCCGTCTTTGTTGGAAGAGGAGGCCGTAGTATTAGAATGGGCTGTGGAAGAGGAGGTCATAGTTCTTGAAGGGCCAGCAGAACTGATGGTAGCTGTCTTCAGTGTGGTAATATGTATTGTAGAACCTTCATTCACTATTTCTGATCCATTTTTGCAGACGGCATCAGAAGTGCTGGTGCCTGCGATCTTAATCCCACTTTTACATCTACAGATGAAAAAAATGTATGCAATTGTGGCAGAAAAAAAAACAATAATAAAAGAATTATTCAGTCAAAGGTTAAAATTCTGTCATCATTTACTCATGCTGATGTCATTACAAACCTGTACGACGTCCTTTCTTCTTTAAAACACAAAGACGATATTTCCATATTCCATACAATGGAAGTTACAAAAATAAACATTCTTCAAAATATGTTCTTTTATGTTCCAAAGAAAGAAAGAAAGTCATACAGGCATTTGGAATGACGTGAGATTGTGTAAATGATGACAAAATTTAAATTTTGGGGTGAGCTTTCCCTTTGAAGTTTTACAGCTGAATCATCAAATATGCACAAGAGGGCGCTGATTATACATTTAAATAAAGCTGCTGAGATGATTAAATATGCTTTGGGGTCATCAATGAAATTCATTCAACTTTTTACTGGGGAATTTTTATGTGTTAGCTCCCCCTCATACCATAGACTTGGGTCCCCTTCGCATCTCTGAGCTTGAGAACATAGTTCTCGGTTGTCTCCCCCTGGGTATATATATCTTTTGACATAAACATTTGAATGTTCATAAAAACTTACTCTCTCCAGTTTTGACAAGTTGAGTCATCTTTGTCTGAGAAGTATCCATTGATACATTTACTGCAAGTCTGTCCTAGAAGAGAGACATAGTCCAAGTTTCATAATATTCACTTTAGTCAGTTGATGTGATTCAGTAATGTATGATTTAATGTTTACCTGTTCTATCCAGTCCAGAACCTTTTTTACATACGCAAATCTCACTCTGCTGATCGATGGGTGTAAAACCGTTCAAACATTTGCAGCGAGTGTCCCTTGTAGGTGTGCATTTATTGAGTACCCTACTACCTGAGGTGGAAAAATAATACATGTTAAAAATCTAAATATTGGAGTAGAATGGCTTTTTCTCTGACTTTGATGTCCATTACACACATAGTGTTAGTTAACCGCCACAGTATCTTATCGCATTACAAACTTTATACAGTAACGTTCTCAGCTACTGAATCTAGCTGCCTGAAAAAGTAGACTGTGGCACTTACCTTTTCTACATTCACTGCAGTTTTCACAATGAAGACCTTTTCCACTTGGGTTGTACTGTTTTTCTGGACAATCCACACAAGTTTTTGTATAGTAATCGAGCTTCTGACCTACAATTCATTAAACAAAAATCATTTATGAGATGTTTCATGCAACAAATATCCCTTTAGACACAACAGTGGATCCCAAATCCAGGTATTTAACCATATTTATACATACCTGCTCGACAAACTTTCGTAGCACTTGCATTTTGGTGAAATAACAGCAAACACAAGAGAGTTGAGAGGACTTTCACGTAGAAGAACATGACAGCAGTAACACTGTAGTAGTATAGTGTTGAAACTGCGTGTAACCCTCAAACAAGAGGAAATAAGACTGAAACCTCGAGACAACAGACATCGTGACATTTACCCCCCCTCACCCACTGTGGAAAAAAACATGTAGGATTATGCAATTTGTACAGTATGTGTTTTTTTGTATATCTTGATATGAAAATATATATTTAAAAATTTGCCATTAACTTCATCCGTTAAATTTGATCGCTCTGAATCTGATTGGTGCATGTCAAATGTTTACAAAATAAAACCTGACACATAAAAATGCTCAAAATTAAAGCTAAAAACTAAAAGCAGATTGTGAAGATTTGCTATTGCTTATATTGCAGTTTTGCCATCCTTTTGATTATCAATTTCTAAAATATAGCCTATCACATACAACTGCTTAAAAAGTTTTTTTTTTCTCTCACTCTCTTGGAATATTCTACATTCTCAACTGGATTTTTCTTAACTGGATTTTTCTCAACTGGATTTTTCTCAACTGGATTTTTTTCTGGATTTTTCTCTCAAAAAGAACAGGAAATGAAATCTCTTTAGGTTGCTTATCTCGGTCATGTGCGCTGCCCTAATAAAATGTTCTCACGACAGAATAGACAGAGAGAAACATGAAAGAAGATTACAATTTGTCAATTTGAATTATTATCTCTTTGGACATCCATTTAATATTTCTAACATGCCAAATTCAGTAAAATAACTGAGACTTATCTAATGGCATTAATTCAGTTTTCAAAACGCAATTTCTACATTTTCGAGATCTGTTGTCTCTTTATCTTTTTTTTCTTTCTTTTAAATGTTAGCATCCCATAGTTTTCATTTGATTCTTGAAAACATCAGGTCTGGTATACATTTATTTATTGATCTTGATGAGGCAATCAAATTAAATGACACACTCAGTGAAGGTGCTCTCTCTATGTATTCTAATGACTCAGATGTTTTGCATAGGAAAAAACTACTCTTAGAAGTACTGAAAACAGGTACGTCTGACACATTTAGCACAGAGTAGTTGAGGTTCCTTGGTTTACTGGTCTGCAGTTTACAGGAAAAATGGGGTATGCTACACATGTGTGGAGAATAAGTATGTTCTGTGCTGTTTTTTAATCATCAGTTAAGAAACAATGGATAAATTGGGATGATTTAGAACAAACAAAAAAGTATAATATTTTTGCAAGCAGTGGAGTTGGCAAGGCAACACCAACATCAAAAACACTGGAAAGTAAAGAGAAAGAAAACATCAATGAACTGCATCTTTCATTTTGCAGAAAAGGGTGCAGAGCATCCATTTACCATGACATAGTGTAGATTTTATCATAAGCTTCTTCCGGTCGTCAAACAGAGAAGTCTGTGATCCTCTATGTGAAAGAGGAATTAAGAAGTCCTTATAAATATGTAAAGAGTTATGACAGACAATGTAGAAAGGAGAAAAAAAACTAAAATGTAGATCAATTTCGATTAAACTGGGTGTTTTCCCTTCAGTTAACTGAGCATTTAAAAAAACAAAATGACTGTGCTAACAGGCTCTTTATTATACAGCTTACTCAGAAGATAAAAACTGAAAATGAAATAAAAGTAATGGTGGGGAATGACACATTGTTTGGAGTACTTACTCTCAGTCAGTGTTGGGGTAGCGGCAAAACGTCATTTCCGTATTCTCCAAAAAGTTTACGCTGTATGTCCTACACCTTCCCTATTCTACTTACGGAAAAAACAAAACTGGAGCCGCATTTTTTTCCGTAAGTAGAATAGGGAAATACAGCGTATAGTAGGAAATACAGCGTACGTTTTTTGGCGAATACGAAAGTGCGGTTTTGGCGGAGGCACTTAGAAGGCGATCATTTGTTTATATAAAGCATATACTTTTTTTTTTTTTTTTGAAAATGACCGATTGTTTCGCTAGATAAGACCCTTATTCCTCGTCTGGTATCGTTTAAACCCTTTTTGAAGCTGCATTGAAACTGTAATTTTGATCTTCAACCATTTGGAGGCCATTGAAGTCCACTATAAGGAGAATAATCGTGGAATGTTTTCATCAAAAACCTTTATTTCTTTTCATCTGAACAAAGAATGACATGAACATCTTGGATGACATGGGGGTGAGTAAATTATCAGGAACATTTTATTTGAAAGTGAACTAATCCTTTAATTACACAAATAAAATGTTTAGCGTACATTTATTGAACAGTGACTGATTAGCCTACATGTAGTTATTTATTGTAAACTTTATTATAAAGGTAAGTAAACATTTTGCTGAAATATCCTCAAGATATAAGAGCGCATGATTTACCCGTCTATCTGAAGCCGCGGTCACACTAGTCTTTGAACGTGCGAAATTTTTTCGGATGCTGTAACGGTCGTGATATGACGTCACGGTTTACAGCGTCTTTTTTATAAACGTGAATTCAACACATAACTTAAAGTAATACATTTAAAATGTAAAAATATAGAACCTACTTGACTTTACTGCAAATATATAATTCTTTTAATTCAGCCAAGAGGTCATGCCGTGAGAATCGATCTTCTACTGGTCGCACGTCTTCACGTGATGCGAATTCGAAGGTCAGAGTTCACCAAACTTGAACTTTGGAACGCAGCGAAATCATAGACAGTAAAAGAAATGGACACAGCGACCCCATTGGAACTCAATTGAGACAAGTGAAGCCCATTTTAGCGATTTTTAGCACTTCCGTTTCTGACGCGCAGACTCAAACTAAGCTTGATGACGTCAGCAACCTGTCTGACAGATGTAAATCTTCTAGTAGCTGTGCGTGCAAACTGCCATCGTTAATCTTGCAGAGACGGCGAGCTTGAGCGGGGAGTTCTTTGGCGTGAGTGAGCAGGAGTAAGTATTCTGATTAATTATTTTGTATAGTATTTTAAAATGTAACGCCAGTATGCCATATTAAGTTAATGCATACTATTGCCTGCCTACGGTAATTTCTCTGCTGTGCGACAGAGAGTCGAGTGGTTATGACGCAATCGTTAGCCTATTTTTACAAAAACTGTTTCTATGGGGCCATAATGTAACATAGAAGGTAATGGAGCCCTTTATACATTGTCGTGTATCTTTAGAAATAAATAATGGACAAATGGAGTCTTTAAACGCCTCAGATGTAAAAGTTATTCGCTGTCAAAGTGACGCCAAAATGAATGGGAGTCAATGGGATGCTAACGCAAGTGAAGTTCTGCTACAAGATGGCGGCACGCGGCCGACTTCAACTTCCGGTCGACTTCCTTGGGCACTGAGCGAAATCATAGACAGAGCGAAATGCGAAATTTTTCGCACGAGCTTGCGTTTCCGGTCTGACGCATTCGCATGGGTTTGAATGGAAGTCAATGGAACGAAAAGTGCAGTGTGACCGCACACTTTCACAGCAGTTGTGTTCGTTACTATAGCAACAGTAGAATCCGGGTGCAGTGTTTCAGAATCAATCATTGTAAAAAGAACTTTTATGTCGAGATCACGAGAAAATTAAGTCGTGATCACGAGAAAATAAGATAATAATAATAATCCATGGCCGTTTGGGGCTTCCGTACCTCTGGAATGGGTCAAACATTACCTGAGAAGTTCAAGTAAATACGCTAGAAATCCACGTTCATTCAAGGATGTGCATTTATTGCATGGACAGAGATACACAAAGGGTTTTTTATTTAACACTATAAAGTTAAATAAGCATATGATATATAGCCTAACTATTACGCACCTTTCAGACCATCACTGAGAGCAACGGTACCGCAGAACGAGTGTAGCTCTGTCTCTCGACGTTTTAAACGTTTTTAAATCTGAAAACTACAAAAAGCAACGAAATTGTTAGACATCCATTTAGCGCATGTTCACAAAGGAAAACGGCTGAAAAACAGCGCTGGTTGTTCTCTCGATACTGTGTAACTTACTTGAGAAATCGCTTCAGGTGATTCCGTGAGAGAGCAGTCCAAACGAATGGAAGTGGATTCAGACCGTTTTACCACTTCATAATTTAGAACACAATTTAAGCGTCACAAAATATGTGAGCAGTTCAGTTACATAGCTGCTAAACTGAATATAGCCTTCGAATCGAGGCTAGCTTTTTTCTTAAATATCCACAACAAACCCTAGACACTACAGCAACCCGCTTGTTAAGTCGTGACGTAAGGAACGCCGTTTCCGGGTCCAAGCCTCGACTCGTTTCACTTGAGAATGCCATCGACGGCTGTTTATGAGCGCTATTTATTCATTTTAAACATCAATCATTTTAAAAGTTAAACATTTTAAATACTTACAGTCTACACAACAGTCTCTGTGCTTACAACGTCACAGATATTAATATTTTAACGATTTATAAAAGATGAATCATTGTCTGGCCATCTGGAATTTTGGTATGGAGATAAAGGTTATAATTATATATTTTTCGTAGTATTACACCACATCGTGTATGTATATTAGCACCATTTGTTGTTTTCTTGTAGTATGAGATACAGCGTTAGGACCGTTAGGACCCAGAAGCGCTGCCGCGTGACGTCAGACTTAACCGAAAACTCTGAGCTGCTTGAGTGGAGGCGGGGCTAATTTGCATATTTATAGATCCGTGTATATTAAATGAGATTTACATTCACGCTATTTTAAGGCATGAAGAAATTTTTTTCACATGAAAAAAGGTTTAAATATGTCAATTTGGTGATAAAAGATGAGTTTTAAGGGATAAAATAATTGACTACAGGGGGACTTTAAAGGTCCCGTTTTTCGTGTTTTTTTGAAGCTTTGATTGTGTTTATAGTGTGCAATATAACATGTGTTCATTTTTCGCGTGTAAAAAAACACAGTATTTTTCACATAATTTACTTATCTGTATACCGCTGTTTCCACTGTCATAAAAACGGGCTGATGACTTCCTTGTTCTATGAAGTCCCTCCTTCAGAAATACGTAACGAGTTCTGATTGTGCCAGCGGTTCCTGTGTTGTGATTCGACAGCAGCTTAGCGAACCTTGCCCGGAAAGGTCACGCCTCTTACCATAACGTGGAGATGCATGCGCTCAGTGTTATTGTAAACATGTCTTTAATTTTACCCTATCAACCTGAGCTGGAATCAGACCCGGTGATTGGACTGCGGGATGAAAATAACAGTGTTTCGACGACATGGCGACAAACACACTCTACAAACGCAACTCTTGTGTATTCCTGTGGGCGGAGGTTAGTCAAAAAACAGTTTTAGTGACGTCATTAAAGAAGGAAGTAGAGGGATGTAGTCCAAACTGGCCGTTCGATGTAGGCGACTTCTGTTAAATAAAATATCTCGCTTGGCATTGAACTTTGAGCTTTAAAATTTTACAGATTTTATTTATACTCTAACAACAACATTACACACTGACTAAAGTTTGAAACATGGGATCACGAAGAACGGGACCTTTAAGTATTATTTGTCTAAAAATAGCCTGTAACTAGAGTAGTCTTCATTTTAAATGACAAGTGAAAACACTGATCATCCTTAATGAAATTCATTCACTTGAAAAGGAAGCTGTGGCCGCACTTCCTTTTAATTTTGCCGCGTCTCACTCACAAACTAATTTAGGCAATGGCGGTTAGTCGTAATGAGTTGCCATTCACACTGAAAGTGGGATGAAACAGCGCGCTGTTACAGAACTCTCACCGCGTTGGCATTTCATCGGCGTGGCTCAATGGCTCAATGGCTCAATGGCAAGTGGCTCTGTAACAGTGCCCTATTTCATCCCACTTTCAGTGAATGGCTTGCCATACAACTGTTACAGCTATCCGCCATTGCCTAAAAGTGTTTGTGAGACACTAAATGGAAGCGCAGCCACAGCTTCCTTTTCAAGTGAAATTAGCTTTCATCAACTACTGAAATCTTAAACATGGTGGTTACTCTACAAATCTAGACTAAATGTGAGCAGACATTAACTCATCTTGCACAAAAACAAATTCAGTATTACTAAAAATACTTCCTTTTTTTATTACCAAAGAAAGAGTGTTGAAATTTCTTCTCCTGCATCCTATTCTTCTGCAATCTAGAATGGCAACACAGCTCTAAAGTTTACTGTACAGGAGTGAATTTCTTCTTTCTGATGAACACAATTGGAGTTATATTAATAAATATGACAAGCTTTATAATGGCAGTGAACGGGATCAATGAGTATGAAGCTCAAGAAAGTGCAATCAATCCATCATAAACGTACTCCACACGGCTCCAGGGGGTTAGTAAAGCAAAGTGAAGCAAAGTGATGCATATGTGTAAGAAAAATATGCATATTTTACAAAATATCTAGCTTGACCAGACTGCCTTCTGTATTCAACTTATGAAGAAAGTGTAAAGCCTCTCGCAGTTCAAAACACTTACGCTACGTCCTACATCTTCTGTATTCAACTTATGAAAAAAGTGTAACTGATGCGACGTCAGATACGCTTTTTTCGTAAATTGTATATGGAAGGCAGTCTGGCGGAAGCTATTTTACTTTAAAAATAAAAATATTTTTCTCACACAAATGCATCGCTGGGTTATTATTATTATTATTATTATTATTATTATTTGCTATTGGTCACCCAACTATCCTATTTCAAACTTGGGGAAGTCAGTCTGCAAATTGAATGTCTATTTGTTAACAAAAGAAATTTACTTAGAACTCATATTTTAAGCCTCACTAAAGCCTGATACACAGCCAGCCACACCTGCTATAACACGTTTCAGTCACTGTGATTTTGCCAAGTAAGACATGTTCCTGGATCAACATATTTTGTTGATCCTGGAACAACATTCCTGTCCGAAAATTTAGTCTTAACCCTATTCCTACCCCTAAACCTAATCCTACCCATAACTTATCCCTAAAATCAGAGGGGAAAGATATGTGAATAACACTGATGTAGAAGCACCTAACCCTGGTTGCAAGCCTAAACTTGACATAAACTGTAAATTTGCCCCTCATATCTGATTGATTGATTGATTGGAATGTTGTTCCAGGATCAACAAAGATGTTGATCCAGGAACATGTCATACTTGGTGAAATCACGTTCACCACAGGTTTCACACAGCGTTCTCAACTCCAAAATATGTAAACAATACTAAAAGGTTATTACCATAGTGAAGTTTCATTTCATGGTGCATGAGCTGCAAATCAAAACTTTCCACTCTTCAGAAGTGTTTCTGGGTGTTTCTTAAACTATGGGCACTTTTGGTCCTGCAGGCTATACAATCTCTCTTGAAACATACTTAAAGTGATAGTTCATCAAAAAATTTAAATTCTGTCATCACTTACTCACCCTCATGTTGTTCCAAATCTCTTAATTTCTTTTTTCTGTTGAACACAAGAGAAGATATTTTGAAGAATATGTGTAATCAAACAGTTAATAGACCCCACTGACTTCCCAAAAAAAAAAAATATATATATATATATATATATATATACACACAATGGAAGTCAAGGGTCAAGATTTTGACATTCTTTAAAATATCTATTTTGTGTTCAGCAGAAGAAAGAAATTCATACAGGTTTGGAACAACTTGAGGGTGAGTAAATGACAGAATTTTCATTTTTGGGTGAACTATCTCTTTATCACACTCTTTAACACATGCTTTAATTTCAAATAAAATTTTTAATTTAAATTAATTTGTCCTCAATCAATATCCCATATATATATATAAATGCATCCCAGGAGAATTTTTTTCTGTCACGTACATTCCCACTACATCTCAAATTAAGCATTGTGTTCCATATATTTTATGTGTTTTACTGTGTGGTTCGAATGACTTTACAAATATGGGCCAGTTATATATATTTAAAAAATATATATTAAGAAAACAATTTTCACAATGTAATTTGAAATAGTTTATCATCATGGTTTTAAACATAATTCATATTGTTTTAATGGAGTCTAGATAGAAAGTGGGTCTTGGAAAAGGGTAAAACAACTAACAAACAACATAAAACATACTTGTAGCAAAAGAAAATATGAAGGAATAGTAAAACTTTTAATATCATAATAAAATGGAAAAATAACATTTGTTTGATTTCAGAAAAAAAGAGCTACTTGATTGAACATAAAAGTACCTGAAGTTGAAGAAACACCCATGTATCCACTAATTTCTATGCAGAATCACAGATTTACTCATACAGCGTACTGCGCCACTCCCTCCAGGCCGACAGATGGCGATGATGACACCGCAAATATTTCCAAACCTCCAGACATCTCTTTGCGAAGAAGGCAGCGGCTCTGCTTTGTTTACTTTAAAGATGGATGTTCAATTACATATATTTTCTGAAAGCATTAGCAATCTGGTTTAAAATCGGAACCTAGAATGTAAGATAGAAAAAACACAGCATGGAGGAATCGTGGGATTTTGAATTCTTGTCTCGTGTGGTTGATAGTCTGGTGTCCTTTCTGTCCGAATTTGTGGACGATTGGCTGGCCAACGACATGCGAGTTGCAGTGTTTAAAATTCTGTTCAGCTGGCTCGTCATCAGTCTCGTAGCCATCCACTTTGCATGGAAAGTGTACGGGAACACTGTCAACGATATGTACTACAGACAGGGTGAGTATTTACTGAGGCGCTCCGCGTAATTCACAATAAGTCCTACTGTATTAAGACAGTTGTATGAATCTGTCTAGTTTTGTGACCGTATATATATATATAGCGCCTTTTAAAAAAAGTAACCTTAGTACTTGGACTAAAGATGTCTGTGATCATTTCTCAGGGACTGGAGGACAGAATGGCGGGACTCCTGACACGGCGCCTAACCTGAGCGGATGGTAGGTGACCAGCCTTTCTCGATTCGTTCATCTTACAAATGAACTTGGGGTTTCATTTATCTTTGGCTGCATTATGATGATTCCCTAATTCTAATTCAGAATATGATCAAATAATGCGTGTGTAGAAAATTGGAATATTGAAATATTGTAAAATATAACGTTAAAGGGTTAGTTCACCCAAAAATGAAATTTCTGTCATTACTCACCCTCATGTCGTTCCAAACCCGTAAGCCCTTCGTTTATCATCGGAACACAAATTAAGATATTTCTGATGAAATCCGAAAAGTATCTGAACCACACATAGGCAGCAACGTCATTGCACCTTTCAAGGCCCAGAAAGGTAGAAAAGACATCGTTAAAATAGTCCACGTGACTGCAGTGGTTCAAGACTACACAATATTTCTGACGGTCACGATAATCACTGTGTCAGATTACGATGTTGACTCCTAAAATCATGTGTCGTGTTGTGTACAAGAAACATGTCAGACTACAAGTTGCCAGTGTTGCCAACTGCTTTCAATTGAAAGTAGCTAAAACTGGTAGCTAAATGTGACATCATAATGGCAAATTCATTGATCTATATAAATATGAATAGATCAGTGGGCAAAATAAGAATCTAGATAAAGTTTGTCCAAGAAGTTGATAGATTTGTCTCTAAACATTTGAAAAAAAAGTCTCAAAAGGGGTGGGAAAGTCACTAAATCTAGTGACAAAATCCCTAAAAGTTGCTATCCGAACATTCATCGCTGGCCGTCTTTAATTGCTGTCATCGAGAAGGCGGGTTATCGGCTAGCAGCATGTTTTTTTCTGTTTTGTTGTCAGAAAAGCCCAAAAGTGGACACATATCTGGATTAGGGCTGGGCGATATATCGCATGCGATTGTCACGCGCATTTCATCAGTAAAGCCGGTTCCCTGATTACTGCTAAATCGCCATCACCTGCTTTCAAATGGAGCGCCATTTAATAGACAGAACCGTAGATCACTGACAAGCCACGCAATATCGCGTTCATTATCGCAGATGAATCGCCTTTGATAATGAACTCAATATTGCGTAGCTTGTCAGCGAACTACGGCTCTGTCTATTAAATGGCGCTCCATTTGAAAGCAGGTGATGGCGATTTAGCGGTAATCAGGGAACCGGCTTTACTGACGAAATGCGCGTGACAGTTGCATGCGATATATCGCCCAGCCCTAATCTGGATTGCATGGATATTTGGATTTCCTTCAAAAAGAACTCGCATACCTTTTATTTAACTTTTTTCACTCTGTCACGGTAACTTAGTCCCTCGAGGAAACATCATAAATGTAGGAGTATTGTTGGCCTAGCAGGAACAATGCCATTGTCTCTCACACACGTGACGGAACTTGTCATGGATGACAGAGAAAAAAGTAAACAGGCTAGTCTTTCTGTTGTGATGTCGTGAAGCATCGCAGACTAAGCATCGGTTGTCGTCCGCTATGACACACTACACGAGCTGAAACGGTCGAATCTTGCATCCCGACGGCCAATGTCATTTACGAATCCCCACGACACCCTGCGTCAAGCAAACCGTGGCATTCATGTTTATCATCAATTAATGAAGCTACATTCTGTTTACGTTCAGCACTTCCAGGTTCTGCGTCAGAACGCAACTCATTATTGGCCAGCTCCTGCTTCAGCGTTGGCCAATACTGAGTCAGCATTCTAACTAGGGCTGGGCGATATATCGCATGCGATTCTCACGCGCATTTCGTCAGTAAAGCCGGTTCCCTGATTACCTCTAAATCGCCATCACCTGCTTTAAAATGGAGCGCCTTTTAATAGACAAAGCCGTAGTTCACTGATAAGCCACGCAAAATCGGGTTCATTATCGAAGTCGATTCATCTTCGATACTGAACGCGATTTTGCGTGGCTTGTCCGTGAACTACGGCTTTGTCTATTAAAAGGCGCTTCATTTGAAAGCAGGTGATGGTGATTTAGCAGTAATCAGGGAACCAGCTTTACTGACGAAATGCACGTGAGAATCGCATGCGATATATCGCCCAGCCCTAATTCTAACATAGAACCTGGAATCACTGAACGTAAACAGTGTAGGAGAATGACAGGGAGAAGACGGAATTGTTGAATGAAGTCATTATTTTTGTTTTGTTTATGCCACTGTACCACTGTAGTCACTTAAACTATTTTAACAATGTCTTTTATACCTTTCTGGGCCTTGGAAGGTGACTTTGCTGCCTATGTGTGGTTAAGATACCCTTTCGGATTTCATTAAAAATATCTTAATTTGTGTTCCGAAGATGAACGAAGGTCTTACAGGTTTGGAACAACATGAGGGTGAGTACTTAACAGGAATTTCATTTTTGGGTGAACTAACTCTTTAACATTTTAACTCAAATGGACAAAATGACTTAAATATTAGTTCATTATGCTATTCAAGATTCAAAGCTCAAGTCAGTAAAATTATCCGATCTTCACTATTTTAAGTGTTAAGCGTTCATAAAACAGGACTGAACAATTCACTGATGAATCAAAACATTCCAAGAGCTTCGAATCCAATCAAACCGATGAGCGAGCTGGTAACATTATATTGGATTTTATTGATGGGCAGAGAAGTGCTTCAATGAAACTGTAATAAACAACACTATTAATAAAACACTATTGAAAAAGTAGCATGATATTAGACTCATCAGTGTTTTTAGTATGTAGGCTAATTTGTGCTTTTATGAACACTCCTGTTCCAGTGTTAAGTCCAATATTTTCCATTTTACCTAGGGAAAGTGCAGCTGGTGATGCCAAGAAAACCCACCGTGAGTGATGTACCAGCAACTGGACTAAGAGCACCAACACACAAGATGGATTAAAGCAATTGAAGACTTCAGATGCAAAAGCCTCTCAGTGCCGTTTGAAATTTTCTTCTAAAATGAGCATTTTTATCAAGCTCTGTTTAGGTTCAGTAATTTCACTTTAATGGCAATTAATAGGTAATTTTCATTGCCATTAAAGTGAAATAACTGAACATAAACATACAAGCTTGATAAAAATGCTAATTTTAGAAGAACATTTCAGATGGCACTTCGAGGCTTTTGCATCTGAAGTCTTCAATTGCATTCCTTCAAGAACATTAAATACATCAGAACTTGTGCCATTAAATCCTTTTTTCTTGTTAAGATGTCTGTGATGGACTGTGGTGCAAAACTTAACACATGAATATGTGCTTGAACATACACGACTGAATGGTGCTGTGCACTGGAAAGGGAGCATTAGAGGATACTGTGATATATAGCAGCTCTGGCTCTTTTAGAATGTTTGGTTGGATTGAATTCTTAAAGTTAGTAGATAGCAAGACTTGAGCGATTCTCACACAGTATCATTTTACTAAAAACTGACAGGAATACTAGACAAAATGCAGGTCCCAAATGTTCACATAATAATTTGTTCTGTTAGTAGAAATCAAATAATTGATTTCAGTGATGTATGAAAATGGACTCGACTGTACAGAAATAAGACATACCTCTGCCATGCTTTCAGGTGTCCGGAAGGTTACAGCTGTCTTTTTGCAGTGCAAATAATAAATACAATTTGTACCTAATTTTGTGTATTGGTTTCCTGTTATTTATTTAATAAGTAAATTGTATTTCAGTGTATTGAAGTACACATAAAAAAGCACTTTGGTTCAGGAATATAGAGGAGTCATTGATGAAAAAAGAGAACACATTACAAGTGGTTAAAATGAGTGATATTGTGAAAAACTTTAAAAAGTGCACTTCTGGCAGAACTTGGAGGAAAAAAAATAATTTATTCCTCCATAATTGTGTTGCTTCCAATCACAAATCAAGCTAAAGTCAAATATTTGGAAGTTTCTGGGGTGATTGTGGCAGCAGCATAACATGCACATCCATCACATTGGTTCCTGTCAGTCCAGGCATGAGTAACCGTCGTCCTTCAGAGAGCTGTGAGAAAAATGTGAATGAATCATTATTGGTGAGAAAGCCATCAATGTCCAGACCTTGAGATGCAGCCTCTTCCATCAGTTCCCCATCAGTGACGGCACCAGCTGCCTCAGTGGGGCCGTCCTGTCCATCGGTTCCTCCACTGAGGAACACTGCACCACTCTTCACTTCACCACCACTGAGCTCAAGCCCCACCCGCAGAGCCAACTCCTGGTTCCTCCCTCCCCTGCCCTTTCCTGTCAGTTGCACAGTGGGTTCTCCTCCAGCCAGCAGACATGTCGCACCCCAGCCTTCCTTCCTCTCCTCTACAAGCACGTTCATGGTGCGACACAAATCCCAGCTTTCTATCCCAACCTGTGGCCCTAGCTGAAGGATCTCTGCAGCAAGCTCTGGAGGAGGTTCCTTTCCTGGGGAGCATGCAAAACTTGAGAGCAGCCCGTATAGTCGTGCAACGGAGCGAACGTCACCACATACTCCTGGAGACAGAATGACAGGGCGAAGTCCTAATTCAATGGCCTTACGGCTTGCGCATTCAAGAGCAATGGTGTTTGAGCCAATTACAACGTTTAAAACATGGTCTTTGACTTCTTGTGGCTGTTCTTGCACCTGCGACCCATGAGGCCTAGCTTTGCTAAGCACCTCTTTCACAGAGGAAGGAAGAGAGTCAGAGAGCTTATAACGATCCAAGATAGCCCAGACCTCCTCTGGCCGGGAGTCACTCCTGACTGTTGGACCACTGGCTATCAAATCCAGAGGATCTCCAATAACATCTGACAGAATCAAAGCCACCACCTTCAAGAGAATGTAATATCAGAGTAAATATTATGCTTAACTAACATTGTGGGGTATTGCTTAAAGGATTCGTTCACTTTAAAATGAAAATTACCTCATGATTTACTCACCCTCAAGCCATCCTAGGTGTATATGACTTTCTTCTTTCAGACAAATACAATCAGAGTTGTATTTATAATTACTCTGATGCTCCTAAGCTTTATAATGGCAGTGCACGGAAACCACCTGTTTGAAACTCAAAAAAGTGCCGTATTCCACTTACGAAAAAAGCGTAATTGACGTTGCGTTTTATAAGTTGAATATGCAAGCTTTGAACTGCGAGAGATGTTACACTTTCTTTGTAAGTTGAATATGGATGGCGGGTTGGTGGAAGCTAGATATTTCACTTTATAACGTGCTAAATATGGATATTTTTCTTATACAAATGCATTGCTTCGCTTCAGAAGGCCTTTAGTAACCCCCTGGAGCTGTGTGGAGTATGTCTATGATGGATGGATGCACTTTAAGTTTTAAACAGGTGTATTCGTCTGAAAGAAGAAAGTCATATACACCTAGAACGGCTTGAGGATGAGTAAATCATGGGGTAATTTTCAATTTAAAGTGAACTAATCTTTTAATAGTCATTTTTGTTTGATTAATAACTATTTTATAGGGTATATAAATTTAAACTATTTTATAGGGTATATAAATGTATAGGGTAAAGTTATTCAAAAACAATCATTTGCTATTAATTGAGTCCAATTAATGTGCAAGTCTGCTGAACAGATTCTTTTAAAAGATCTTTAAAAGTGTTGTATGTCATTTTTATGTAATTTTGTTGTGTTTTTATTAATAGTGCTGTTTTACTAATAAACTTTCTGGAGCTTAAGCTCAATGTGCAGACATCTATTCTTTTTTTCTCTTATTATATATATATATATATATATATATATATATATATATATATATATATAAAATCATGTTACCTTGGCTGGGTTGGCATATTGTGCAAGGCTTCCACCCTTTAACAATGACAGGGCTCGTCTCACTGTATTTAACTCCTGAATTGTTGCTCCTGCTGCTGCAAGTTTTCGTGTCACATCCTGTTTCTCCTGCAAGGACATTGGTGGGGCTGGTGCAGGTAAAAGTGCAGAACCACCACCTGTGCATAGATGCATGTAAAAACAATTAAACAAATACAAAACTTTACAAAAGCTTGGAGTAGTTAAGATTTTTATTTTATTTTATTTTTTAAAGAAAAATGAATGCTTCATTAAATTGATCAAAACTGACAGTAAAGACATTTATAATGATACACAATATTTCTATTTCACATAAATGCTGTTCTTTGCAAACTTTCTATTTGTCAAAAAAATTCTGATCTACTAGTTTCCACAAAAATATTAAGCAGCACAACTGTTTTCAACTTTGATAATAATAAGAAATGTTTGGCAACACATTACAATAAGGTTCATGTTAACTAACGTTAACGAAGATTAGTAAATACAGTAACAAATGTATTGCTCATGGTTTGTTCATGTTAGTTAAAGCACTAACTAACGTTTAACTAATGAACCTTATTGTAAAGTGTTACCAAATGTTTCTTGAGCACCAAATTAGCATATTAGTATGATCATGTGACACTGATGTCTGCAGTAATAATTTCACAATATTATGGTTTTTACTGTATTTTGGATCAAATAAATGCAGCCTTGGTGAGCATAAGAGACTTCTTTCAAAAGCTACAAAAACAAATTACTGACCCCAAACTTTTGAACGGTAGTGCATGTTGTAAAGGCAAACTAATTATACAGGAAAAAAATAAGTCACAGTACCAGAGATGAGCACAAGCAGCACATCATTCTCAGTCAGTCCACTGGCCAGTTCTCGTATACATTCGGCTGATTTCAGGGCATCTGTATCAGGTAAATTGTGCTTTGCTCCTTCCATCACTGTAATTCTGCTGTGATTCTCAAGCAGCATCTTCCTGAGCAGAAGAAAAAGTTTGTCAGTAACATCCAGACTGTACTGTGCGCAGCTAAACACAAAATGAAAGACCTAGCTGAAAACTGGAAGCCAGTTTAATGTCAAGGCTATATGGGTAAATCTCATGAAGTGTCCACATTTCATTCCCTCCAAAAAGGAATTATTTTTATTATTAATTTTATAATTTTATTATAAATTTTGCATGAAACCTATTTGTAGGACCAGGAAATTTTTACATGCATTGTGATTTTATGACAATTAAGCAATTCCACCCCTAATTCTCATCCATTCTTATGCAAAAAGTACAATAATACTATTTTATTAAAATTGTATTTTTTTATTACAATATAAATAAATTGAGGTAGGTAATACAAATACTAAATTATACCAAATACTATTAAAAAAATTAAAATGTAAAAATAAAATAATAATAAATCATTTCTTTTCACATTACAGTAATTTTTCACAAACAGTGGTACTTTTATTAAATTTAACCTTCAGTTTTAAAATTAAATATAACCTGGGCATTTTGATGGAAAGTTACTAGTAACTAGTGAAAATCCCTGTTTATGGCTATATAAACTACTTATAAAGCTCATTAAACAAAACACAGGCACATTAAAATATATATATTTTTTAAAAAGCACTAAAATACTTACTCTTTCCCATGATTCCGCAGTGTATTCTGGATACCATGAGGCACACTGACCACCCCTTTAATTAGATGGTCCCCTACAATCCTCTCTGCTTCTGCTGCCATCCCCAGCACCGCCTTACCGAAGCCCACCAAATAAAGGTTATTGGTAAGTGTGAAACTCTGTCCACCCACAAGGAGTTTGTTCCCATGTCGCTCCAGACCCCTGCGAACCACTATGTCTGGCTGCACACCTTCAACCGCAGCAGAAAACACAGCCCTGGCTCGCGTGTCTAATGATGACATACTGCGAGAGTACAATGATGCTAATCCCACCCGCAGTGGCTGCTGCAGGTGAAGAAAACGTGAGAGAGCAAGAAATGGAGCCATAAACCACTCAAACTATCCACATCAGTTGAACAGAGCCACTTCACACCTGAGAGAAGAGAAAGAGATTAAAAATAGGCTGATTAATAACCAATTAAACAGATTTTAATTAGCATTGAATTGTATCTTATTTATTACCCCATCTAAATGTCTTTAATGTTACCCAAATTCACTCTGGTGATGTCTAATCTCCTGTTTCATACCCCCAAAACCATTTTAGTCTGATTTTGAACAGATATATGGGGTTACCAAAGGTAACATTAGCTTACTAAAATCTGTTACCCCTACTATGTCACATTCAGTGGCTTTAATGTTATCCAATTTCACTCTGGTGATGTCTAAACATATTTAATATCCTAAAAAGCATATCTTATGTTAACAGACACAGATATGCAGGGTCAACAACAAGGCATTAGAGGTTACTGAAATCTACCCCCCTCTATTTCAAACATATTTTCAAACAATATTTGAAAATTTTATAATGCTACCTTGTCAGAGTTGGTGGCCCTGCTATATATCTGCAACTGTAGCAATATGCTTTATAAGAAAAATAAATAGTTTAGACATCACCAGAGTAAATTTGAGTAACATTAAAGCCATAGAGGGGGGTAACAGATTTCTAACACTATCCTATCATAGCCTTCAATGATTTTAGGAGAACATACCTGCGCACTGTTCCTGGGAATTCTGAAGCTTTTTTATGAGCTGACAAAACTTTTGAGAACTGCATTACACCAACCTGTGTACCAAGTGAGTAATGATTGACTACAGCTGACCATAGGGCAGAGAGTAGTTTCAAAGCTAGTCAGTTACAAGAGGTTTATGGATTCATCAAGGGTCAATCCCAAAACAGTAGAGGGGGAGGTACGACAATAGCCTTGTGACACTTGTTTACTTAAGTTATAAGTCCAGTGCTGAGGGTGGTCAGTGTTACACGTCTATGCAACCACCCTTACAGACTGCATTGAAAACGTACACAATTTTCCTCACAAATGACAACAAAGGATCATTTTTTACCTCAGTTTTCTTCCATACTCAAACTTCTGGTCACTTCAGCTATAGAAAACAACATAAAAATAAAAAAGGACAACAGAAGTAAATAACTAACGTCTTGACGTCATTTTATTTTGTGTATCATTCAAGACATGTTTACACATTCATAATTCCTCCGCCCTCTTTCTATCCTTGTTGTGAACAAGATTGACTCACATACCAAAAGAATTAACGACATGAAATGCCACCTCTCATCAGACGGCCAACAGACCCTCGTTCACGAACGAAATGTCTTGTTCAGTGCCGCTCCAAATCGGTGTTTTGAACGAATCTTTTGTAAACGAATCGTTAAAACGCTGAGTCGTTCAGTGAAGGGGGCGAAGCTCGTTCGGTAAGCCAATGCTCCTTCACTGCCCACACTGGAATGCTATTGGCTGGAACTAGAGACAATCTTAAAAGGCAGGAAAACGAGTCAGTCAGGAACAAACACGATAATATAAACAGTTGTTTTGCATATAAAAATGTATTATTATTTATAAAAAATTATTATCACGTAGGAACTTTGACTCATTTATGTATTTAATTTACCGCAGTGACTACCTACACTTTCGCGTTGCGTCACACAGCGGTGTTTCCGAGTGACCTTCTATGACACACTATTTAAATGTTGGAAATTCAAGTTGAGTGAAACACACATGCTACTTCAGCACTACAATATCAATTTGCTGTGAAGACGGTGATCTGCTCTGAAGAAGCATTGACATCTTTTCTTCAGAAGGTGGCAGTATTCAATAAGTCAGATCTAAAACTAAACTAAAACCATGACAACACTTGCAACAGCCTACATAACACGTGAAATTGCACAAACATAGTCATACTTCACTAGCCTGCAGTTAGCCTATTTTTGTGTCACCAAAACAGCGGAGGTGACCGCATCATGCTGTGTATGACATCATCCTTCCTGTTATCAGAGTCTCCCAGCTCCATCTGTTAATCACACCCATGGGGAGAAGAGTACAGTACAATATCACAAGCCCTTATTTACAGGTACCAGACAACACCCATGATTATTTTCATTGCACAGGACTCTGGGTCTGTTTTCATGACTATAAACTTACATTCTAGTTCACTGTCTCCCTAATTTAAATGGATGAGCTGGGGGAAATGTTCTCTAGGGACAAGAAATGATAGCCTTAAAGTCAACATGAAATCAAAATGGACAGTTCTTGGGTTGTTTAGAAATATTGAAATATATTTCAAAAATTCATGTGCCCTCATAATCTTTTATCAAAATAACTTCCCCTCCCACTTTCAGAAACATCTCTTCTCATTTCTGATGACGTGTTTACCGTTACGAAAGTAGGACAACCTGTCTCTCACATGAGACCACAGTAATAGGCTAACAAACCACAACCATACAAATTACAATAAATTCCCGGAGGACAAAATTAAGTCCCACCCTACATTTTTGTCATGTTCAAGAAGCCGTTTCATATATACGTCACAATAGGGAATAAAAGACTTTTGCAACTTCTGTTTCATGCACACTTTAAAGGTGCTCTAAGCAATGTCACGTGTTTTTAGGCCAAAACATTTTTTTGTCACATACAGCAAACATCTCCTCACTATCCACTAGCTGCCTGTCCTCTGAACACACTGTAAAAAAATGCGGTCTCTGTAGTCGCCACAAGCCCCAAAAACGGCAACAAAAACTACCTGGTGCAGCCTGGACCACGAAACATAATAAACATGCTCCAGCCAATAACCGACAAGAATGATTTTAAATGCGCGTTCATGACTGTTTCAGGAAACACAGAGGGGAGGGGGAGGAGGAGGAGGAGGGAGGGTCTAGCTAGCCTCTGTTTTGTTTGGCAACACCTCGAACGTCAACAGGAAGTTACTCCGCCCAGGATCGCTTAGAGCACCTTTAAGAGAAATCAGCATTCATTAATTCCGAAATGAATATAAAAGTATGTAAAATATAATATAAATATAATTTTTAATTGCTTAAGCTAATTTGCCATATTTATCATCGTAATTTGTCATTTATAATGTTGTTGTTTTTTTGTTTTTTTTAAATATGCAACTAAATTTAACGGACATATTCAAAGCCTCAGACACAAAGCTAGTCGAAAGTGCTGTTCTCTTTTGTTTGCATTGCAGTTCTGTCATGTTTGTTTGTTGTACTATCTATTGCAGCACTTTTTTGTGTTGTCATGGATAATTGATGTACAGAAGGCAATGCAATTCTCAGGTGGCTGCAGACAGCAGATGGGAAGAGGTCACTCTGCTGGCTGATATTTTCATTCTGCAGTACCAGTGACCCTTTGTCATCCTCTATGTGTACACTCCCTTCACATCCCCTTCGTCTCTCCAGTCCTCGTGGCAATCATATGCGCCGTTGTTTTATAAAGGGCTCAGATTTGGCTACTGTGTAGAGTAGAATGTACCAAGCCATTGGACGTTTTCCATCAGGGATCACTTATTCACCTGAGGCCTGAGAAGAATGCAATCAGAGGATGATGGAACGACAAATGTACAGATATGATGGCAAAGAGTTGGCAGGTGACTTTCAGCGCATACTAAGAGAGCCTGCGATTTATGAATACTCAGCAATAAGGAGCATAATTTGCATGACCAGAGGGTATCTGGCATCAGTACGGGGACAAGCTTAACTCTCTGAGGTGGCTGAACTCTCACTTTCGGTAAGTGACTAAGATGAATCACTTTACTGTGTGCAATTAGATCTTCTCACTTTTTCATTAAAGCCAATATAGGGAATAATGGTAAATGGAGAAGATGGAAACAGAATTAGCAGGCCCGAATACTTTATCATATTCCACTGCACATTCATCGCCAAGGTTTTTCCCCGATTGCACCATCGCTCTTGTTATTCCATTACAGCAAAAACAAAGAGAAATCACTCTTTCTCATAACCGTATTTGGCTCGTGAGTAGCCATCTTATTGCCTTTGTGCTTTAAATATCCTGCAACCTCTGGCTGTGATCTACATTTATATATTATGCAGAATATGCATGAAGCAAGGTTCTTTGATGCTTTGTATCTGGGGTTCAGATTGTGGAATACGTTCATTTGAATAACAGTCCATAAAGTCATATGCCCAACACAATCATCATGTATGCACTGAGGATTATGAAGAAATTTCACCATGACAAAGATAAAACAAATAAACTATGGATGAGAGGGGGCACCATGCACCTATTTTAATAAATATTTTAATAAAACAAACAAAATTGCTACTGAACTTGACAGATAGAGATCATTACGCATTCCATTTGTTCTATGGAAAAAAGCTTTCATATTTTTGCTTTTATAGCTAAAATATTATAGCTTTAAAATAACTAATTTTGTGTTCCATGGAGGAAAAAAACCCTATAATTTCAAACAACATGATAGTGTGTTGATGATGACAGAATTTTCAGATTTAAAGCAAATGATCTGTAGAAAATGCAACTCAATTAGACCTACCAAATGCAGACATCCCTGCAGTGTTCGGGAAAGTTACTTTTAAAAGTAAGGCGTTACTCCCTAAAAAAGTAACTAATTGCATTACTTAGTTACTTTTCATGGAAAGTATGTGTTACGTTACTTTTGCGTTACTTTTTCTCACTAGGGCTGGGCTTGCTTGTTTTTTGTTTTTTTTTAATACAATTCCTATTTTTGGCTATTGTAAAGGCCCTTTCACACCAACTTTTGTGGAAAACAGTTATAAGAGAAGTCGCAGATAATTGCATGACAAGTAGGATTCAGTATACGGCACTTCTCATTAATTTCTATGGTATCTGCAAACAGTGATTGACTGTAGCACAACTCTGAACAAAATCCAATGACGGCAAGGTTGCAATGTGATTGGTTATCAGGACACACATGATCCAAGTTGGCCGTATATGCTTTCTCCAATGCTAGAGCCAGGGACCCTCGTATCAGCAATAAAACAAAATAACGTTGGCAATAAAAATAAAAAATTAAACAAATGTGATGTTTATCTAAAGTCTTTTTTGCTTATTAGTATGGTTGAAGTGGTGACAGTGATTAAAGCTGCAGTCCGTAAGTTTTGCCTCTTTGTCGCCATCTCTGTTTGAAACCTGCAATTGCAATTATTTGCGGAATTATCATCTTTACATGCAGGGGCGCAGGAGACATTTTCAAAGTGAGGGGGTCCAAACTGCGTTCCGGGGGGGTTGTTATGACTACGAGCGGTGCACATATGCATGCGCGTCTATCCCATGGTCTTTCCGCGCTCATGGGCAAAGAAGTCCATAAACTATAAATCCTCACGAAAACTTCAGTCAAGCCAGCTCGCGCGTCAACCTGAGAGATCAGCCTCCTTACCTTAAAGTGTCAAATTTCTCGGTTTCTGAATGGACGGTTTGGCTTGATTGACAAACACTAACGTTCGGGCATGATTTATATACCATCGACCTGTCCTAAAACGTTAGCACTCTTTGATCGATGGTTTGGAGATCACGCGTTTCTCCATTCGAAAGCGCATTTCCTGTTCACATCCGCGACAAAACAGCTGATTATTTACGAACGAAAGCTCACAGAAACGTGAAAATGGTCTCATTTGAAAGAAAATATCCTAAGCTAAAAGATAATATAGTGTGACTAATTGAAGCAGCCCTTATCAAAAGTGCGGGGGTCGACTTCTATCTTTTCAAAACTGCGGGGGTCCTGACCCCCCTGTCCCCCGTGCCAACGGCGCCCCTGTTTACATGGGTTGTGCATATGCCACGGCTCCTCAGCGCAGATGAATCTAATGTTTGCTGTCAGTCACCGCATCGGTGTGGATACTGTACTTCGGAATCACAGATTGTAGTCTTGAAGTATGACCAAAGTAAGAATTTTCACCAGAAAATGTCATCTGAACAAGTAGCTAAGTAACATGTCTGCCACTTTTGTTCTGACCAACTGAGGAAAAAAAATAAATCGTGCTGCCAATGGTGATTAAATTTAAAGATCGCTTAACTCAGATCATGTCAAACCACGCAAATTATTATTATTGTTATACTTTGTTCTCAAATTCTTAATGTTAACAACATCAACACTGCTTGACTGTGTATTTAGTGTGTATTAGCGTTACCTGTAGATTTCAATTTCCATACAGTCTAATCTCTAACGTTAATTTTTCATACCATACAATCCCCCATCCAAATTATAAGTTTGATTATTGCAGCTGCTGTGAAAAAGGCTATAAATCAGGGGTGCCCAATCCTGTTCCTGGAGATCTACCAACATGCAAAGTTCAGCTCCAACCCTGATCAAATACAACTGAACTAGCTAATTAAGATCTTCAGGAACACTTGATAATTACAGACAGGTGTGTTGGATCAGAGTTGGATCTGAACTTTGCAGGTAGGTAGGTATCTCCAGGAACAGGATTGGGCATCCCTGCTATAAATGAGCTGGGGCACGTTCTTTATATAAACAGACGTGACTCCAATTTCCTGTGAAAACCCACCAGTAACATCCGAATTATAAAACATTATTACCGTTGTGAATCGGGCTAAGGTAAGGAGATAGTTTTGAACACTGGCTGGTTATGTACTTGTTAAAAAATTGATTTTGAATCATTTTTAACCAAAAAAAGTTACAGACAGCAGCTTTAAAGTGAGAATAAATACATAAAGTATATTTGTGTAAATTAACATAATTAATTATTGCAGGTTTGCATCTCACTGTTTTTATTCATTTTGAGAAATACTGAATCTGTTTTTGTTATTTTATTTACATTTAATCATTTAGCAGACACTTAACTTACGAATTTTGTGCAAGATGAGTAAATACATGCTCACATTTACTACAATAACTATCATGTTTACACACAACGCCTCAGCACTTATGATTTCTCTCAACATGGGGACAGGAAAGCTGTCAGTCCATAAATGGGAAAGTAACTTGAGTTACTTATTTGTTGTAAATTTAAAAGTAATGAGTCACCTTACTAGTTAGTTGAAAAAAGTAATCTGACAACATAACTCACGTTACTTGTAATGTGTTATCCCCAAAACTGTAAATAAATAAATAAACACTTTTATTATTTATTTATTTTTTTATTTTTTTTAAGTTGCTTTTAAAAAATCTGAGGGTTCACATTTTGCTGGGGTGCCTGAACGAGAAGATTTGTCAACATATAACTCATGAACCCACTGCCCGGAATAAAAAACAAAAAACCCACAAACCATGTCATGCTGTTCCCTGTCAGTTTGCTGTTTTTGCAGGGCCTCACAGAACAAAAGTGATTTCACAGACTTCCTGTCTCTCTTCATTACCTTAAAAGGCTGATTATTATTGTGACTATGCCTTTGCCAATTATTCCAACTTCTCAGAAAGGCCACCTACAGTGACTGTCCTAAAGTCCCTAAAAAGGCCTCAGGTCTTCAGCCTCTGAAGCATGTGGAGTGACAGCTTAGAGTTTTTACAATAAATAGACTGAATAGGAGAATCCATGTGTCATGTAATGAAAGAGACAGATGGACAGAGACAAAAGAGAAATATGTGGATAATTTGGAAACGGGGGAAGCTGAAGGAAGAAGGAACGACAACAAACGCAATGGTGATCTAATTGAAATTTTAGTTACATAAATAACCTTTAAATAGTATGGTAAAGATCTTTATGAAGGAAATGTATAACAAATAGACTGGGAAACAGGATGCAGGTAAATCGACGTATTCTCCATGGGGCAGCTTCCAGCGCTCTGCTGCTAGGCAACTGCTTGGGCACTATGTGACTCTTCACATGACAACATTTCTTCTGAAGCAATTAGAACAAATTCAGAACGTTCAACGACAACCCCAATGAGCTCATTTCCTTCAGCCTGGCCTGTACTGTACATTCAAATTAATAGCATCAATTAAAAATTACAGGAACCGGTTATGATCTGTGTTAATAGCAGTGAACAAAATTTTAAAAATGAAAAGTTTGAATACCAAACCAGCACAACACTGTACAGTTTTCTGTATCATGTCATGAAATGGAATCTTGACAACATTTTGTACTGTCATTTTGAATTGTAAATTATTATCATTATAATTATTATTTTTAAGGCATAAAATACACTACCATTCAAAAGTCTGGTATCTGTAAGATTGTTTTGTTTTTGAAAAAAGTTCTTATTCTCACCCAGGCTGCATTTTTTAAATCAAAAATACAGTAAATACAGTAAAAAGACTAATATTGTGAAACATTATTACATTTTTTTTTTTGTTTAAAAAAACTGTTTTCTATTTGAATATATTTTAAAAAGTAATTTTTTAGCATCCAGTCTTCAGTGTCACATGATCCTTCAGAAATCATTGGTGCTTAAGAAACATTTCTTATTATTATCAATGTTGAGATGCTTAATATTGTTGTGGAAACCATGATACAAAGATTTTTTTGATAAAAAGGGGGGAAAAAAGCATTTGAAATAGAAATATTTTGTAACATTATAAATATCTTTACTGTCACTTTTGATCAATTTAATGCACCATTGCTGAATAAAAGTATTAATTTCAATGACCCCCAACTTTTAAACGGTATTGTACATTAATATAATTAAAAATAATTAAAAATATACTGAATAAGCTCTTTGTTCTTTTCGTGACTCGTTGGGCAAGTTTAACCACCAATTCAAATCAGTGAAGGTACTTTTCTTTTAAACCAAAGGCATATATGCACAGATAATTTAGTTGACTGCTGTATTTTTACTGTAAATGCAGGAACTTTGGTGTTAGCGTGCGTGATTTTGAATGCGAAGTGACCTTTCACAATCGTGACGACAGCGTAGTTCCTCTAATCTCCAACCACATCCTGTTTCCTGTTCAGTTAGTTAAGCAGAACCCTTGGTATCTTCTAAGAATGGACAGTTCCATTACTATGCACATTTGAGCAACAGAAACAGAGATATATAGAGATTACACCGCCTGTGCAGGAAGAGTGTTGCCCATTTATGGACCTTTAGCAGCAGAGTGCTGAAGCAGCAAATGATTAAATATGATTTATATGCATAATTTGTTCAAGGGTGGTTGCTGCTACAAAACTGTCAGGCAATTTTTAAGGTAAACAAAAAAGAAAAGTTGATGCTAAAATGCTATTTATTATCAGAATGACTCTTGAGACAGTGCTTCGACCTGTCACTGCTGTAAAAGAGGCTTGACAATGCATAAATCTCTCATTGTAAGCAATCTGTTTCAGTGATTCCAGCCTTTTTAAGTTAGAAGAAAATGAAAGTGAGCTTCCTCAGGACCTTTGACCAAGAAAGTTAACCATATCCTGAGTAGCATTATAGAGAATCAGCCCACATACACTCCCAGTGGGCTGAAACCAATCACATGCACCCCTGTATTCAGAGACTGTCTCCTCTTTGACAGTTTTACTGTCTTTTAATGATTAAATGGGATCTAAATCATGTCTAGGCAAACAGAAACTAAAATAACTCAGGCTGTAATGATGTTTAAGAGCATCCCCTTCACTCTCGAAGTATCCCCAGAGTGCCCGTCTATATTTACAAATAATGTAAATTATGTCATTGTGAATATATTGTGACAGCAGTATCAAGTGAATGTAAATCTAACTATACCTTAACACTCAAACAAACTTTGCCAACTGTAATTTACAGACATTACCTAACATGACTTACTGTATCTCTGAATGGATTTTTGATTTAACTGGATTGTCATAACTTTGTTTTCTGTTTCGGTCAAATAAATAAAGTGGTTTTCACTGAGCTCCTAGGATGTAAAACATAGGGTTGTCAAAAGTACCGACTTTGGTACCAAGTCAGTACTGACAATTTAAAAATGTGAGGATACCAGCATTTCTCCCTAGCATTTTGAGCGCTGTTGAGCGGACTCTTACAACACCTCTGATTGGCCATAGTGTTCACACACTCAACAAATATGTTTGTGATTGGCTACAATGATCAACGCTGCAAAAACATGCGTGTCCACATGGACTACGGTATTTTCAAAACCGCAGCTTTTTCTATGCATTTTGGCCGTTCATCCACATTTTCTTTAAACAAAGGAGGAAAAAGTCCCTGTGTACGTGTGGTCTAGGCCTTTGACGCTCTTCACTGAGTGCTTACACAGATACACATGGTAGCGTTTGAAAGCAGGGATCTATCAGCGGATCCCTAATAAATACGGTGATGGACGGATACGCTGATTTTTTAAAATTTCAGTACTGACTTGATATCGAAGTCTGTACTTTCGACAACCCTCGCAAGTATTGTATTCTCTCTAAAATATGGACTACTGTATGGGTCATTTTAGGTTTTTAAGGATGTTTCCTGCAGACAGATACAATAATTCAACCTCATCTTCACCAGAGGGGTCCAATGCTGTGGCAGCATAATTACTGTTATCAGAGACCCCTCTCTGGGTCAAGTGAGAAACAAACCCAGGGGTGCACAATCAGCCAGAAAACAAAGATTAATCTGCAACACGCACACACACTTTTGCTCTTTAGGGTATATATCTAGCAAATCATTGGTTAAAACATTCACTGCTTGTCTGTTCCTCCTTAACCTTGTTCCTTATTCAGAACATCTCAAGGATTCCAGAGCTTTATCCCCCTCCATCTTTAAATAACACTGTAGGATTAACCATGATAAAACTACAAAGAACTAGAAACATTTCTTCCCTTCTTCTATCACAAGACTGATGGCTTAATCCACTGAATGAAGCGAGTGAATCCTAAAGATTTTCATGTCAATTTAGGAGAGCCCAAATTAGCCAAATTAGAGTTTTTTTGTGGTTGTGCATTAGAATGTATACTGGATCTTATTTACCAGACCACTTCATTAAGCTGAGGTACATTACAGAAAAAATATATGGTTATGCAAAACAGAATGGATTGCCATAT
Organism: Megalobrama amblycephala; assembly: GCF_018812025.1. Taxonomy (NCBI): domain Eukaryota; kingdom Metazoa; phylum Chordata; class Actinopteri; order Cypriniformes; family Xenocyprididae; genus Megalobrama; species Megalobrama amblycephala. The sequence continues at coordinate 4,084,352 of NC_063051.1, forward strand.
GAGCAACAGTTTATATCCAGATTTCTTTGCAGGCATTTTTTCCTTGGAATTTGAAAAATGTATTCTAGCAGACTTTTCAGTATAAGTGTAACAATTACAGGGCAGTAAAGTTATTTTCCCTCACCGTTGTGTATTTACTCAGCTGTGGTTCCTCAATTAATGTGATGCCATCAATGAGAACAGCAGGACGCAGCTGCAAAATTCCAGACCATTCCATGCCTGCCTTATTTCATCATCTATCATCCTGTTACAACCAAATTGTCTAATTGGCAAACCAATATGTGTGTAATATAACAATATAGCACAATGCAACAATATGAATCAATGCTTAATTTGCTTGTGTCATCATCTGACTAAAGTATTTATGCATATCACAGTATATCACTAATTACGTTCATTATATGATTAATTAGTTCGTCCGTAGATTTTAATCAGTATTATTTTAGTATTTTTATATACTATTATAGTTTGTATTAATATTTTAAATTAGCTTTTTTTATCTTTTCAGTTTTTATTTTAATTTTTGAAAAAAAACATTTTTTTTTTACTAATTTTGCTATGTGCTTTTGTCATTTTTATTAGGTTTTGTATTTTTAAATGTTGCTATTTTGGGTGATTTTTTTTTTTTTTTTTTTTTTTTTTTTTTTTTTCAGTTAGTAATCTGCTTCAACTTAACCTTATTTCACATAATTGTCAAGACAACATTTCTAATTTTTGTTTAGATTTTTTTTTGTTTAGGTTTTCATCTAACAGTTATATTTATTTTCAATTAACAAAAATGTTTTTACTAGTTGTAGATCCTGAATTACTTCACCCCACATTCTGTCATCATTTACTCACCCTCATATCATTACAACTGACTTTTCAACCCGATCTTACGGAAAACCACTATGTTACAAGATGGCAATTTCGCATATATTCGTACAATAAAATCGTACAAAAACAAATATTTTTTTAGAAAAAGTAATAACGAAGAATCACCTCTAAACATACCTGCAGTGGGGTGTAAACAAGATCTCATTTGTATAAATTCATACGAATTACCCACCAATTCACCAAAACATGAGATTGTGCAAAATGTGATATTAGGTAGAATCACATTGCTCCACTGAAAATAAATGGACGTGGATGCTGTCGAGCTCCAAAAAAAGCATCATGAAATATGACTTGTGCACGATATTCTAAATCTTGTGAAGTCATATAATATATTTGGGTGAGGAAATGAGGAAATTTGTGTTGTAATTCACTGAAATCTCAACTCTAAATTGTACTTTGGCATATTCAACCTTGCCATCTTGTGCTCAGTTGTGGTACACAGAAGAACCAATTGGATTTCGTTTGAGTTCCAAGGAATTAGGGAAATCATGGTTTTGGAATGTCAAATAAAAGATGTAAATGACAGAATTTTATTTTTAGGTGAACCATCCCTTTAAATCAGGGTGGAGTTGGGGTTTGTAAGGGGAGACTATAGAGTCAAAGTCAACATAAGGTCACACATAAATGCTTACAGTGATGTCAGGGAATGCTGATACTGCAAATGTTTCCTCCTCTGAAGCATGCGCTATACACAGGTATGGACCGCTGCATTCACTCTTTGTCTGTAAAACACAAACCATTTTCATACTCAGGCACATAATAGGTAAAGTAAGCCTGAGATGTTTAAAGAGAAGAAGCAAGCCCTTAAGAGAACCCTTTCTCCATCACATTATAGATAAATTTAAACCATCACCATTTCCACAGAAATTAGGTCAACAGAAATATGATGGAGTGGGGCTGCCTTTGATGCTGTCCTTTAACCCATAAATACTGCATTGAGGGGAGCAGATACAGCTACTCATGGTGGAGAGGGACGACTGGAAAGCGAGAGGTAAGGATTGATGGCTTTTCTCTGTAGTGTGACACCTTTATTGTCCAGGGACACCTGATAAGGGCCGGAGGTTCCCCTCATCCCATAATCAAGCTGTACCACAGATACCACAGGAACATCATCGTCCCATTTGAGCAGGAAGTGAGGATCTGCCATGGTCAAATCATCTGTGCTCTATTCATCACAGCTGTCTTTAAATGTCAGCATTGAGGGAAAGTGATGAAGCATATGTTCAAGCTAAGCAACTCATTTAACACTTAATGTGCAGATCTGGAGTTAAAAATTAAATGTTTTGCTTTAATATGGCTCTTGCGACATGATTAAATTAAAATAATACATCAAATAAACATGGTTCAAAAAGTCTAAAATGCTTATTTTCTCTCATTCGAAATGTACAGATGAGCTTGACGTATCGGAGAGTACAGACAACTGCCTGATTATCAAGCTCAGAGTACTGGCTGGGAAACTAAAAACACACCGCAAGCCAATTGAAACTGTTAATTAGGTCCTAAGAGAAATCTTCTCTAGTGCAAAATCACAGCACACAATTCATTGTGAGGGTTGAGCGGTGAGCGTTGTAGTCGTTGTAGTGCTGCGCTTGGAGTATTTACAACAGTGTGATTCACTGAAGGAACCTGTAGGGGGAGCTTCGCAAATCGAGTTCCGATTTAAACTTGCAATGGCCTGAAATTGAAAACATGATGACGGTGGGGGTTGTTTTAGTGAGCAATCAGCTTGGTGAAATTAAAGTTACATCCTCTGTTTTGATGACTGATGACCGAAGCTTGATGACTGATAATAGTTGACTGTTAAAAAGAATAGCTGAACATAAGTTCACAAATATAAATTATTACTGCCTTTTTGGACTAGATGTAAAAATGCTTAAAACACTAACTTGATATATACTTGGTTTTAATAAATAGAGCATTAATAACATAAAACTATAATATAAAAATATAACATTTTTGATGCAATGTTTATTTTTATCAGGAAAATGTGTGTGTGTGTGTATATATATATATATATATATATATATACACACACACACACACACACAGACACACACACATAGTATATATATATTCATTTTTTCCATATATATACATATATATATATATGGAAAAAACGAATTTGATGATCAATTTAATCCTTGCTGAATAAAATTATTAATTTCTTGCAATATATATATAAATAGTGTTGGGGTAACCCATTACAAGTAACTTGAGTTATGTAATCAGATTACTTTTTTTCAACTAATTAGTAAAGTATTGCATTAATTTTTCAATTTACAACAAAATATCTGTTACTTTTTCAAAAAAGTAACACAAGTTACTTTGTTTTCACATTTATTGACTGACAGCTCTCCTGTCCCCCATATAGAGAGAAATAAAATGCAGAGGTGTTGTGTGCGCTGTGTGAACATGATATGGTTATTGTAGTTCTAGACTAAATGTGAACATACATTTACTCATCTCACTTGCACAAAAACATTCAGTATTCCTCAAAATGAATAAAAACAGTGAAATGCAATCTCCCCACAATTTTTTACGCAAACGTGTAATTAAATATATTAAATTACACAAATATGCTTTATGTAAATATGTTTTATGTATTTAATCTTACTTTATTAACCGCTGTCTTTGCTGCTGAGCTTCGATGATCCAATTCAGCCATACTAATAAGCAAAAATTACTTTAGATAAGATTTATAAATAAGAGTGTTAAACTTTCTTCTCCTGTATCCTATTCTTCTTTATTCCAGAATGGCAGCACAGCTGAAAGGTTTGTTTGAGCAGCGCCCTCTACTGTACAGGCATAAATATGCATTTCCTTCAGCCTGAGGCTTATTCATTTCACTTTTGGTGTGAAAGGGCCTTTACATTAACCAAAAATAGAACGTTTTTTGTTGTTATTAAAAAACAATCAATCTAGCCCAGCTCAGGTAAGAAAAAGTAATGCAAAATTAATGTAACACATTACTTTTCATAAAAAAGTAACTAACGTAATTAGTTACTTTTTTAGGGAGTAACGCAATATTGTAATGCATTACTTTTAAAAGTAACTTTCCCCAACACTGTATCTTACTGGCCCATACTTTTTGAATGGTATTGTAAATATATTTAAATAAATAATACATAATTATATATATATATATATATATATATATATATATATATATATATATATATATATATAAATTTGTATACGTGTAAATAAAATAGAGATACCTAGGCAATCATGACTGTGCTGTACTGTGAATATATTCGAGGCTAAAGGGCATCGTAGGTACAAAGCACAGATGGACTGTCATAAGACAGAAAGACAGGTGCACTCTCTGCAGGAAGTCATGGAGGTCCACAGTATGAGTGTGAAATCCCACTGCAACAGAATAAACATCAATCTGTAAAGATGAAACTCTCTCAGTCAGTGTCCGCTGTTGAGCAATACCAAACCCACCCTTTCATCCTCACCCTTTCATTGTAGCAGAGGTTATGTTGACACATGGGTTAGAGAACTCCCTCGCCACTTCCCTCTGTCACTGTCTCCAACTCTCTCTTCTCAGTCTCTCTTTCAAAAAAGATGTATTAAACAACAAAAGTAGGAAGGTCAAGATACTGTAAAAGTGAAGGTATCAGAAAAAAAGCAAAATAAATTTTAATCAAGGATAAAATATTACATTTACAACAAGTAACAACACTAGCCGTAGCCTATATGAGGTTATTTTTTAGGAATACACACATGATCCTTCAGAAATCATTCTAATATATCTCTATATTTATTATCTAAGATAGTTTCTAAGAGGTTCTCATTTCGCAGGGCACCTTGCTATATTACTGTATGCAAATGTTTCTTTCAAGCGCACAAAGCTTCTGTACTTTATTATGCACACTATTTTTGTGCAGCAAAGAGACATGCATGCTCACAGCTGGCCACTAAATGAAACCACTTACTGTTTATATTTATGGCACTTAACGCTAATAACCCATTTAAAGGGTTTACAATGCAGGAGCTGCTTTACCTGTAAACTTAAAAGGGAATTGAAAGTGCACTATTTTTCCTCACTCAGAAACCCTCAGAAAAGATTAATTGAGGTCTAAAAATGGCTGCCGTGACCGTGTGGGTGATTGGCTTGGTAAACAAGCCTTTTTTCAAAGTAGGACAGTTTCATCATTTGGAAAAAAGACAGATTCTATTTAAAACATCCCCACCAAAAGCTGGTAATTCTGAGGACATTGCCTGAGATCATTTAAACAAATAAGCTGAACAAAACAAAGTATATTATCTAAGGATGTCCAGATCCGATCACGTGATCGGAAATCGGGCCCGATCATGTGGTTTCAGACTCGATCGGAATCGGACGTTACCTCCCGATCAGGACTCGGATATATATGTATATATATTCTCATTATTTTTAACACATCTATAGTGATGCGGTGGCACAGAGTTAGGCCTGTTTCACACTGCAAGCGTAAGCGGCGCGTGAGTAGCGCATATTTTTTTCAGCGTGCATGTCAACCAACGGATGCATTCACACAGGCAGCAGGAGCAGCTCGTAAAGCGCCAGGCAGGAGCGTCGCGTAAGCAGCAGTGCCGCGATCGTCTCGGCACCGAGTCTATCCCGGTGTCTCAATCAGCTCCCTAGCTCCCTAGGTTGTGAATCAGTATATAATGAAAGTGAATGTGGCTGATACCCTGATCAGTGCCCTGACTACTGAACCAGGGAGCTGATTGAGACACGCGCTGCGCTGCTGACGCTCAATTAAAGTGAAAGCACACTTTTGATGGACAAAATAAATATAATTCAAAATGCACACAATACGCATGTCTAATGTGTTTTAACAAGAATTTGAGTATGACAGAAAAGAAAATTAAGAATCAAAAATAATAATAGAAGATTTACCCATTTAAACTTGTTTTTTATTATTCAGTTTGGGTTAAAGTATGGTGTATTATAAAAAACTAAAGTAAACTAGCCAGAAAATATGATATATATAAACATTATTTTAGTTATTACACAGACTGCAGCATACCCAAATCAAACCAAATATATTTGTTTTTATATTAGCCTTTTTTATATTTACTGTTGCACTAAAGTGAAGTGAAGTGAACAATTTATGTTATTACTTGATTGTTCAAGCTACCTCACAGAAGTGCTCTGTTTGTAATTAAATAAAAAATAAGGAACGTCCTGGATCTGTTTTTTTTTCGCTCTTCTTTATTCTTTTTTTGATGTATTATAGAAGTATCGGATCGGGACTCGGTATCGGCAGATACTCAAAATCAAATGACTCGGACTCGGACTCGAGGGCAAAAAAACCTGATCGGGACATCCCTAATATTATCAGATAAAACATGTTTCCATGTTCCATGATCATTATGTTCCAACTGCATTCATTATGCCACAGCATTTTTAACCAAATGACCTGTTTTCATAAAGGTCTAAAGTGGATTCAGGGCTGCTTTCAAGAGTATTTTTATTTTCGTAAGCCAAACTGAATATGTCAGGCAATGCACAGAGGCTTGGCTTCCCACACACTGTGAGGGGAGATTAAATTTTGATTAATTTCTCACAGCTAGAGGTGGCGGCTATGTGCTAGTTTGATGAGCGGTGTTGGTGATCCATGGCACAAGGGAGGTCACTAAAGCTTAACTCGACTCTAGTCTGGCCTGGGTCAACCCATGGTTCTTGCATTTTATTGAACAGTACTGTTAATAACAGACTTTAAGTTGCGCATGATGGAAACAGTAATGTGATTTCAACCGAAATGTATCATTTTTTATTCTCAGGTGATAATTGGGTGTTGATTAGAAACTTTCAGGGAATAAACATTGCAGGATATGGTGGTACATGAACAGTCTGCAACACCTTCAGAAAGTCCAGCAATTTTTTGAGACACTTCATGTAGTCTCACAGGATGCATTTTTTTGAAGCTGCATTTTAATTCCACTATAGGCTCAAAAATCTAATGATGATGCTTCTGCAATATTCACACATAAAACATTGCAGTGCCTGTCAGATTCTTCTTCGGATGCATGCAGAAAGGATTACGCCAGATGCTATCATGGTTAATTTGCCATCAATATTCAGTCGCTTCACACCGAAGTCTTTTTTTTTTTTTTTTTTACACCTCTGAGAGGCTACAAGGTGTTTTTTGCAGCTCTTTGCCTGCAGGGAGTTGACCTTGTCAGTGATATTTCTGTCTGAGTGCCTAGAGGCATCTCACAGACGCCACTGCCAGTTTTGGCAGGTAGAGAAATGGCGGGTTGCCGCAGAAACAGGACCGCCGGGAGGGGACATACAGCAGATTCCTGCAGACTGAATTTCAGCACGTCTGCAGAATAAAGATTGACTGTAAAGAGCAACTGCAGCCATCACTGTAGGATATTGGTCTTTTATTGTTGATCTGATAATCTGATTAAAATAAGTTTCAAACATTTCGATTAAATTCATTTTAAATGCGAAGAAAAAGTAAAAAATAAAATTACGCATACATACCTCCAGTGTCTATGATAGCAACAAATACATTTTTTTTTAATACTTTTATTATTTTTTCCATTTTGTTTATTTTCTAAAAAATCCACAAATTATAAACGATAAAAAAGTGTAATCATACAGAGTAAACGAAAAGCTATAGTGCAGTAAACATCGAATCCTTTTGTTTTTAAGTCACCATGAAATCAAAATTGACAGTTCTTACATTTTTTTTTTTTATTATACCATATACATCTGTGCACATTAGAGATGTGATGGTTGGAGTTTTTCCCTCTTTTTCCACCTCGCATTTAAATCTACTCTGCTCCAGTGCGGCCTTGCGCATTTTACTTTCGCTCTCGAATTAGCGGCCAGTTCGGGTGTGGCAATTGATTGAATGGTGGGTTCATTATTATTCTTCATGAAAAACACAACAACAAACAGTTCAATGACAAACTCGCTTAACTAGGCGCTTTTACATTTCACTTTGAAACCAAATCCTCCGCTATCATCTTGTCAGTCAGGAGTGAGGGGTGAAGTGAGGTGAAATCTGACGACTGCTGCTGATCTGTGCTGCGACTCTTTCGGTTCGTGCAGTTTTTAATTGCAGTGTCTGTTCTCTAACTGAACTAAATGATTTTTATTAGTATAAAAAATCAAAACGACAGTGGTGGGAAAGTGATGTAAGTGGTGTTGCAGTTGAACACCAGTAACACCGTTAACAACAACTATTGCAGCAATCCATCGTTTTTTAAATTCCCTCGTAATCTTTAATCAAAATAACTTCCCCTCTCTCTTGCAGCAACTTCTATTCTCTGATGACATGTTTACTGGTGAGAGGGCGGGACAACCTGTCACTCACATGAGATCGACCAATAGCAAACAACAACCATCCAATCAATTCCTGATGAACAAAATCAAGTCCCGCCCTACATTGTCCGAGAAGCCATTTTACTTGGATTTACGTCTCAATAGGGAAGAGAAGTCTATCACAACTTCTGTTTCATGCCGACTTTAAAAGAACTAGACCAAAACACCCAGACTCACAGTCAAGATCAAGACTTGAACTCTGCTAGAACAATCCATGACATTCAGTGACATTTCAAATATATTTTCCTACCCTTTCAAAAGTCGACAACATAAATGGCAGGATGGACACTCTTTTAATGTTTACAAACTAATGTTACATCCTTCCAGCTCATAACCATCCCCATTCTAGTCATTTAGGATCTTAAAGCAGTGGCTGCAATCTACGGTCAACAGGTCAAGTACATTTGCTTGTAGCTCCACCTCAAGCAAATAGATATCTTCATTTATATGAGCCAATTTACTTAAGAGATCCCACCATACAGCAGGCTGGGTGCAATAAATGGAGCAGTCCTAATGGAAAAATCTTGTTGGAGGAGCATAAAAGGTCATTTAATTCATTCCAGCTCCAGTGAACCATCCCTTATGCTCCTTAACCAACAGCTGTGACTGTGATGACCTATATCTACAGCTATTAGCATGATGCTGGTGCAGATACAACGGCACTCTTCATTCATAAGGCCATGCTTGTGATATCATCATTATAAGAATTATATAATATATATTATTGTGAGTGCATCATAAAGTGGAGTAGATAAGTAAATTGAAATTCAATTGAAAAATGCAAGCTAAAACACAAAAGTGGTCATCAGAAAAGTTCATTCAGTCAATTCAGGATTTAGTTAAAATAATGCTCCACTTGTGTTTCTTCAAATTGGCCTTTTTAAAACAAAATCAATGCAGTTGTGTCAGATCAATATGGGATTCCCTGGGGAGATTTCACAGCCTCAGCTGCATCAGAATATCTCCCCTTTTTGGCAACACTGAGGAGCAACAACCTGAATGAACTGTTCGATCTTTTCTTTCCAGACCTGATGATCATCCACATGTTAGTCACACTTACTCCAAGACCCATGCTGCTACACTCCTGATTTTGGTACTAAAAGGTACAAAACTTTACACTCAAAAATGGAGTCTAAAGAAAAAGGCCTGGCATTTTATTATTATTACAAACCTACATATAATCATGTAGAACCAATTTATTTTATTTGAATTTTTATTTGTTATTTATTTATTTTTAAATTTGTAAATACATATCAACTTTAGATGACTTTGTATCACACTTAGGGCAATATTGTTGGGTATTTCACCAATGAATCTTTTTTTCCGAGACTATTGCACGCATTGCATCCTGTCAGTATGAGAACACTTGGCATGAAGTCAAGGGTAGCTGACAGAAAGCAATTAAATACCTGAACAGCCCAAGGAGGAACCTCCTCCAGTTTAATTCTTTGGCAAATCCTTAGCTCTGTGTGGGTGATTCTTAATTATTCCTCAGAGTCCTTTTCACCTGGCTCACCGTGTTGAGTCTCTAGCAATCTTTCAGTCTTGGCTCATGAAAGAGGTATAGGTTATATCCCTGAAGAGGCAAAAGAGCTTCATTAGAAAGACATAATGTTCTCTCTGTGATGAAATGACCTGGTAATTGCTGATAAAAGTTTCTTTGGTCAGGAAGAAACTACGAGAAACTGTAAGACAGTTATAGCCTTAACTTAACCGATTGATTGTTTTTTTTTGTTAAATGTGATCAACCATCTGGGATAATTACCAGCTCATTTGCTTATTGCTTGAAATTATTTTATAATCTTACCTATATATGATCTTAAAGTTTTTGCTAAGAAAAAAGTCCATTATAGTGTACAAAACAATCGTCGTTGCAAAAAGACGAGCACTACAATAATATAACAGTAGGCTATTATTAATATGGCCATATTGATATTAGCCAGAGGTCAGTTTCACTAGAGCTGATGACTGAGACAATATGGCGGCAGTTCGGTTGTATTTGTATGAAATGCAAAATGATAAGAGACATCAAAGTTTCAGTTCTCAAAGTTTCAGAAGAGGGTTTGGTATGGGCAATGGCGAATATTACGAAATAGCCGGATGCTGGATTGACCAATCAGAACCAAGTACCCTATTCTAGAGAGTAGTTTAATGAAATATTCTATCAAACTAATGTTTCGTAAAGAAGGGAAATGCGTAACCAAATTTGATACAATGTATATAGCAAGGATCCTTGACACCAAAGGAAGGAGTCTTATTTCACTGATTAAAGATATTTCCAGAAATTGCCCTTCTCAGTCAAAGAATACTAAGGGATTTCCCATCCCAATATAAGTTCATAAAACCGATTTTATCAGTTTCTAGTCTCTAGGCCAGATTTATGAATGGGACTTAAGAATGAATGGGACTTTCTGAAACATATTCAATCTTATCTAATCTAATGTTTTAATTTTAATATCACTAATTTATATACTGGTTTTAAATTTGTTAGATCACAGATGTCAATAATATTATGTCTTCTTAAAATTGTGTATATGAAAGAGATTTTAGCTGTAAGCTGATTTTACTAGTCATTGTGACATGAGATGCAAGTAGCACAAGACAAACCAATGGGAGGATTCTCTCAGACAAAGACAGATATTAAAATTAATGGATGCAGTCATAATTTCCCATTGGAGAGCTACAGAATCACAAAGAGGCAATCAAACTGCAGGCATGAGCAATGTTTCAAAGGCTCAATATAACCCTTTAATGTTGTTTTGGGGAATTCTTTGGATTTATGACTCTCCTTAGGTCATTCAGATACTGAGGCCTGTAAATGTTTGATATTAGCAAGAGACCAAGCATTTGGCTGATTAAAACCAAGCTGAACATTTTGGCCTGCATGTGCCAATGGAGACTGGTTAATTATCCACATTACCCCTAAATCACAACCTTCTTTGGTTTTGGTTCATTTACTCTTTTCTTCTATGATTTTCTGACTCTATACACCAAAATGTCATCAGCAACGTATGTGTTCGTAAAACACCATAGCATAAATGATCAGAAAAAACACCTGATATAAATAAGCATCCCATTTCAGATGATTTAATAATTACTTTGATGAATAATTTGTCCTTGAGGACTTGGTGGCAATAACTGAAGGAAGAAAGAAGACAGACTTTAATCATATTTTTGTAATTGCATTCCTTGACCCTATCACTATTGGGGACTGGTAATGGAGATCTTTGTATTATGCTGTCTTTTAGTTCACTGAAACTATTAAATCATGACCAAAGTAAGTAATGCATATAAAAAGAAGGAGGTTAGGGGGGGATAAGATGTCTGAAATAATAATTACAAAAGTTAGAGCAGGAAATTATAATAATGACACTCAACTTGAAAATCATTGTATAAAAAATATCAGAACAAAACTGTATTTTATTTTTGTTTGCACTGTAATATGCAACATATTTTGCATGTGTAAATTACAACAAAATTAAATGATTAACAGATTCTAGCCAATTAAAAAAAAGAAGAATCTGAGTAATTAAAAAAAGCATTTTTCTACAACCTAATTATTTAACATTCACATTTCTATTGCTGGTTTACAATTCTTTAATCTGCAAAGTTAAGTTCTAAATCAAAAATTACTTTTGAGAAAATCCAAAATGTTCAAATTATAGTTGATACAACATTACAGAACAATTGCTAACATTTTTCAATAGACAGTGTATCAAGTCTAAACTCACCTTGTCAGCTTACACTGGAGTCCAAAGACAAATTTGTTAATATATTTCAGTGCACAACAGTTAAACTGTCTTACGCAAGAGAGAAAGAAACAATGCATTCTCTATGAATACTGCCAAAGACATATCAATATTGGATCAGATACAGTACTACAGCATCAATCGACCCAAAGTCAATCCTTGACATTATCTATGCTGTGCTATGAAAATATAATGAACAAAAAGAAAAAGCACAGCTACTAACATGTCTCGGAAGCTAAACAAAGCTGCCATATTGAAAGATAAAGAAGATTAAAAGGCAAAACACTCTACTAAAAAGTCAGAGATATCAGTCTGAATAGTTGCTTGCAAGTAAGCGAAGCAGAAAAAACGAAATCCATGTCTTTTTACGCACAAATAAGTAAAGATGTGTCTTTGTGCTCTAAAGAAGAAAAAACGTCTGGTAGGCTTCACCACATGTAATAACTTCTTGTTGTGTCCACCTGTGTCGGCTTAGTTTCTGAAGAACCGTCCTTGTCCTTTTCACTGTCTGCCTCCCATAAGTTAATGAGGGGAGGATACAGTTCGTTTAGGGGGATGGAGGAGGTTTTCTGCATGTACTTCTTTAAGGAGTGGTGGTAGTTCTTCCTCTTCCATCTCTTTGCAATGTACACCGTGATGGAGCCTAGGCTGATGATGGCCAGTATTGTGCCCATGACACCTGCCAGAGCCGTATTGGTGCCCTGCTCAGAGATTTCCACTGCAAACGTTGCGTGCTTGGTTGTGACGTTGACGCATGACTTTTGGGTCTGCTGGTGGATATTAGAGACTGAGAGACAGACCTCATACTCAGTGGCTGGCTGAAGGTGTGTGAGGTTGTACTCATGAACATCTACAGGAACTTTAGCTGTATAGGTGATGTGAGGGTTGTCGATTTTCATGGTGGCAGACGACCACTTTAGATTGGACGTCATGACATTGGAGTTCACTTTCCAGGACACTAAAATCGAGTGAGACTCGGTTTGTTTCACATAGATCTTCATAAGTTGGGTGCTATCCAGAAGAGTTCCATTGACTCGAATGGCGGTCACCCGAGTGTCCGCTCCTTCTGTGTTTTGGGCCACACAGGTGTAGTGGCCAGAGTCGTCCACCTGAATGTGGGATATGCGCAGAGTTCCTGCACTGCTGAGTTGGTATTTATCTGACACTGTATCCATCATGACTTTGTTACCAGATGGGGTCACCCAGTATATTTCCGGTTCAGGTTCGGCCATAGCACGACAGTCAAGGTCTACTGTCATTCCGATGTCTAGGTTGAGGTGATTGGGGAACGTGTCGTGAGAGATCATGGGCAGACACTGGCCTGAAGTTTCACGAGAAAGCACGTCTCTCACGCGCTGACCTCTAACCTCAAGCGGCATCGCACAAAACATGGAAAGAGGCTCCATAAATCGAATGGTTGTCTTGTTTGAGCTCATCCACTGAATTACACAGTCGCAGCGCAGCGGGTTGCTGTGGATACTGATCTCCCTCAGGTTGGGAAGGGACTCCGCCGTAGCCTGGTAGAGGGAGTTTAGAGCATTGTTATTGAGCATTAGACTCTCTAGTGACGGCAAGTCACGGAATGCTAAACGGCTCACGTAGGAAAACTTGGGGTTGTTGGTGGCTTCGAGTTTGGTCAACTCTGGGAGGTTATCCAGGGCAAAGCGATCGATGGACACAAGTTCTCCCATGTTGTTAATGCCAAGTTCTTTCAGCCTTAGCATGTTCTTAAAGTCCCCCTCTTGAATTTTATGTATCGGATTCTTGTTCAAATCCAGGAATTTCAGGTTTGGAAGCTTCTGCAGAGCAGTCTGCGGCACCCGAACTAGTTTATTGTCATAGAAGGATAGACTCTCCAGGTTGTCTAGTCCAACAAACGCATTTCCTGGGATATCAGTGAGCTCCATTCCTGCCAGGACCAGGCTTCTCAAGTTGGTAAGAGGTTTGAAGTTCAAATCCAGGATGCCGACCACAGGATTTTCCCCAATCATCAGGATCTCCAGGTTGGGGGTTGATTCAAACCAACGATTGTCAATGGCCTTGAGTCTGTTGGAGTTCAGATGGAGTCTCAGAAGGTTACGCAATCCAGCAAAGGCATTGGGTGCAATGGAGCTGATCTGATTGTGATTAATGTACAGCTCCTGTAGATTGGTGAGGTCTTGCAAACTGAAGTCAGGCATCTCGACTATTTGGTTTTCCTCCAGGTGAAGCGTCGTGAGTTGTGACATGTTGGTCAAGCCGATATCACGGATGTTGCTGAAATTGTTCTGGGACAGGTCGAGTTCTGTGAGATTCAGTAACTGCTCCAGTTCCTCGCTAGTTCTGGCAATGTAGTTACTTTGCAGAAGCAACACCTGCGTGTCAGCGGACAGGTTGCCAGGGATGCGCGTAAGGTGAAGGTCATTGCAATCAACGGTAGTTGCTTCTCTGTAGGTGGACTGGGGTGTGAACCAAGGCCGGATCTCACACACACAAAGCTGCGGACATTCTGTACTCTGAACTGAAGAGAGGCCAAGTAAAGCCAGAAACAGGAAGAAACAAATCTGGCCCTGCACAACAAAAAAGAAAGTCCCTCTTGCCATTCTGACTGTACTTGTTTATCCTCTCAGATCTGAGCTGGAATTCCTATAGCGCCAAAGAGATGGTGAGGTGAGATTCTCATTCAATAGAAGTGTTGCAGAATAGTCCTTTTATCCCTCTGCAAGCTTGAACAGCGAAGTCAAAGAGCTTCCGAAAGATTTAAAAGAGTGTAGTTCCCGTGGGCTCATATAGGTTTAAAACTTCCTCACAGTGTGAACCTTAGACTGGAGAGTTGGCCTAGGAAAAATAACAAACAGAAAAAGATTGTGTTACAATAATCAATGGAAAAATTCCATGACATGAAAAGTGCATATTCAAATAAACACGTTAAGAGACATGAGATGAAAGCAAAAAGTATGGATTCAAACAATGGAAAAAATGTCAAATGCACATGACTGTAGCAAACATTGCACTATAAAAATACTCTTTTTGTCTAATTTTCTAGGTAAAATATATATACATTCTTGAAACAAGATAAATTTACTTTCAGTTTATTTCAATTTACTGCACTGGTAGATTATTTTACACTTAAAGAATAAACAAGGGAAAAAATTCTTATATTCAAGACAACCTTTTTTGAAAATCTCAAGTAAACTAATCTTGTTTTAAAGATTTTTAGTTATTTGTACTGGTAAACAAGTAAAAAATTACAAACATTTTGCAATGAACATAATTTGAAATATTATATATAAAACAGTGTTAGAACACATATACAGTATGTAGATTACACAAAAATAGCTAAATAAACTAAGCATTATGCATTGTAAAAAAAAATCTATATTTTTTTTTTACTGCAATCTGACATGCTTGAAGAGGTGAATCAAAGCGGAAAGAAAGGGTGACCGAAAAGGAAGGAAACATTATTTCTCAGAGGATCAAACAATTGTTATTGTAAACAAAGACTGAACATTAGTGAGGTATAGAAATGACTCTATACATTTATCCGCAGTCTTTCCTGTCAAGACATTACCATATCCTGATTCTAAGTTAAATAACTACAGTATTACCTCTTTGCAGCATTCATGTAAAACAAAATGCATAAAAATAAGATATTATGCAAATGTGAACCGTATCAAATCAATCATATCAAATCAGGTACGCTTTGCTTGATTCTGCAGGAAATGTGTTGTCCTAGATTACTGCGGCTAATTTAACACTAGAAGGGGTTTTGTTGAAGTTTGGAATGAAATAACCAAGCATATTAAGCATCCATCGCAAGCAATAGGCACAAAAAGGTGGCATGTTATTACGTCTTTGACAGAGCAGCAGTGAACGGGGCATCTGTTATCCCATATGGTGATAATGCTGATTCAATCACACAAACCGCAAGCCAGAGGGATTTAGTCCATGCCAAATACCACCTACATTAAGAACATATACTCAGTTGCTCAGCATTGCTAATGTTTTTAACTGCAATTATCAACACAACTGAACTGCACTCATCCTGAAGCATAAGATAATCGAAAACATTTCACCCACATCATATGCAGATTACAAGTGGCAGCAATATGCCCACTTAACTTCAGAGCTTTGGAGTCTCTCGTGAAGTTGAATCCACCAACAAATACAAGCTTGGACAGCTTGAACAATTTTAAGTCTCATACTCCCAAGAAAATGAATGGAGGAAACATGGTACAGCTGGTGTAAATGAGTCCTTTAATGTGAAAGTGGAAATCAATAAGAGGCCTGATCTCCCCCCTGTGGCCAAAAGAGCATCAGGGCAATTTAGAATGAAAGCTGACTGTAACTGCCAGTATCAGCAATCCTCATAAAAGAGTGCAGTACACAGATGGACCCGGCCTGTGTTATCAGAGATATCGGCACCATCCTTAAAGTATTTCGTAATGCGATACAAAATGACACCTCACACTGAAACTAAACTAGTAAAGATGGGAGCGAAACCAACAAAATATTTTAAGGGCAATTGACTATTTTAACACTGCAAAGATCAATCAGTGTGAGAATTTCATTCAGTTTATCTCACAGGTTTGGACAAGAAAAATGATACAATGAAAATGTACCTTATCTAATTATCTAGCTTGTAATACAATATATCACACAATGACATGTGAAATATCTTAATAAGGTAATTAGAATGGAAGATTAAACTTATCTGTAAAATTTAAAGACGGGCAGATGAATGAAATGAAAGACAAATAGAAGGACTAAAGTGTTCCATCATTTTCCAGGAATAGCAACTAATTAACTAATTTTTTACCAGAACATGATCCATGCTTTTTAATGACACTTAATTTGCAAGATGTCTAAGCAGTCTCTTAAAGGGATAGCTCACCCCAAAATGAAAATTCTGTCATCGTTGTAACCTACCAAATCTATATGATGTTTTCTTTAATCCAAAAGAATATCTTTTGCATAATGTTTTTGTTCATACAATGACAGTCAATGGGGTCCAAAACAACAATGGATCCTGATGATGAAAAAAAATATGTTTTTTTTAGAGTATCTTCTCACTGAAGAAAGAAAGTCATACGGGTTTGGAATGACATGAGGGTGAGTAAATGATGAAAATTTTCAGTCTGTTCAAATATACACTACTATTACAGTTTTTTCCATTGTTTAAAAACGTGAAATGTGCCATTATTTTCCGCCATTTTCACATGAATTATGTTTCATTTTTTACCAATATTGAGGTCAATCTCAGATTCAGCTCTTAATAGCAGTATTTACCAAAGTGGAGGCCTTTCCAGTAAGTAGGATAAAGTAATCCAGCGATCACAATTTCATTTAAGACTGAATACTGGGGCTTAAAATTAAGCCACAATTTTAGCTCTGTGTTTTTAGATTAAGGTCTAGTTGTCTGTCTGTAGTTCAGAGACATCACTTCAGTTTCATTAAGTCTGCAGTGAGCATTCTATTGATCTTTTGGCAGCCCAACTTATTACCAAACAAAACTAATGTGGATGCATAGTGAGGTTTCGAATAAGCCTAAAATTACCCAGAGACTTTAAATGTTTCTCTTTAAAGTATGGCCCTATAAATGAGGATATTAGTAAATATAATATGATGGTTCAAAATGAAAACCTCATAAGGAAGTTAATACAAACAACAGACAATTACTCTTATCACACTTCAGTAGTGGTATTTGGGAAAAGTGTGCACAGGCTGCAATTATGAAGGGAAGAAACATGATGTAACAAAATGTTTCTCACAGTACCATTTGCCTAAGGACCGCAAATAACACATCCTGATGATCCTCATAAATATTTACTGATTATAAGTAAACAGGATCTGAATCCAAATCAGCGGGCAAATTAATGGCTATTTACACCACTCCAACTTCTGCAGCCAGCTTGCTTCCTGTTGTCCAGCCCGTCATCCTGAACTTCCCCTAGTTTTAGATAACAAATGACAGCTGTGAAATTCAATGGGAGCCTATTTGAAACACCTGCCATTTCAGATCACCAACAGATGCAGATCTGTTCTCTGCAGAGAGTGAAGACTTCTGTTTTGAAGGCACATCTGATCTATGGGTCACAGTAATGCTAGTGTTTGACAGGGTATTTTTTTAAGTTTGAGGAACACTCTAAGCCTGCTGGTTTATTTGAAGTGTACAGTAAAAGCTAGTTTGGTTGAAATCCTAAGTATCCTCTAATTCTAGCTCAAGTGATTACAACCATACAAATTTGTCAATGAAACTCCCAAAATGGCCATAAAAACAAACCCTAAAGATATTTAGATAATGAAGATACATGCTCCTATCTCCTAACTAAGTAACCTCAATATGCTTTCAAAATCTCAACTTGAGCACGGTAGAGTGCAGTTTTTAAATCTCAGCAGAAAATCAATATTCTAACTACTACAAACAACACTAATGGGTTTATGCTTGTATAAAAAATAAGGGTATTTGGATTGGTACACAAGCCTGAGCTACTAATGGCCAGGATCCACATAAACATTAGAACACATCATTTGTTGTTCATGATTTGATTCAGTGATTCATCAAGCCACTTACTGAATAGCAACAGAAAAAAAACTCTTGCTGCTACAGATATGAACAGGGCTGATTTTGCTGATGTTTCTCACAGCCTACATGACTTAAAATAAACTGTATTTGCTTTTCTAACTCTCTATATGCACAGTTTGCTGCGGAGGCAGAGGAAACACTGGAAATACATTCCCAGCATACAATACAAAAGTCCAAATAAACAAGAGGAGAAACTCAAAAGGCCTGCTAAAATGACTTATGACGTCAACTCCAAAAAAAAAAAGACCATCTTGTCTCTAACTCTACATTCTTTTCTCTGCTAATCTCCTCAAGGGACTCACTTCCTGAAAACCTTCATAGAAAGTGAGTGAGAAATTAATGGTAATTAATTTTATTCTTGGATCAAAATGGGTTTGCAAAGGGCCAAGAGAGCAGATCTTTTCACATCCAACATTCAAGACCCTTTACGCTTGCCAACTCTTAATCTGAGGGGTATTATTAATTGCATGGTGAATCATAGCTTTGCCCAGGGTTGAACTGTGGGGTAATGGCATGGGCGGTACAGTGCTGACTATACCGCGAATGGCATAAAAACATCGATTGCCGATCAAATTGAGTCTCTGTGTCACTGCGCAAGGATAAGTGCTGAGGAGTAAATGCACAGGAAACCCCAAAGGTCCCATTTCAGTTTCCAACTATTTGCACTTAAAAATGTTACTAAGTGGATCCCAGAATGTGTATTATCTAAAACTCAAAACCTCAAATAGTGTCAAATGATTTTACAAAACTGAATATTTAACATTTATACAGTCACACCTTGAGCAGTAAGGAATGTATTTTCCTCTTTCAACCTGCTGTCCAAACAGATCCTTTGCAGAGTGATTTCTTAACCAGATTATGGTTGCAGAATTAGGTGCAAACAGGTGCTTGGTCTATTCCACTCTTTATCTCTGTGACCAACACAAAAGCCAGACTTGTTCTTTTCACCACTTCATGAAACTGACCACTATTGCTTCTAATCCCAGCAGACTGATACATTCCAAATTACATGCAGATTTATAAGAAAAACACATAATCTTTCAGCTCCAGACCACCTTACATCTTTCTGTAAAATCCAATGTCATGATAAACCACAGTAAGTGTAGACTGAGAGTGTTTTGGATTGACAGAAAGAAATTCCAAAAAACTAATATGTGGAAGGGACATAATATTTAAATGATTATATGAATTACAAAGAAATTTTGTTTTCTACAAATAACGAAGACTACAAGAGCTATAGTATTATACAAAAAATAATGTTGATAGAACAGTTCTCATCACACTGTCACCTATTTTATTATTTTACATGTTCTTATTTATTTAGTAAAATGTTCATTATATAATATGAATTAATATTTCGATTAAAACAGTAGCTATATGATAAGAGGCATACAGTTTATTTATACAGAATATAAGAAATTCGACCGAAAGAAAAAAATATTACCTTTTTCCACATACCTTTCAAAGACGTAACCACCTGCAGCCTACACTATTGTCCTCATCTAAAAATATGCCCGACATTTTCCTTGCGTTGTTGTTGCTCATGAGGACGCTTCTCTTCAAATGTCAGAAAACAACTTCTGCAACAGACGCAACAGCTGCAACAAGGGGTGGCGTCCCCAGGGACAATACAAACCCCCTCCTCAAACCCTCATTATACATCCTTCCCTGACTAAAAGACGTCTTCCCGTGTTTATTGTCTTTCCTATGGAAGTTGTGGCGTCTTATTTCGAATGAGTAAGCAACGAAACATCTGCTAGAGTGCCTGGACATTGAGATGCAAATCACATTTCTGCATCGCCAACCAGACCCCATGCGCGCGCCTGCGGTAAGCCAGCAATAACGCGATCAGATCAAAGTTTGCGATCGATTTCCGCCACAATTACAGTGTGAAATCACTCTCGGGAGGTAAAATATAACAAACGAGTCACTGCGAAAAATTTAAACGATGCAAACGGGATAATCGAGAAGAATTAGAAGTAAAACTGTGGTATAGGTAGCTACTACATACAAGACGCAACCAAATGCTTCAATGCATTCAGTTAATGCTGTTTTAACACTGCATGCATTCATGTTTGACACAAAGCTTTTAAAAAGTCGACCGTATTCCATTCCCTTCACGTTCTGCTTACTACATAGCATACATTTGTTGTGGAATTATCTTTTACCAGACTATGGTTCTGAAAAATCCTGCATGAATTGTGTGAACTCATAAACAAACCATAAATTATTCAAAATCACACACGTTTTGCCCTTGAACATCTCAAGCAACAGCCGATGCGTCCTTGCTATTAAATGCAGTAAATCACGCCGTATGGCAAGCCATTTGAAGAGTTATTTCTTAAAAACTAAATATTATCAATTTTACTTTTATATTATTAATATTTATATTTTAATTACCAGTAAGTTATCCAAAATTGACAACACTGTAAAAAATATTTTAATGACTTTTTCTTTTGTCAAATCAACTTAGATAGTTAATGTGGTTCAGATAACATAATATTTTGAGTTTCTGTTGATTAAACCAATTGCCTTCATTGTACTAACTCAAATTTTTCATTTAACCAGGTAACTTTAAGTTAAACCAACAATTCTTTTTTTTTTTTTTTTTTTTTTTTTTACAGTGTAGTATCTATTCAATGCACATTTAATCCCCATACAAACTAGCTATGTCCTAACAGTATCATGTATCTATTCTATTGTTGGTAACAATTTGCAAAATTTTGTAACTGAATTCAGTCAATTAAGTATTTAACTATTGGGAAAGTTCCTAGTATATAATGAATAAGTACTACTATAATAGTTGCAAGTAAAACTGAATAATTGGATTGCTTAATAATTATTTAAAAAAATAAAGTATTATTTATTATAATACTATTTCTAAATAAGTATTATTCATAAGTAAGTACTGTTAATATGAAAAGAGACAGTTAAATGAATAAATGCTAAAACGGCTTGCCATACATCCAGTCCATATAGGAGAAGCATCAAAAGCGAAGCAACACAGATACCATCTATTTTCATAACCTGATGGAAACACATTTTGGGCTGACTTACCACAGCTCGTTATTACAGACAGAAAGCTTTTGTTTTTTATGATTGCAGCGCGCAGGATGGAACCTATTTAGTTGCCCATGGTTCTGGTTTAACGTGCAAAGGGTAATAGCTATTTGGATGCTTCAAAATATATCTGAACATACCTCTTTGGCTTGCTACACGTTCCGAATGGCATTGAAGTCCTCCCTCCGCGCTGACTGGTTCATGCACTTACAGTACCTGGATACAGTATCTATGTCCTTGTGAACACAAGAATGAGCACTTAAAGAAAATCCATAGATAATAAATACCATCACGTCGTTCATAAGTTCCGTTTGATAAACTGCTTAACGATTACAGTGGCATAATTTCGTTACATCCACTCCGCGAATATGCATGTGCAACCTTCGCCAAGCGCATGGTCAGGATTTGCATGGATCCTTGCAACAGGAATCCGCTGACTGGCTCCCATCCGCCGTGTCTCCGTGTTACTGTGGAACCCGTGCTGCGTCGCCAAGGAAAATATGATGACAGCACCTGGCGATGTCCAGGCGAGTCAGCTGATTCCCGAGCAGGCGATTGGTTGCTAGCCGGTGGCTGTCACTCGATTCCCAAGCAGAGCACCATCTGTTCAGGGATTGTTGTGATGCGAACAAAGGCGGGCATGGGGGAGCGCGTTGGGGATAACGCGGGGCGTGGAAGCTGAAATGCTAAGGAGGTGATATTCTCTTATGAGAACGTCTTCCACTGACTCCCTCCTTCTCTTTGACGTATAGTGATGGAGGACTCTGCATGGTGTCCCACTCACCAAAGATTTACAATGAGACAATGTCCCTTTGTTCGGTGCCTTACTTTGAGGAAAGTTTTTCTTCCTAATCCATCTATCTTTGTGCATTGTCTAGGCTAGAGATGACATTTTCAGACAAAATTTCCTGTTTTAAAACAAAGAATATATTTGTTAATAGTTTATAAAATAAAAACAAATTAATTTCACGTGTGTGTTGTTATGGTGTAAAAAGAGAATGCGGCTTATCTACAACTTCGTGCTCTACATAACATGCAAATAAATAAATAAAATAAATCTCATGAGACGTGGTGGATGAAAACATTTCCGAGCTAATTTATTCGCCTGTTAATTAGTCTGCTTTGCTACTTGTTAGGAGGAAAAAAACATCATGCAGTAAGCATGAAAGTCTGAAATTTGGGGTGATTAATTTCTAATTCTCTTTTGAAAGGTTGTAAAAATTTATTCAATTTTTTTTTTGTAATCTGATCTGATTCCTAAATATTGTTTTGGAGCAATGAGCGAACTCCGGACTAAAGGTTCACACCAAGAACGACAACTATAATGATAACTACTTAGCACCCACAACGGGACATTCTAAAACGCTTAACGTGGAAAAACGCTTGATGTGGCTTAATGTACTAAGACAGTGATATTAACAGACCAAACTCGGTCTGTTATACTAATAAAGTATAATATGTACAGAAAAGCAGTTGAGCCCAGAATTGGAACGCAGCACGTTTAATTTCACGTTAAGCGTTTTCCTCCCATAGAAAACCGTCACAAAGAAAACGCTTAACGTTGCTTAAAGGTCCCGTTCTTCGTGATCCCATGTTTCAAACTTTAGTTAGTGTGTAATGTTGTTGTTAGAGTATAAATAAAATCTGTAAAATTTTAAAGCTCAAAGTTCAATGCCAAGCGAGATGGCATTGATGACATCGAACGGCCAGTTTGGACTACATCCCTCTACTTCCTTCTTTAATGACGTCACTAAAACAATTTTTTGACTAACCTCCGCCCACAGGAATACACAAGAGTTGCGTTTGTAGAGTGTGTTTGTCGCCATGTCGTCGAAACACTGTTATTTTCATCCCGCAGTCCAATCACCGGGTCTGATTCCAGCTCAGGTTGATAGGGTAAAATTAAAGACATGTTTACAATAACACTGAGCGCGTGCATCTCCACGTTATGGTAAGAGGCGTGACCTTTCCGGGCAAGGTTCGCTAAGCTGCTGTCGAATCACAACACAGGAACCGCTGGCACAATCAGAACTCGTTACGTATTTCTGAAGGAGGGACTTCATAGAACAAGGAAGTCATCAACCCGTTTGTACAGGTAAACCACTGCACACTGATGATCGCTAGAGAATGCGGTCTTTAGCATCATTGTTAGTGCACTCGCCTGCTAGCAGTGATCGAGCCAGTGTTCGAGACCGACTCGGAGCAGGGTAGTTAGCATTGGAGAGTGAGTTTTGGAGGCGGAGCAATGAAGAGAGGGGTGGGTTTGTTTGGGTTGATTTCAAATATCAACAATGTCCAACAGCGTTTTTCAAAATCTACTTACCACACCTTTAAAAGATCAAATTTTTCTGTATATTATGCTTTATCAGTATAGTATTTACTGAGTTTGGTCTTATAATGCCACTCTCTTAGTGCATTAAGCCACGTTAAGCTTTTTCTTTAGGCCATGTGTCCACCAAAGTGTTCTTTTCAGTGGCTAGCATACTTTTCCAATTGTTTTCAATGGGAGCGCCACGTTTTTTAAAAGCCGGTCGCCTCGAGATGAAGAATGTTCAATTTTGAGTAAAACGATGCGCTCATCACTGTCACTTTTTAGTCAGCCGTCCAATCAGAGTGGAGGAGGGGAGGGACAAATACAACACCGACCAACTCTCACATTGTGTCGACAAATTACCTGCAAAATCAGTTATAAGTAACAGTGCCTCAGATATTCCGTATCATAACAACAAAGCGTCTCAACTGAAAAACCACTGCGCTCTTCAACACACAATAATGTTCAAGCTTTTTAAAGTCAGGTGGATTCTGATTGGCTGCCAATGTTTTTTATCGATCATCAGCTTGAAAAAAAAGGTTTTGAAAGTAATTTCAAAGATATCGTTTCACTGTGTCATTATAGTTGTGTGACTTTCCAATTCTCATAATTAGAACGATTATTAAAACTTCATAGTTATTGGTATCGTCCATGAAAAAAAAAAATGGATTCAAAGGCATGCGTAACTGAACATCATTACTGGTCTCCACTAAAATGAGATACCACAATTACCCAGAGAGTCAATGAGTTTAAATCACTGGATAAATGCGTGGGCACCTTTCTGAGTCACCTTCAGACATACAAGTAGAGAACTTGAGGCAAGCAGAGAATACAGCTCCTGCATTGCCTCCCCCATGGTATGCTTTATCCCCACTGAAAGAGCCAGACAGATGGAGTGCTTTCAGTGTGTTTGTGTGTGCGTGGGTGGGTGCAGATAACGGAAACTTTTTGAGGTCACTGCTACCCTGAAGGCCTTAGCTGCCAGGTAAATAGAAACACTATAGGTGCATTGGCTAGATTTGCATTGTGATAAGATGGTGGAGATCAAACACATGCACCCACATAACTAAACCTTTATCTTGAAACATTTTAGGGAAAAAGACATACCATGATAAATCAGAGAATAATTAGCAAAACTACACTGTTTTGACTGGTAGCCCTTTATGTGGGAGCATCTAAGTCAAATATATTACCTTGTATGACTAGATTACAACAACAAACACAATTTCGACAGTAGGTAGAAACCCTACACAAGGTAACAACTGCACATTTTCACTTTTTAGAATTTGTGTTCCCCTCATGCTTAGTAGATTTCTACAGACCTTAGAGCTTAAATAAAAGTAAACTGGACCCAACTGACATTTACAGTCTTGCTTCAGTTGCGGGAATATTCAGGTCACACTCATTGAAGATATTGATTTATTCCATTAAGGCAGACAGCAAACAGAGTAAGATATGTCTGCTTCAGAGGATTCCCTCAGCATGCTAAACCATGCTTAACACAGGCAGGTTCAGTCAGCCTACACACAAATGTCTACCCCTTAACAGCGATTTTATAAACTGACTCAGCAGAATAGCACAAAAAATGAGTGTTATCTTTTGAATGAGTTATATTATTTTTCCATTTGCTAAATGATTCTCATTACAAATTTTACCATTATAATATGGAAAACACATAATCATAATTGAATGTAGATGCTATCAATGATTTAATAGGTCCTATACTCTTTGGATAAAATCAAATTCCTGAATCTATGAACCAGTATTGCTGGCTTTATAAAGGCCACCATCTACTTCAGACTGACATAGAGGTTAACAGAAGTTAAACCAGAGTCTAGCTATCTGCCACAATGAGTTTTAAAATCATGAATTTGTTGTGAAAGGGTTCACATGAGCACTGAGTCAGATGGGACCTGTGGATATGGGGTGTCGGCAGAGGTCAGTCAGTCAATAAGGCCACATTATAGCCTTGGTGTACTGTAGAAGAGAGACAAGAGTACATGGAGTACATGTTCAGCAGATTGCGCTTTAGATGGTACATGCATTCACTGCTTGTAAATGCATGTGGAATGGGTGAAAACTAGAATTTAGGTGTATCCTTGTCACAAACCCAGACTTTTAATCTTAA
The DNA here is from genome assembly GCF_018812025.1 of Megalobrama amblycephala. NCBI lineage: Eukaryota > Metazoa > Chordata > Actinopteri > Cypriniformes > Xenocyprididae > Megalobrama > Megalobrama amblycephala. The sequence goes on from NC_063051.1 coordinate 4,110,374, forward strand.
AATATGAAAATCCATCACAAAAAATATTACATTACATATTATATATATATATATATTTTTACAACAACATTCTAAATAAAAAGTAAATTTTTAATTTTAACGGAGCCGCTCGGGACATTCTGCGAGAGCGAACGAAAGTGATGCGTGGATCTGCATCAGGTAATCCGTGGGTCGGTAATCCCTGCCAAGTAATACAAAATAACATTCCAAGTAACTGCGGGTGGGTCATGGGTGGATGAGAGATAAATCATTAATGTGTTGATTTTAATAAAGAGACAGAACTCTCATTTGGTAAAACTCAAAGAACGTGCGCCACTCTTTTACTTTCATTTTCAACAACGTATTTCTATTTAGGGAAAACCAATCAAGGAAAGAATATAAACACCTAAACACCTCATGTGTTTAGGCTATTAAGGAAATGTAATTTTGCCAAAGAAGAACTTTTATTTTAAATATTAATTTAAAAGCAGCCTACTTAAGTGTGATATGTTAATGTATCATCATTGCTTAACACTGAGAATTTGAATGATTGTATTGTGATGATCAGGTGCAGATATTCAAAATAAGAGAAAAATCATCAGTTCGGGTGGTTGGCGGTTGGAAGATTTATTTTTTAATTGATTTTAATTTGGGTGATGTTAGAGCTGATCCGCACATCTCTAGATCCCTATAGAGTCCCCTTTAAAGTTTAGGCAAGACTTTTTCTTTGTTCAGTTTGCACACTGAACATGGGTAACATGAACATGGGAACTCTCAAAGTGCACCAGATTATTGATTTTATCTTTAAGATTTACAAAATTTTCTTCCAGGGAAGAATGCCCCGGACCCCCCTATATAGGGACAGAGGTACACCGTCTAAAATCCTATGGAAAACACTATATATGATAGTGTTCTCAAAATACAAATCTTATTATATTAATATTAAAATACCTAAAATACGTGCTTTTAAAAAGTGTTTTCTTCTGCCGTGAATATGGCCAGAAAATTTGACCATTAGAGAGCAGTAAATTAAGACTAATTTGATATAGGCATAGGTGGAGAGAAGAGAAAGAATGATGCCCTAAATTCATTTTAATTCAGTTCAATCAGTGACTTTAACCAGGGGATTAATGGTCATGTGGAATGATGTGTTGGCTTAAGAACCAGTGAAGGAGCAGATTAAACCCAAAGCATGAGAGCACCAGCTGTATTGCTTTTTCTCATGGGTGGGAGGTGACAAAATCACTGTGGTCTCTCCCCTACAAGGTTATAGTGATTGATTATAGTGGGTTCTTTTGACTCTAGAATAAAATATGACTGATTTATTGTTTAATAACAATTAAATATATACAGTATCTAAATCTAAATTATATTTAGAAATGTGATAAACATTTGAAGTAGTAAAACTCTTGTTTGTTAACTAAGAAAAATGGCAAAAATGTTCCATAGTATTCTTTAAAGAACTTTTGAAGAATGCAGTATTAATCATTCAGTACCATGGTACATTTCAAAGTGGTAAACCATGGTATTGTGCCTAATGAAACTCTCAGAGATGGATGCCAGTGCCTTCATAGGTGCCCCTCCTCCTCCAAAACAAAGAGAGAGACTTGAGCGCAAAATCTCTTGTCTTGGGGTCACAATGGCAACCTTGTTTGGGGTCAGGGTTATGACCCCTTGCACAGAGAATGGATAAGAAGAAGAGAAAGGGTGGGGGAGATATAGGAACGATCCTTTTAGTGCAAGAAATTCTCTCACATACAGCAGAGAGAGCTCATGCTTGCACGGCAACGGTTGCCAGGCAGATTGGATGCCTTGATACAGGCTAACATGCGAGTTCTTCTCCTGATGGTGGAATCTAATCCCCTATAGCAAAGCACGTTCACATGTCAACTCCCTCTTGCTCTCACTCCTTTATATGAAATTTACAGTCAGACTGCAATTTCCCCCTATTACTCACAGAATTATACTTCTTACTTTCTTCAAGATAGAGGTTCATAATCATGAAAGTATAAAATGAATTAGTACAATTGGTGCCATGCAGAGCTACATAACACATCCACACACTTACAGATATTGTTCCTCCGCTCAGGAAAATGCAATAACAAAACACTTGAAGCCTGATTAACACAAGAAGAAATGTTTTGCATTTGTAAATTGAGAAGAATAAAAAAGTAATTGGATGAATTGACCAGGAACAGAGTTAATGGTCTTATTTTTGTTGAATATATTGTAGAACCTAATGTACTTTTAATCAGGATGAAAAAAGGTTTTGATTTTGTTTTAATGTGCTCTAATGGATGCAAAAAGCTTAAATATTGGAGAGACACTCCCATATACTCACCTATTTAAAATTTGAAGCAGAACTATGCAATATTTAATTGGCCAAGAACCATCTCCTGAAATCTCCTCCTCTCTCAACGGAGCCTGTGTCTGTGCCGCATTACGTCAAAGAGGCGATTCACTTTGGCCTACGTGTAGTTTAAATATTAAGCAGCTCTGCCTGGTAACCAAATAAATATAAATTTAACAACTTACTGAGTCATTTAATATAAACAGAAATTTTGGTAACACCTTACAATAAGGTTCATTAGTTAAACATTAGTTAATGTATTAACTAACATGAACTAACCATGAGCAATACATTTGTTACTGTATTTACTAATCTTTGTTAACGTTAATGAAAATACAGTCGATCGTTGTTTGTTCATGTTAGTTCACAGTGCATTAACTAATGTTAACAAGATTTTTTTAATCATGTATTAGTAAATGTTGAAATTAACATTAACAAAGATTAATAAATGCTGTAGAAGTGCAGTTCATTATTAGTTCATGTTAACTAATGTGGTTAACTAATGAACCTTATTGTAACGTGTTACCGAAATTTTGATATTCAAATTTGAATGCAACCATTTAATATAGATGTAACGGACATTTTTTAAATCTACAGTATATTTTATTCTTGCTACTTTTTACAGATAATTTTTTGCAAGCTGTTTATTCAATGTAAGGAAACTGCTTTCTCTGAGTACGCTGAAAGGAAGTCCTCACTATTCAGGTCAAAGTGAATATTTTATAGAATGTTCTAGGAACTCTGTTGAGATTGCGAGTAGGTCATCTTTTAGTGAGATTTAAAATCTCTTTTTTCCCCTCTGAGAATGGCAATAATTTAACATCATTTTTCAGAAAAGAAATGAAAATGAAATGAAAGCTATCTGATAAGCAATGCAGATAAGCATGCATATTTAAGTTGAATATATATATATATATATATATGTAGAAACCTTACCAGATATATACATCTGCAGTATTTGCATTCGTTAACTGTCCTTTTTTTGCTCTAAATCGGAGGCAATTTATCCCTCAGGATTTCAGCACCATGGATAGTGGTAATAAAATCATTTTGAGCTCTGTGAATCTGAAAGAGAGCAAGATGAAAAAAAAAGAGTCAAAAGTAAAGAAGCCAACCATTCCTACAAACTTTCTCTCTTATCATAGGTTTCAAATCAGATTGTGTGCCACTTTCAACCACTGATCCCCCACCACCTGGCAAAACACAAAACTGATGTACAAACATGAGGTTAATCTGTATAATCCAATGCATTGAGAGATTATATTTGGACAGAGGCTTACATTTCATATTTTAACTAGGACCTTTGTTCTCCTCAGCATCAAAAATACATCTCCACCATTCAACACAATCCTTAAAGGAGATACTGTACGCGTCTGGCCAGTGTTGTGATGGATAATTCACTGGGGAAAAAAAATAATATATACATTGTACACATACACACACTCAATATAATAATATAATAAATGAAAGAAAACGAGAAAGGGAATAAGAAGCACTGAAACCATTGAATAAAAATCAAATACAGTAAAACACAGTATAAGGACTATTAGGATTATTAGGACATCTGCACAAAATGCATTTTTTTTTTTTTCATCCTTCTTTTCTCTATCATTAATTAAATAAACAATCTGTCCATGGATTAAGAAAAGGATAACGCAGGATCAGGTCTACTGGAAAAGATCAGAATCTTTTTATTGCCTTTCACATGGCAGTAGAGAGTCAGCTGCCAGTTTATAAACTATGTACTACTCCCTATCTTAAAACGACACTAGATTATTTGGGATAAATGTTTTACAGTACACCTTAAGGCACTCAGAAATGTTGACAGTGCATGACCGTAGCTCACTTTAGGCTTCAAGGACAAATGTAACTCTGCTCCAAAAATAGCAAAACTGAAAACGTATTTATTGATTTACTTACTGCCCTTGTTTAGCCAGTAACCATTACATTTCAAAGCATATTACAAAATCAATTCAACACTTTGTTTTGTCATTTTAAGATATATTGAACAAACAAAGGCCCATGGCATAAGAAACTGAACTAATGCCATTCAACTGCCATTACCGAGCTGCTTTTATATTTTGGGTCATGCTTCAAACACCCCATGTGAAAGCAGCTCAATAATTTGATGTGAATGAGGAAACGCTAAAGGCTCAATATTGACTTTTTCCTCCTGTACACTTTACACTATGTAGAATTAAATTATCACAGATTGAGATCTAGACAATCCTTTATCTTGAATCCCTCACATTACTGCTTCCTCTCACTGCGCCTAGTGTTTGTTAATACAATATAGGGCTAAAATTGGGAACACAGTGTCTTTCAGCAGATATGGGACGTCTCGTCGCAAAGCCATTGCAGTTTGGAGATTCCCATTATTTATTTATTTTCTCCAGCAGAGGGGTGTTAACTAGGCCACCAAAGATGAGTGAAGGGCTGGAAAACTATGTTAAATTATTACTCATAAATTTCAGGTAATTCGAAAAGAGAAGTCATTTCTCTCAACATAGGCAAAGCAGCTAACCATGAGGATTTTAGGAATTATCATGTCATGCAACAGATGGTAGTCTTTAGTCTGTGGTTGCTTTACACAAGTATGATTAACAAAATGTATTTATCATGTATTTGAATCATTGCTGTCATTTGAATCTCCTAAGACTATACACAAAATGTCTGATGTCTTTTAAATTTGCTTATGATTTTAATACATAAACAGTGTACAGAACAACACTTGTGGCAGTAATCATGACAAAAATACACAGTTATAATATTATTACAATAGTTACAATATTATTATTATTATTACACAGTTACAATATTATGTATAACAGTGGTGAATTTGGCTCCTACTCCATTTTAAATGTCATCAAGATGTCTTGTTTCTAAAAATATACAGACATATGGGCATCAGTTTGCTATTGTTTGCACACACTCCCTATTTTAAGATGATTCTAACTAAACTACAAGCATACTGTGGATTACACCTGCTAGTTTGAGGCAGAAAGAATCAGGGAACAATAGTCCTCTTTAAACTCTCTAGACTGCCATTCAGTATGCGTGAATTCTGCACGCATTCACTTCGCACAGCTGATTGGCATTTCAGACAGAAGGAGCTTAAAGGTGGACCACATGGGGCTTACAAACACTAGACCAAACTACCAGCCAATGTTAAAACCCCCCACCGCAAAGAGCTTAAGATACTTATAATGTTCGCCTGTACAACAGTGCAGTGATTGGCTTCTTCTCAACTTTTAAGTTTATAATCCATTTTGTCTCCTGTGAAATCTTGATTAAGTGCCATCTGCAATCTCTGTCTTAATATGACTCAGATGCTTCTTGTTTGGCTCTTAGACATTCAGTGATTCTTCACTGATTTATTATATGATTATCAAACACACTGTCATTGTGGTTTTTAAAATATCATGCAAGCACAATCTTCATGCAGGGCCATTATGACCCGGCTTTATACAAATGTGACATTTGCTGTCCGCTGTGAGACTCCTCTGGGACTCTTATCAGTGTAACACATGAAAGAGGACAAAACCGTAGACATATCAGATGAGTAAATTAAATTTGCAGATGGGCGCAATCCCCCTAGAGAGCTGTAAAACAAAATAAGCATAAATCTCAGGCACTTTGTCAGGTTTATTTGTGGGTAGATAATAGACTCTAATTTGAAGCTCTCACTACAGATTTTGATTGTGCCACATAAATATAACCCTGTTTATTTCCGTTTCAAAAATGGAAAAAAAAGAAAAAAAATCAATGTTGTGTTGATTATGGTTTTAACATATTCAACAGTCTTATTCCCAAACAAAATTTCCTTAACAATCAGTTGAATTTTAGGATTATCATTAAACATCTTACGTTTGGGGATTTAAGACAAGCTGGAGGTTATCCTAACTTTAAGAGTTTATTTTTAAGAATATTCTTTTAACCCCCTGGCCCTCTTCATTTAGGTGTCACACTTGCCTTCTTTACAGTCAATAATATTCAATAATATTTTTTGATTATTATATAAAATTTTGAGGGTATTTTATGATACTATGCAATATTTATACAATTTGTATTAACTATTTTTCCCCATTGAAAATAATACAATTTTTTTTCTAACATATTTTTTAATTATTTTTCAATTAAAACAGTATTCCATGTTAAAATAGAGACAAGACATTTAAAATAAATTTTTTTGAAGGTAGATTAATGCCATTTGGTGAAAAAAAGAAAAACTTATGCAATGCCATGTTGTAGATTCCTAGAGAGCTCTATATAAAGTGGCTTATAAATTCTCTAGTGGTTTTTGGACACTTATTTTTATTAAGTTTTGGATATGGATTTATACTTAGACACTCTCAAAGACTACTTTTTGTCAAGGTTTAGATTTTTTTTTTTTTTTTTTTTTTTGAAATGTTGATTTGAAGTGTCGGTTTTTGCATTAATTTTACTACAGTCAAACCTGAACACAGAGGAGGACATTTTGTCACACAACATCAAAATTCAATAAAGAATATAACAAAAATGAACAGGTGTGTTTTATAACAGCTTAATAAATCTGTGTCTAATCTGATTTCATCCTCTTATTTGAGTTTTGGCTCAATTTTACCATATTGTTACAGCCACACTGGTTCATTTGTATGTGTATAATGGTGTGTTGTGTGTGTGTTTGTCTGTGAATGTCTGTAAGTGAGTGTGTGTTTGAGTGGGTGTTTCTGTTTTGTACTGTTTCTGTTTATTTTAGAGTGTAACCTCTTTCTTGCAGTTCATTTTTTACTGCTTTGTGGCTGAATTTTTTATTTTATTTCACACATTTGCATAAACTTGCTCTGTCTTATAGTCGTGCTGGTTCATATATATGTGTGTGTGTTGTGTCTATTTTGCACTCTTGACATTTTAGTGTGTCCCCCCTTCAGTGCTGTGCACTTTGTTTCTGCACAGTGTCTGATTTGTAGTTTGTATCAACAAAAGATTATCTGAGTTGTTGTATTTTTTCATATTTCCCAATCATTTCCTATGTCGGTCATTTTTGACCGAAAAGAAGGTAAGTGTGACTATTTTTTTTTACGACCCCTTAACATGTCCGAATCATGTCCTTGAATTTTTTGTGTTCATATTGCTAATGCGACAAAAGTCACCAAGTGTCATCTCATTCCAACGAAGCTACGATTTTTAACAATTCGAAATATAAAATTTTTTGCTCAAAAATGACAGAAGAGGGCCAGAGGGTTAAAGAATTCAAATTTTTAAGTTTTGTCTTCAGAACAATCTTAAGAAAAAAAAGGTTAGAATATTCTTAAGAAAGGTTTTTAGGAATACAAAATATACTAAACATTATTCTTAAGTTAGAAAATACTAGTTGAAAGAATTTTAGGGTGCTTTTATACTGGCAGTTTAGTTCCAGGGGCAAAACAAACATTTAGTTTAGTTTCATTTAGTTCAAAACGAACCGCATGAAAAACTGGTAATGTGAAAGCTGTCATGCATACCAGGGAGCGCACTAAGGTACCGAACCCGAGACTACCTGTAGGAGGTGGTCTGAGTTCACAAAAAAATAACTCTTTGAACGAACATAAAAAAATCATGGAAAGGATTTCCACATGATTAAGTTGCTTTATTTCAGCATTATGCAATTCTGTTATTCCAATTTAATGTACTTACGTTGGGTCAACTTAATTTATTAAGGTTGATTCAACTTATTTACAATGGTTGGGCACAGCTTGACAAAACAACTGACTAAGGAAGAATCTATGTAAAATAGTTATGTCCAACTTACTCAATTCAATCATGGACAGTGGTTCCACATGATTGAGACAAGTAAAATCCAATAGAATCAACCATGCTAAATTAACTAGAATCAATTGTGTTCATTTAAAGTAAAATAAATAAAAAGCAATAAATAAATAAATTGTTTTCATATACATTGATTTTTACAATTAATTCTTCTTGTTTAATTTTGTGATTTACATAACTTTTGTGATGTTCTGTGTTAGAAATCTAGATGTGATACTGGATTCATCCTAAATTGCCTTAACCAAAAACATTGTAAAGCCTAAATTGATCATAAGTCCATTGGTGGCAATGGTTTTACAATCAACATAGGCTTACAGTGCTTTTGGGAAATGCAACCAAGAGAACTACCACAGTGATTACTTTCTTATTAAAGTAATTTGAAAGTTTGTTAGCAGGTCCGACCTCAACCCAAGCACAAGTGCAACAATTGACCACAATAACAACCCTAAAACTATTAATTAACAGAAACTTTTAAATACCAACATAATAGAACAGTAAACATTAAAAAGTCTTTCCATTTTCTCATCTTCCTAAAAACTGTTTAAAATAACACTTTATTTCAACATTTACACTCCTAGTTCAGCCCCTTTGCAAAGCATGATGGGAAGTGAAAATCCTGTTTGATTGAGTCCTGGTTGGGTTTACTTGATTGAAACATGTTATTTCAATATGAAAACATCAAGTTAAGTCAAAGAGTAATCGTTTCAAGTCAATTTAACATGAATCAATCACATTTAAACCAGAAACCTGATACAATGGTGTTGAATCAAAATTTATAGTTTATTTTTTGTCACAATTTAGTAATTTTAGTCTGATGCCCTGTTACATTGAGTTTTACAAAGAGCCTTACATGAAAACATTATGTAGTACCATTTCACAGCACCTCTGAAACAAAGCAGACTCAGCTTTCTTTCATGGATGTTTCAATGCACACACATACTTACCCACCAAAGTCTGGGAAAGCTGTCTCTTTACCATTACTTACTGCACAAGAGTCAGTTTGTGGGAGCACGTCGCCTGCCTCTCATTCACACGCCCGTGTTTGTTTACACACTGCAGCGAGAGCAGATGGAGCAACGTCATCCATATTCATCGACCTAAACGCTGTCACCTTGACCCTGACGCCAGGCTCTTGCCCTACGCTCTGTGAGGGTTCAATAGAGCTACTCACGGCTGCTGCACAACCCCAGAGTAGGCCCATTATAGAAGAGGCTGGGAAAGATGGAGAAGCAGCCTCTTCTTCCCACCCCCATGCCTCAAATCTGCATTCCGAAACTCACGCTCTCAAGGAACGCCGTTGAGAATGGAACATCTGCCCAGTAATGGGGGTTTCCTAAGTTGATGGATGAAGGAAGGCAAAAGCAGACAATAGTATGACACCAGGGACAGCTCAATGGAGAGCTTGGTGGTTCATCTCAAGGTCTTGGTCAGCATAATCAATTGGAAGACCTGGGAAGAAGGGTTTGTGAGAGCAGCGAGGCAATAGCGGTCCCACAGCTTGCGATTTGGACAGAGCAACATTTATTCATCGGTCCTCACCAAAGCTATGCCAAAACATGCACCAACAGCCCTAAAGTACCTCTGAGAGCAACAGACCCTTTATGCAGATGAATATTGGAGTTTGATGGAGAAAAAATGCTTTGGTTGCACTGAATTACAACAGTTAAATTCAAATAAACCCCTTTGTTTTGCACTCTTGGGTTTTGTAAGGATGACAGAGAAATTTACTCCCAGAATCTACAGTAAAATATCCTTTACAATGAGACAATTAACCTCTCCGATTACAGAAGTGGGGAAAAGATGACCCATGATGTTCCTGCCAAAATGAATGAATGCAAAGTCATAAACTAAGACAAGTCCATGCTAATTTGCATCAAGTGAATATAATGAAAGCCATAAATCATCGAGCACATAAAACACACCCACAAGAACTGAGATGACACCGGTGAGGAAGGTTGCGTGAACCAAAAATTATTCACAGGCACTGGATAAAACAGCAGGAGAAGTACAGTTTCCTGTCCAGTTGCTTCTAACCAGGCCAGACCTGCCTAATTAAGTCCAGGACTAAACCTTGGAGATCACACACTATGTAGTGTCAAGGGAGATGGCTAAAGCATTTATTAGTAAACTAGGAGGTTTCAGGCTTTGCTGCAACGTGAACCCCAGGTTTGTATTTCCTATGTGTGCTACAGGAAACACATTAGTCACAATGACTATGAGGTCCCCTAGTGGGAGGCATCATCTTAATGAACTGCCATGTGAAAGGATGTCTCTCCCTCTCGTGCCATAAATACGTCTTTCACTGTTTTTGCACCACGGAGCACTCGCCTGTGGGTGCTCATAGGGCACGGGGAGCACGGTGTCATTGTTACATGCACCATAAAATGAAGTGGATGAACGTGCCTGGATGGCGCAGAGGACACAACCTTGAAAACTGGCATGTTAAGTGGAGAAATCAGAGCTTAAAGAGAAGCCAAAAAAAAGTTTCAGTACTTTCCCCACAGAGGAATGAACTAAATAAAGCAATGAGCTGCCGTTTCATCATAAAAGGAGTCTGAGATTTGATTTTGCTTTTTCTAAAACAAGTATAAAAGAGAAATGACCACTTTAAAATAAATAAATATTAGGGCTATCAAAAGATTACAATGATTACAAAAATGGAATTAACTTTTCAACTTAAGAAAACAAGATAATATGTTGTCCATTTGTGTGAACGGCAACATGTAACAGAACATAAGGCATATTCAACAGCGCTCTTTTCTCATCTCCCTCGCACATCTCCACAACAACACACTGCTCTTTCCTATTTTTATCTCATCAAATGTCTCAGCTAATCAAACTAAATCCAGTTAAAATAAAAACACATTCTCATTTACTTTGAGTACAATATATTTGGTGAATCTGTTTTTACCCACAGTAATTATTTCAAATAAAGAACATTTTAGCAATATTTATGATAACTCTAAAAGATATGCAGTACAATATGAGTTAGAAGACATTCACTACCGTTTATAGTGATTTCATGTTTTTGAAAAGTCTCTTTTGACCACAAAGGCTGCATTTATTTTGAATTTACCATAACACTGTGAAATATTACTACAATTTAACAGTTTTCTATTTTAGTAATTTATTCCTGATGGCAAAGCTATATTTTCAGCAGCCATTACTCCAGTATTCAGTGTCACATGATAATGATAATGATCATGATCATGATAATATGCTGACTTGGTGCTCAAACATTTCTTATTATTATCAACGTTTTTCAAAAAATGTATGAACACTGTGATAGATCCTTTTGTTTTAGAATTATTTGATGAATACAAAGTTAAAAAGAACAGCATCTATTTAAAAAAGAAAGATTTTGTAACATTTTAAATGTCTTTACTGTCACTTTTGATTAATTTAATGAATCACTGCTTAATTCATTTCTTTCAAAAGAAAATATGAAACTTACTAACCCCAAAGCTTTGAACAACGGTGTACTTGGTAAGATAATTAATGTTGGCAAACACTGAACTATATGATTTCAGGCCATTAAACAGCCATTAGTTTAGTTTTTAATAATACCTTGTCCTTATAAATTTGCTGTAATTCAAAGCTTGCTCTTGATACAGACTGATTAACTTGAAATGTATGTACCAAATCATAACACTAAAGAAGGATATTGTCCCTCCACAGCTGACTGATCATTGTTCTACACAAAAACACTTCAAGGAGCATCTCATTTTTGATACTGTGGTGACAAGCTTATACTGAAAGGGTATTGTTTGCTGAAATAAAGTAACAACTTTACTATGTGAAATAAGGACAACTCAACTGAAAAAGAACATGTTACAGATGCCTGATGAATAAATTAACAGTATGAACAACATCTCTGTTTCTGTTCTCTATCCAAAAAGACCAAAATCCTATTCTGAGTTGTAGTGCTGTGTGCTTAGATCCTCTTTTTGTCAGTGCTGAATAATAGCAACTAACAATAAAAATGGCTCAATAATATCGGGTTTTTATGTATTATACTGTCAGTACATATGTTATATGCACTCAAACAAAATATATGTGAAGAAAAGTTTTACATACAGAAGAATGCATGTAATAATACATTTAAATGGATTTCCTGCATACATTAGTCTTAACATTTACACAACATTATTCCTGAAAATGTAAAAATGTGCCTAGTTGCTTGAATGTTTGCTGTGCTAGTTCTCAAAGGCATTGTGGGACACCACTCGTACTCTTGTATGTTAAACAGACGTCTCGGTCTCCTGGCTAAAATCAAGACAATTTAGAAAACCTTACTCTACTGGGAACTGGCTGACTAATTAACTGACCAAGCTATTTTGAATAAATGCAAATGAATTCTCCTTAGCATGCAACATCCACAGGGAACATCTCAACCTTTTTCCACATAGTAAATATTCTGCTGTCACCAGATCATGTTTCATCAACTTGTTTCTTCCAGACCATGATTACCAGAAAATCATTGGGCCTAAACATATTAACAGAGGGAACAAGTCGGAGTGAAATGAAGAAAATGCTTTTTACAATTTTACTCCAAAAAAATGACATGACTGAATTGTTATCTCTGATGCAAGTGAATGAAAATTCATAAAGGGCAGAATAGATGTGCTAACATTTATTTGTTGTAATGAAGGCTAAAATCACCTTGTGAAGCTGTCTATTTGTAGATCCTGGATGTTGCAATATTCCACAACAGGTAAATTTTGAGGCTGTGAAGAAAAAAGAAAAATGTCAGGATTGAAGAGACAGGTACCGACGGAGTTTATCATGTTAAAATGTGTTGTTGCACTATAGGAGGTAAATTTTAAGTCATGCTGTGAAAAGGGGTATGGCAATCAAAGCAAGATTTTCTACATAAGGAGCTTTCGCATCGGAGGAACCTTTTCATAGTTCCTAGAACTATTGGCTGAAGTACCCGGATTTTGCCGTGTTCGCACCTCAGGAACTAGGAACGATTTTAGTAGGAACTCCTTTTGGGGGAAATAAAATATTTCCTACTTCAGAGCAGGGTCCAAACCAGCATTATAGTCAAGTCAAGTCAAGTCACCTTTATTTATATAGCACTTTTTACAATGTAGATTGTGTCAAAGCAGCTTTACATTGATAACTGGTACATAATTTTGGCTGCACAGCAGCTCTTAAAGAATAGTGTCAATGCAGGCAGATCAAAGCACTGTTGATTATCAAACGTCTATGTGGCAACCAGGGCGGGCGAGAGCCGTGAGGGAACGGCGCGAGGCCAGTGACGCAAGTGATAACGAGCATCACCTGGGAGGCGCACCGGCCTGGAGTCTCTCACGGAGGAGCTCCAGGAGCATAAAAGGAGGAGCGACGACCGTGAAGGACGAGAGAGGACCATGCGTGGACTTTATGTTATGTTTTATTATGTTTGTGTGGCCGGCAGACGTCCGCGAGGGTCTGCCGGCATTCCTTTCGTTTTGTTCTTTGTTTATTTTGGTATTAAAACTTTGTTTGAACGTTCGCCGGTTCCCGCCTCCTTCTTCCCACATCTACGAACCGTGTTACATTGGTGCCGAAACCCGGGAGGAAGGAGGGACATGCTGTCGGAGAGCCCTCGCTGCTGAGGGGGATCGCGGTGCTGCGGAGTTCGGGCAGCGCGGGAGTGTGAAGACCGCGAGAGGCTGCCCAAGGCGGTGGTGCTGGAGCCTTGTGAAAGGTGGGACGGAGACCCCGGACCCGGAGACTGGTGCTCCTGGGACGAGGTGGGGTGGCTGCCGTCCAGGAGGGAGCGGAGGAGTCGCCGCCGTTCGCCGTGGGCCGGAGCCTGCTGCCATCCGCCATGAAGGGGAGGAGCAGGGGACGGGGGACTCGCTGCCAGCTGCCCTCAGCCGGAGGAGCCATCGCCGGCCGCCAGGAGGCGGTCGAGGATCGGGCCGTCCACTGAGCGTCCAGTGCCACCGCATGGCACCGCGAGGAAGAGCCTCCCGGCTGGCTGAGGACCGAGCGGCAGTGTGTCTGGGAACCGGACCCAGAATTTTTTTTTCTCTTTTTCCTCTCTCCCCTCTCTCGTCCTGTCGCTCCTCCTTTTATGCTCCCGGAGCTCCTCCGTGAGAGACTCAAGGCCGGTGCGCCTCCCAGGTGATGCTCGTTATCACTTGCGCCACCGGCCTCGCGCCGTTCCCTCACGGCTCTCGCCCGCCCTGGTCGCCACAGTCAAGTCAAATGTCAAGTGTCCCCAACTAAGCAAGCCAAAGGCGAAAGCGGCAAGGAACCCAAACTCCATCAGGTGACATCAGGTGGCAAACAAGTGGCAAATAGGTGTTAAAATGGAGAAACCAGGCTTAGTCGGGGGGCCAGTTCTCCTCTGGCGAACAGTGCTTTGTTACGATTCAGGTTACTATCATAACCTAGCCGATAGGATCGCAACATTCAAAGTATTTATTTCAGTTCCATCCAGTTGAGGATCGTATTCATCACTCTGGTATGGACGGTTGTTGAGGAGCCGTGCCACTGGCTGTCGTATTGATGAGGCCTTCACGATGAATGATCTAGTTGACTCAATCTCTGCTGATACTTTAGGGCTGCGTTGTGGTCGTGTCAAGACGCAGGTCCTTGGTCTCACCTGGATACGGCCTGGATCCGGTTGACTATGGTAAACCTCAGGATAAACAGAAAGACTAATATTAGCGTAGATGCCATTCTTCTTCTGATGTAACGAGTACATCTGGTGTTATAGGAAGTGTTCCCGGTTCTGGCTGACCTAATTTATGCAGCCTAATAATCCTTTAATGGATTTGAAAATATAAATTGATGGTGTGTTATGTGTATGCCAGGTTAAAGAGATGTGTATTTAGTCTAGAATTAAACTGACAAAAATAGGATACTATAGGAACTATCAGTGATTGTTGATTGGTCAAACGCATTTCACACACTGGCACCTGGCATTTTTGAAAAGCCGTGTAAACATATTTACTTCACAAACATGAAAAACAGCAATAACGGCATTTACCTGTTGTCTGCAGGGTTGTGTTCTTTTCTCAGCCTCGATGATATGTAATACTGAAAGTTGTCATAGGAGATTTAGTCTCTTAGCCCCACTTTTTGCTCTTTCAGTCTTGTAAATTATGCAATTACATTCCATCTCCGTTATCACGAAATCCACGACACACAGCAAACACAGCTCTGATCGTGGCATCCTCCATCCATCAGTTTTTAGCTTTCGTAAATGCCACGCTTAAAGGTTCCCTAGAACACTATTTTACAAGATGTAATATAAGTCTAAGGTGTCCCCAGAATGTGTCTGTTAAGTTTCAGCTCAAAATACCCCATAGATTTTTTATTATACCATGTTTTAACTGCCTATTTTGGGGTGTAATTAAAAATGCTTTAAATGCTCGAGCTCCCAGCCCCCAAGCTCACAAGATTCGCAACTCTATAATACAGTGCATAAACAATAGAATAAGTTACACAGCTAATATAACTCTCAAAATGGATCTTTACAAAGTGTTCGTGATGCAGCATATCAGATCACATAAGTATGGTAATTATTTTTATGGATGTTTACATTTGATTCTGAATGAGTTTGATCATGCTACGTGGCTAACGGGGCTAATGCTACACTGTTGGAGAGACTCACTGTATGTCATTTCCATGTACAGAACTCTTATTATTCAAATATCCCAAGGTAAATTAAATTTTAAATTCTAGGGCCGTCTGTCGTCCGCTGCAGAGTTTCTATTCCCGGCGCAATTGCAACCAAGAACATGGCCCGGGGGAGAAATTAGTTCTCTGGGAACTATCCTAATGGCTAGCTCCTATAACTAAATTCCTAGAACTATTCAGTGCGAAAGCCCCTATAGTCCTATTCTACATTTTCAGTCTTTCTGAAAATCAATTACATGAAATGGCACTTACAATGGGAAATGAGTTGATTCGCCTTGTCACGTCAAATAAGGCTCTCATTCAGGAGACAACATATCATTCAGAATGAATTATCTGGCTCTGCAGTCAGTTCTACCATGACGCTTCATTGTGAGTTATAACAGACAACTGACAGAGCGTTAGTGATGTGTTGTGACACAGGGTTAAAAAAAAAACTGTGTCTTGTAGGCAAATGTGAACATGTTCCAAAATAATACTATATAGATATCAATAGCTAATCATGTAAGATAAATGCTGTGTTTTATAACGTAAAAAACATACTGACTTATAGCACAACAGCATTTTGAGTCTTTCACTTATCTTAAATGTCATTCTCCTAACCATAGAGACAAAACAGCAGCAAAATACAAATGGGATTTGTGCTAACACAGTCAGCATTAAAAGACTGCTTTGCCGAAATACTAAAAACTCCAACACTAAAGATGAGAATCTGTTCTTTCCCATCAAAGCCACTTTTCATCAAAAAGTTTTTAAAATCATGACAGTGACAGGCTTTCTCGAGGTCACCTCCAAATAAACTGCTGCTTTCTGGAATAACAGCGAATGTCCCTGATGCATTCAGCATGGGTTTTATTCTTCTACGCACATAACCGTCATCGTTCACATTCATATTAGTACTGGCACATTGCCACTTTTGATACACACCTTCAGGAGAATGCAATAGTGTTTGCCAAGCACACTTTAATATTTAAACACATCCACTCCAGAAGTGCTTACTGCAACCTACAAGAGAGCAGCTACTGCTGTTGACATTTTTCTTGTTGACATGCTCTTATTGTTGCTATTGTTGATGATGCCGTTGTTGCTGTTGACTTTCACTTGTAGTGCGATATGAATCTCTATACAGCTCAGCTCAAATTACCTTTAAGCTCTTTTCATTAAGCAGGCATTTATCTGAAAAAACTGAAAACAGCACCAAAAAACACAAAAATGAGAAATTACTTAAAAGAAGTGAAGGAATACCAAAGGGTGTTGATGTATTAGGGTTGATGATATTAAGCAGACCTTAAATTGGGCCAGCCTTCTGCTGCACTAGGCCTTGAGTGTGTCCCCTGAGACACGAGCATCCCGCAGTGAATCCTGGGAAGCATCCCGCTACTTCGCCTGATCAAGGGCTTTCACCTCAGCAGTGTATCGGGAAAAAGTGCTGATCTAACAAGACTCAAACACACCAGTATACTTAGTTCCACTTTCAGTACATAAAAGTAATTTCAGTAGCAAGTTGCAGAAAACTAGTCAAGGTAGTCAGCAAATTTTTTTCTTCAAAAACGTATCATTTTTAAGTCAGAGTAAGACTAATTACCCCTTTGGCTAACTGCTAGTTGGTCAGCAGTTAGCCGGATCAAAATCAGATACCGGTAAGCTGAATTTTATTTTAAAATTTTAATTTATTTATTAAAATGTTATGGTCGATGACCAATAAATGGCAGATATTAAAATTTAAATATTACAATTTATTCTATTTAGTCTAAATTATCTAAAAAGCCTAAATATTATTCAATTATCAGAGTTAATTATTAAATTATTAGAGTTTTTAAAGATTAACAGTAAATGAGTGTGGGATGAAAAGGTAAAAAATGTTCAATCTCAGCCAATACCGATAAATGACACACACACACACACACACACACACACACACACACACACACACACACACACACACACACGCACACACAAAAACTATATTTATATGGTACAGATATATCATGCATTCCTACTACAGATACATTTTCAGGACTTGATCATTAATAAATGCGGTTCCTGTTTTATCTATTAGTGGTAGTAAACTTTAAACACACACAGAACAGGGAAGAGAAGTCTAGTCTTTAAGCATTAAATATTTTCAAGTGTTTCTGTGCTGCCAGATGGACAGGCTTCCACCTGTAGCTCCTGCCATTCAATAAGACTGATGTTTTTCACATGACCAGGCCACACATTCCCATCTTCCTCTTTACTGAAGCTATTTTTAACACCTCTATTACCCCCATATACACAAACCCGTGTGCCGTGTCTTTGGGTTTCGATGGATTGTTGTCATAGCCGCAAACTGCAGAGACCAATCTATGGTGACTTAACGTTGACATGGTTACAATCTCCTCACATGTTCTCAGTATTGGTGGGAGGAGGGTTGGGGGGATGGGAAGGAATAATGACAGAAAAGAATAAGTGTGCACTCTGCCTGTTAAGACTGGTTAGTAAGATTGTTTTATATACACCTTATAGTAAACATAGTCTACTACTTTCCGATTTTTCTCCTGAAAAAAAGAACATCATCCTGAAGAACTCTTTTTATGCTGAAATGGTTCTTTGTGTTAGAGTTTATTCCTGCCTTTTTGTTTTTCAAATCTGTAACTGTCAAAGCTACCTCATTACTGATTTTCTCAGCCATCCAATTACAGACTGTCAAAACACTCTCAACAGGTAAAAGCTTTCTTCCTTAAAAAAAAAAAAAAATCAAATTGTAACTGGTTTCCTACCAATCATGTATTTTTCTCTTTTTAGTTAACAGAACATGAAAGTGTGACCAGCTCTGTTCAGTTAAAGACACTTATCTTGTCATCTTCACTAAGTAACAGAGATATTAAATTTATGAACCATATCGTTAGATTTTTTTTTAAATTATCACTTTTTTTTGTTAATTATTACTTTGTCATAAACATACCCAGACAAACACACACAAAAAAAAAAAAACACTTGCTGCTATTGAGGTGGGATACAGGTAATGTCAGGGACAGGTTTGGTCATATGGTTTGGTTTTAGGGTGGGTTAAGGTGTAAGAGAAGGCTCAACAGTGTACAGTAGTTATAGATGTAATTACAGAAATTATGGCTGTAATTACAAACAGGTATTTTTTAAAATATATGTACAATGTAAAAATATGTATGTACACAATAAGTGCATTGTATCAAATGATTAATTTAAATGTTAGTACATAATTAAAGACGCCTAATATAAAGTGAGACCCATTAAAGCTATCCCATGACTTTATCGCTTTTTCGTTTTAACATTGTAAGGGCTCACATACTTGCAAATTTTGGCCTTCATAAACAATTGGAACAACTGGAAGAGACACAGTGTAACTCTAAACTCAATTACTCACCCTCATGTCGTTCCACACCTGTAAGACCTTCGTTCATCTTTGGAACACTCCCTTTTTCAATGCCCAGAAAGCTAATGAAAATATATTTAAAACAGTTCATGTGACTACAGTGGTTCAACTTTAATATTATAAAGCGACGAGAATACTTTTTGTGCACCAAAAATAACAAAACAGCGACTTTATTCCACAATATCTAGTGATGGGCGCTTTCAAAACACTGCTTCATGAAGCTTTGAAGCTTTAAGAATCATTTGTTTCGAATCAGTGGTTCAGAGCGCCAAAATCACATGATTTCATTAAACGAGGCTTCATTACGTCATAAGCGTTTTGAAACTTCAATAGTTCACGTGAATTTGCCAGTTTGATTCATGCTTCGAACCACTGATTCAAAACAAAAGACTCGTATAGCTTCGAAGCTTCATGAGGCAGTGTTTTGAAATCGCCCATATTGTTGAATAAAGTCGCTATTTTGTTATTTTTGGCACACAAAAAGTATTCCTGTCGCTTTATAATTATATTTAGCACCCAAAAACAGGGTTCTGCTATTGTCAAACTCTGATAAACCCTAATTTGGTTCTGTTTATCTCTCAACAATGTCTCAAACTTTGCTCAGATTTGCTAAGACACAGATCTGCAATCAAAAGCCAGAGATTTAATTGTGAACAAATTCTTCTAGAAACAAATAAGATATTCACATAATTTTATAGCAAAGAGTATTGTTTGTTTTTCAAATGAAACATGTTTGTAATTAAATCTCATGAGCTATGAAAGAGCAACCTTTGAGGAATAAAAATAAAAAGCTCACTCAATTCTGATAATATTACCTTTCATCATTTCTTGCTTTGACCTGTTGCAATTAAGCAATATTAAATTATCAGTCATGCTGTATTATTGAATATCAGCCTCGTGCCTGCAGTCAAATCACAGCCATGCTGATATTCAATGCAGTTATGCACAAAATATAGATTTTTTACAACTGTTCTATAAACAATAATATTCAGACAAAACTGGCCAGCTGGTTTGAATATTTTTTTCTCTGCCACAAAAATACTTCCAAAAGAAGCCAAAGCATCAAGCCTGTCGCCAAGCAACGGACAGACAGTAAGCCCACAAATATTTCATAAACACTAATATTTAAAAGTATCTTTTTGTACTTGACATATAGGCTTGGACACCTGTGCTTGTGAGATGACTAATGTAAGTATGTGTGACTGAACAGAAAGGTCATTTAAATTAGCAGTTAATGAGATTTGGTATCAGGCCATTAAGTATGTGACAGAAACACACGGTTTAATTCCCAGTGGACTGCATAAGATAAAAAAATCGATTTCCATGAGCAATTTTAAGCACCGAATAACTGTTTTCTCATTACATGTCTAACCTAATTGAGGAGTGAGAAACCGAGACAGAAAGATGCAGAGAAAGATTGCATTACACTGCAAAACCAGCTTTCATAAAGGAATCAGACAGGTTCAATACAATTTAAGATCTATCGACATCTGTGATGTGCTGTCCATTACAGCATTCATCCATCACAATGGAAACAGAAGCTCAAGTTTTGTGCATTGCATTGTGGGATGTAGTACTCCAAGTAGTATGCCAGCTACATTCAAGATGGCATATATTCTTACCATAGCTGCAGTATATATGTATAGTATGCTCAGTATGCAGATTTTTACATCAAAATTGGATTAATGATAACCTTTGTAACTTTAACTGTAAAGATTAATCATTTTATTTTCATAATTAAGTCTATACAGTGTTATTTTACATTTGATTATTCAATATCTGTAGTATTTCTTACCTAAATAAATACTACTGTTAAACCTACCTGAAAAACTGTTAATGTTTTTCATTTGTATCTTTATTCTATTGTATTTAAAATACCCCATTGTAAAAACACAATTATATTAAAGGGATAGTTCACCCAAAAATGAAAATTTGATGTTTATCTGCTTACCCCCAGCGCATCCAAGATGTAGGTGTCTTTGCTTCTTCAGTAGAACACAAATGATGATTTTTAACTCCAACCGCTGCCGTCTGTCAGTGGTATAATGCAAGTCAGCGGGAACTTGGACTATAAGAGTAAATAAAACACGACAGACAAATCCAAAGTAAACCCTGCAGCTCGTGACGACACATTGATGTCATTAGACACGAAACGATCGGTTTGTGCGAGAAACCAAACAGTATTTATATCATTTTTTTACCTCTAAAACACCACTATGTCCAATGGCATTCATCACTCGATTCGTGAGGTCTGATCGTGCTCTGACAGCGGCAGTGATGTCTCGCTCTCATTGAAGTATATGCGCGAGACATCACTGCCATTGTCAAAGCGTGATCAGACCTCACGAATCGAGTGATGAATGCCATTGGACATAGTGGTGTTTTAGAGGTAAAAAAATGATATAAATACTGTTTGGTTTCTCGCACAAACCGATCGTTTCGTGTCTAATGACATCAATGTGTCGTCACGAGCTGCAGGGTTTACTTTGGATTTGTCTGTCGTGTTTTATTTACTCTTATAGTCCAAGTTCCCGCTGACTTGCATTATACCACTGACAGACGGCAGCGGTTGGAGTTAAAAATCATCATTTGTGTTCTACTGAAGAAGCAAAGACACCTACATCTTGGATGCGCTGGGGGTAAGCAGATAAACATCAAATTTTCATTTTTGGGTGAACTATCCCTTTAAGTGAGCCAACATTTAGGATAGATAACTGTAATTTAAAAAAAATGTCAACAAATGAAAAAATTGTGGTGGTGATGATGGTGACAAAGCAGGAGGAGGAGAGAACTCCAGACAAGAGCTGACAGGACTCTGCTTGCGATGAAGAACACACCTGCAGTCAAACCCTCCCACCTCCTCCTCCTCCTCTTCCTCCTCTTTTCTGTGCCATGATCCCTCATCATTCGCCTACTTAATGTCACAGCCACAGTGTGCATGCAATAGCTCTTTTACTTGATAAATGCATAGCTTCCATGTGTTTGCCATGTGAGTAGCCTGTATGTATGAACTTGAGTGTGTGTGCTTATCTGCTATATGTGCCTGAGCGATGGTGCTAAAATCATCTATTGCACTGTCATTGAAGTCTAGATTGATTCCACTGTCTGCACCACTGAGTGAAATGGAGGTCTTGATCATGCATCACTGCTACAGTCAGGCTTTACTGGGTGTGATTCTGAGGTCTAGGCTCACATACATCTGAACCAGTCCTCTAAATGATCAACATTTATATCAGCTGGCAGGATGGAGGGTTATGGGTGTCAGGGAAAATTAGATTTTTATCAGCCCCATGCAGCGTCCTTGGAAACAAGATGGGGTCCTTCAGTAGTCTTGCATCTAAGATCAACATTGTTATTGTTAACTAACACTAAAACAGTTTAATAAAATCCTTAATTAAAGGGGACCTATTATGCCCCTTTTTACAAGATGCAAAATAAGTCTCTGATGTCCTCAGAGTGTGTATGTGAAGTTTTAGCTCAAAATACCCCACAGTAGAGACCTGTGTGGGACGGATTTTTCCGTGACATTCATGTTTTGTCCCACTCCCGCCCACAAAATCCTGCATAAAAGTAGCTTATATAGATTTGTGTCCGTACATGCATGAAATATTAAGTCATGTGTCACCACAACATCCCAGCATAAACGCTTCCGATAAAATATTTATTAAAGCATCAACATTCACAAACCACAGTTAGTTTTAACCGAAAAGTAAGCCGCTGCATGCCTCCATGGTTTGGTATGGCAGAATGTGCGCAAAGAGCGCTCCCTTTATATTGACTAAAAAGCTGACATCTCAGTTCATCGCAATCCCACAAAGCTCTGTTATAACACAATGAATATATGAACAATGAATCTTTCATAATGTTTACACTTCATGTGTTATAAAAATAGGATTTGTGAGCGCGCAAATTTCAGCACTGCATAAAAACTCCAGCGTTTTAAGTGGTGAGATGATTCTAACAAACACCTGATTGTCTCCATTGCGTCTCAGAAATCAACAGATATGTCTGTGATTGGCTATATTGCTCAACACTGCAAACACAAGTTATAAATAGAATCTCGCTGCGACTATATTGTTTTTATTTTATATTAGTTATTCTTGTTGCTTTTTTGCAATATATGAATAACAATTTATTAGTTTTTAGATATTTTATGTTTAGATATTTCCATTTTGCAAGATTCCCACGAATCATTTGATTCTCCCGCAACCTGTACACAAGAAGTGTCTCACCGCGCTCATCAAATCTTGTCCAGCGCCACACTCTATTGCGTTGGGTCCCGCGAGTGCAGGTCTCTACCCCACAGATTATTTTTATAGCATGTTAAAATTGCCATTTTTTGGAGGGGAGCAAAAACGTGACATTTTTGTGTCCCTTTAAATGCAAATGAGCTGCTGGTCTCGGCCCTCTTTCAAGAAGAGGGCGGAGTTTCAAGAGCTCATGCAACAAAAAAACAGGACAATCTCACGCACTGAAAATGTCAGAAACTGTCAGCAGAGGTGTTCAGCCTTAAATGTTCGAACCGGAGTCAGAGAATGATGCGTGGAACAGGTTTAGTTTAATTACGGTTACAACTTTTGTTGTCATCTTGCTTTTATCCACTATTAGTACATGCCTGTTATACCGGGCCCCATCTGAATGATGGCCAAATCTTTACTGATGAGTTTTATGAAGTCTGTTGTACATCACACAAAAGATGAAGCATTTGTTTTCATCACCATTAGAGCTGAATAAACCACAGTACAAGAAGTGAGCATTAAAGTCTTATCTATTAACTCTCAACATACACAGTGAATTACACGAAAATACTTGTTACAAGTTACAGTAAACAAATATATACAGACCTTATGCCTTTTTGGGGGGTGCTTAATAAACTAGCAAACATTATATACAGTACAGTCCAAAAGTTTGGAACCACTAAGATTTTTAATGTTTTTAAAAGAAGTTTCGTCTGCTCACCAAGGCTACATTTATTTAATTAAAAATACAGTAAAAAACAGTAATATTGTGAAATATTATTACAATTTAAAATAACTGTGTACTATTTAAATATATTTGACAAAGTAATTTATTCCTGTGATGCAAAGCTGAATTTTCAGCATCGTTACTCCAGTCTTCAGTGTCACATGATCCTTCAGAAATCATTCTAATATGCTGATTTGCTGCTCAATAAACATTTATGATTATTTTCAATGTTGAAAACAGTTGTGTACTTTTTTTTTCAGGATTCCTTGATGAATAGAAAGTTCAAAAGAACAGCATTTATCTGAAATACAAAGCTTCTGTAGCATTATACACTACCGTTCAAAAGTTTGGGGTCAGTAAGAATTTTTATTTTTATTTTTTTGAAAAGAAATTAAAGAAATGAATACTTTTATTCAGCAAGGATGCATTAAATCAATCAAAAGTGGCAGTAAAGATATTTATAATGTTACAAAAGATTAGATTTCAGATAAACACTGTTCTTTTGAACTTTCTATTCATCAAATAATCCTGAAAAAAAATATTGTACACAAATATTTTGTACAATTGTACACATTAAATGTTTCTTGAGCAGCAGATCAGCATATTAGAATGATTTCTGAAGGATCATGTGACACTGAAGACTGGAGTAATGATGCTGAAAATTCAGCTTTGCCATCACAGGAATAAATTACTTTGTGAAATATATTCAAATAGAAAACAGTTATTTTAAATTGTAATAATATTTCACAATATTACTGTTTTTTACTGTATTTTTAATTAAATAAATGTAGCCTTGGTGAGCAGACGAAACTTCTTTTAAAAACATTAAAAATCTTAGTGGTTCCAAACTTTTGGACTGTACTGTATGTAAAACAACTCAGCCCTTTCATTACTGCCTAACCAGCATCGCTCCAGAGACTATAAGCTGGATCATGAACAGTTAGTACTGATACTGATCCATCCCAACAACTTTTTAGCAAAACCTATGTTTTGTATTGTCCTTTTGTATTCACCCTCATTCACAAAGCAGTCTTGTGTAAAATGATTTGCACAGACATAAATGAATTTAGGTATATGGGGGTGCATTCCCTTCAAAAATAAAACAAATCAACTGCGTCTTCAGCGTCTCTGATGTCAGGCGTACATGAAGACTGTTATGCTCACTCTTACATCCAACAACAAAACACTTGAGTTGCTTATGAGACATTCTTGTCACTACAGCTGCTCCGGCTTGGAGAAAATGGCGGACAGTGTACAACTCGCTCAGGGCGGGGTCTATGCTAATACGGCAGAGTCCGACAGCAGTCGTGGGCGGGGCCTGTACAAAGTGACGTCACTTTGCCAAGATTCTGCATATTGCTTGTTCTGAGACACTACTTATGATTTATGGGGATTAAAAAAAAGGAGTGGGTAGATTTTTATCATTACAGGGTGGTTGTGTACACACACATTTATGTTCAAACACCATGTAAAAGTGAATTTTGCATAATCTGTCCCCTTTAAAATAAAGCTGAAATAAAAATATTGTATGTAAAACTAAGTGCAAAAAGATTTAAGTACACATGAAATCAAAATTGACCTTATTTATTTTGTTAGCTCAAATTGCTAGTTTTGTGGTGAACAATTCATCCGTGCAAATCAATCCACACAAAAAAATTGTTTGGCTTCGTAATATTTAATCAAAATCTGAAAATGCTCCTCCCCTCTGCAATGGTGACCCTTCTCTGATGACATCAGTTTGACGGCTTGGGTTGAAATCACGTAAACCACTCCCCTGCAACCGTTAGTCTGGAAATACGTCACAGCACTGGAGAAAAGACGTTTGCAACTTCCGGTTCACGCGGACTTTAAACGCTTTTTGTACTTAGTACAAATAGTGGCAGTGTATTGTAGTATATTATAAAACAGTATGCAATAATAACATATTTAGTGTTTTGATTATATTTATTAACATCATAAATGGATGCTGCCTTACTGGGATATTAATTGTCCCTATCCCTAAAGCCCTCCCCTGGACTAACCCTACCCATTAAACATATTATATAACCTTTAGGCACTTTATTTCCACTTTTCGAATGTTTCCTTATCTTTTATTTAAAATAAATCTCTCTCCAATCTCATATGCAATGGGAAAAGAGAGAAGTATGAGTTTGGATAATGGCAGATTCGAACTCCTTACCCTTTACGCCACTGCTCCTGTTACCAGCAGGATTCCTTTTGTAATTTTGTCTGACTCAATCAGACAATGGTGGGTGGAAATAGTGGAAATAGCCTCTGCCAACAAGATGGGCTATTTGCACTTTTGTGTAAACAGATACTCCAGAAAAAAACATAAACGGAAATTAGAAATGTTCCCTTGGCAACTAAATAAATTACAAATCTAAAACGACAATCTAAAAAACGAATAAAAATGTCAAAAGCACATAAATTACTAAAACGTAAACTCAAATTTAAATGAAAACTGAAAATATAAAAATAAAAGCCAATTCAAAATATTAAGAAATACTATAAATACATATAAATAATTCTTAAATAACACTGTGCATAATGTACCATGCAATCTAAATATTTTCACTGTTAAATATTAGTTGCACTC
Organism: Megalobrama amblycephala; assembly: GCF_018812025.1. Taxonomy (NCBI): domain Eukaryota; kingdom Metazoa; phylum Chordata; class Actinopteri; order Cypriniformes; family Xenocyprididae; genus Megalobrama; species Megalobrama amblycephala. The sequence continues at coordinate 4,137,080 of NC_063051.1, forward strand.
AGTCAGAACACCTTAAAGCAACAACAAAGCAACACTTTCTAGCATATTTCACACAAACAAAATTAAAATATCTAGTATCGTGTTGACAATGATAATTATTCCATCCCTGTACCTGCCATGATTAATGTCCATCATCCTTTAGCAACATTAATTTATATACATTGTGCACATATGAATACAACTGAGAAAGACTGCAAGGGTGATGAGCAATCATAAAGCCATTTGTATAGCTCTACTGAGTGAATGAGGTCTGGCATCTCTCTATAAAATTCTTATTGGTATTATGGAGACGACTGCCACAGAAAGGCTACTAAATCTTGCCACGATGATCCACATTAGTAATGGCTAATTATCTTTTAACGACGGTGGCAACCAGGCAATGCATACCGAAGGGTCATAGATCACCATGTTTAATCGCCATTTCTCTCATTTCATCGTATCTTTGGAATCCCTGTGGCACAAATGATTAGAATAAATTCTGTGTGCATGAATAAAACATAATGTATATATGTAAAGCGTGCATATGTAATGAGCATGCAAATCACAAAATAGGCCTTGTTATAAAGAATATGCCTGGGGCTAGTGGCAAAATTCATAAAGATGACCTAAAAACTGCAGAAGTGGTTTTACCTGAGTCGCCATGGTGATGGAACCATTCTCAATGTTCTATGATTAGCACGACCTTCTGCAGAGCCTTCAGAATAAGGCAGGTAAGGCACATCTAAAGCTTGACAGTTTGTGATGACAGCTTCTGAAGGTTTTTGTCAGAGAGGAGGACTCAACCACTCTTGACAATATCAGGTTCTGGTGTCAGTGCTTTGAAATTAAAATGCAGTTTCTCATTTCATATGCCACCAAAGATGTTTCCATGCTTTAAAGAGGAAAACAACTTCAATCTGACTGATATTACAGGAAAAAAATATGAAATGTTGCCATTCATCAAAAGTATGGTAATGACAAACATGTTTTTGTGCATTAATGACTATAGACATAGCTCAATGATATGACCTCCCACTGTGAGAGAATACGATTAGATCTTTAGAACACTAAACAACCGCAACTGCTAGATCACATGCAGTACTGAACACAAATTTATAAACAAGATATGGAGAATTAAACAAAGAATATTTCAGAGAAGACAGGAACTATTTTTCTGTGCTTGATCATATAGTTTAAGATCAACGAAACTAAAGAAGGTGAGATATTCTCCTGATATTTAATAAACTCTGCATAACAGTAGTTCAGTCTTGCAAACATTTATAGGATTTATGGATATACTTTCATTATAGATCTTCATGCATTAAGTAAATAATATAATTTATACTACATTTATATTGATAGATTTTAATTTACATACATTTTTTCAGCATCAAGTAATAAATGTTGGGTTTGGCAATATGATGCATGAAAAATTCTATATCTGTATGTCTCTCTTAAACAAACAAAAAAAACCCCCACAAACTTCTTACTTAATTGCCCTCTGAAATTCTCCAATGAACACTCCCACGTACAATTTGTGCAAGACCTAGATGTACGGTTCATGGGAGTTCACCCTTCAAAAAAAGTCTTTCAGCTGATTTAAGCAACACATTAGTAAGCATCTCTAGAATGTACATACACAATTATTTTGAATGTATAGAGATTATGAACTAATGAGATTTTGGAAAGCAGCTGCACAAAATCCAAATCGACAAGAGAAGCCTGAATAAAATAAGACATAGCTTAGGCATCAATGCCTGATTAGAGTATCTGTGTGGTAGTGACCTTCTGAATGCTGTGTGAAAGTCAATTTATAATCCCTGTTTGACAGAGCTGAGATGAAGAGGATTTTGGGATGAAAGAAATGCACTCAGCCATAGGGCCATCAGAGGATGGTTGTGCACATGCAGGGTTATAGATCCCGTTTTATCACACAGACAGCAGAAATATACACCATTGCGCAGTCTGCACGCACGTTCATACATTTGTATAAACTTACATATATATTTGGTACTTTTTTAATATACTGTACATTCTATGAACCTCAGGAGAGTATAAATAGTTCTCCAAAGTACTTTCATAACTATCAAAATAAAACATCCATTAAAACTGACTTCAGTTTTGCCAAAGAGAGCCACAAGGTATCCACTTGACCAAAAAAATAGAAATAAATCATAAAATACCAGTACATAAAAAAATGCATTTTTGCATTCTATTATTTAAAAAAAAACACACATTCAGAGCAGTTTATTTGTGTTTTCTTTGAATTTGATTCAATTTCAAAAGGTACAATACACTATAAGATTTATCATTTCATTTTTCATTACAAATGAATAAAATACCATACACAAAACAGCGTTCTTGCCTTACTGAGTCACTATGGTAAGACTAAAATAAGGCTTTAATTTAGAGGTGCCCCTTTTTAAAAAATGTTTTACCTTTTTAAGGAAACAAAAAAAGATAATTTTTTGAACCTCAACTAAAAAAATTTCAAATATGACTATATTTTATTGCAAAAATATCTTCATTTTGGGTTCCACAGAGAAAAAAGTCAGTAAAATGGTTTTGGAATGACCAAGAAAAAAAACAAAAAAACATTAAGTTTTCATTTTAGGGTGAAATGTTCCAGCACAAATATAGGTTTTTACAAACAGAATTGCATCTAATCTTACACTCACACAAATGCACATCTGCACACAAGCAGAGGCAACAAAGCACAAATACAAAAACACACACAGCTTCTGACAACAGAGGATATCCATGCTTATCTGTGTGTCGTTTTCAGGGTGAGGTAAATTAGGATTTGGCTATACATTGTAAGGAGCACAGCTCCTGTATACATGCATAAGAAGCTTAGGGGGTTAAGACTTCAGAACTTGTTGCCATGGAGCGTAGAAGGAGGCTCCTTGGAAACACCCTGCATTTAGATTCATAGATACAGAATTTCTTGTGTGAAGGAGGATATTCAAAAAAAAAAAAAAAAAAAGAATGCTTTATTTATTTATTTACTTACTTTTCTAACTCAACTTTAATCTTTCTCTCCAGTAAATAAACACCATATGTTTGCGTCTGGAGTCCCTGCAGTGACGGACAGAGGCTCAGACAGGATATGACACGCGGACAGGCAACCATGGAGCCTGAGCTGAATTCTGGGAAGATGAAACACAGGTGGTGGCACTGCGTGTGTGTATGTGTGCAAGTGTGCAAGTGTGCGTGCACATAGAGGTTAAGTAAGCTGCAGGCTAAAGTGCTAAAGACCTGACAACAAACACACTGAACTGTGTCAGTGCTCACTGAATCGTTACAGTGTTGTTCTGTTTTCAACTGGTAAAAAGAAAAAAGCTGTCATTCTGCCATTCTGATGGCTAGCCGCTGTTATCAGCATTACAGGCTGCCAAGCTCAGCAGATGAAAATCTGCCTGTAAATAGCTGAACATACTATGGCCATTAGGCTCGCAGATTATTAGCCAGCCTATAGGCCAGCTCTGTATGGGTATGATATATGTATATATGGGTCAGTGACACTATTTGTGTCTAGGGGTTGAAACATCCTAATTCAGAATCTGTTTAGTAGCCATGACAAATTCTTCAAATCTTAAGTCAAGAATTTAAAGAGGAAATCTATGTAATACAGCACCAGATCTCAGTTATTCAAAAATCATTTAAAATGCAATTAATGCAGACAATAACTTGAAATATATCTTATATGATGTACTTATTTTCAGTTCCTGAATTAAAATGAATTTTGGTATTTTTTATTTAGTTTAAAGAAAAAAAAGTCTTGATGTGGTGTAACTGTCCTGTGTAACTGTTTGTATGAAATCTGTGATCATAGCTTGATTGGAAATTTGGAATTTAGGAAATTTGACAATAACAAAAGTTTTACAGTGAAATCTAAATTAAGCTCTTGAATAGTGCTTTAAAAAAAAAGTATAGATGTTCTGCTTAGAATTAGGGCTAGGATTGAGATGGACAAAAAATTATATCTCAGTATTTTTCTATTTATGTTTTTATTTATTACACTTACGGGCCACTTTATTAGATACACCTGTTCAACTGCTAATGCAAATACCTAAGCCTATCACATGGCAACTCAATGCATTTAGGCATGGTCAAGATGATCTGCTGAAGTTCAAACTGAGCATCAAAATGTGGAAGAAAGGTGATTTAAGTGATGGTTGTTGGTACCAGACAAGTTGGTTTGAGTATTTCAGAAACTGATGATCTACTGGGATTTTCAGGAATAACCATCACTAGGGTTCACAAAGAATGGTCCGTAAAAGAAAAAATATCAAATGAGCAAAAATGCCTAGTTGATGCCAGAAGTCAGAGGAGAATGGCCACACTGGTTTGAGCTGATAGAAAAGACTACTCAAGTAACCACTCGTTAAAACCGAGGTCTGCAGAAGAGCATCTCTAAACACACACAGCACGTCGAACCTTGAGGCAGATGAGCTACAGCACTGTCACTCCTGTCAGCTAAGAACAGGTAACTGAGGCTACGGTTCGCACAAGCTCATCAAAATTTGACAACAGAAGATTGGAAAAACGTTGCCTGGTCTGATGTGTCGTGATTTCTGCTGCAACATTCAGATGGTAGGGTCAGAATTTCGCTTAAACAATATGAAAGCATGGATCCATTCTGCCTTTATCAACTGTTCATGCTGCTAGTGGTGGTGTAATGGTGTGGGGGTATTTTCTTGGCACACTTTGGTACCAACTGAGCATTGTTTAAACGCCAATCTCATTATATCAACCTACAGTATACAGATATAAACGGTATTGCCAAACTCTATATATAGCTCAGCCCTACTTAAAAGTATCAAGAATAAATGTTCTCAATCCCCCAAATCTAGCATCAGAGATCCAAGCCCTGTCAGCAGATATTATTAGTCACTGAATAATTCATGGTGGGAAATGTCCCAAGTAATTTGTTTAACCCAAATCTCCTAGAAATGTCATTCAGGGAGTAATAGGTAAAGAGTCTCAGTCCTCCTTCAAGAGAACAGTTCTTTTACATCAAGTGTACACTACAGGATAAAGATATTTAGACTCGCTTGGGATTGGGACTCATTATAGCTACGGACACATTATGGTAAGAGCACTACAATATTTATGCCTCTGAACCTACTTTGACTCTTTTTGAATCTTAAGTGCTACCCACAGGCATTGGCTGGCATATACAATAGAAATAGATAAATAAAATAGATATATTCATTAATGAAATAATATGATGTCAACAAGATTAAATTATAGAAAACTAAGGTTAAACTAAGGTAAGGCTAAAAAAAAAACTTGTGTCCTATTTATTTTTAGAGACTGCTTGAACAGCAATTTCCTGTAAAGGTCATAAAAATGTTTCGTGTGTGTATGATGATGATTTTCGGTAATACTGAAGACTTCCTCTACATTCCCAGTGGATTCCTGCAGTGAATACAGCACTCATCCTGCTGAGCAGCCTGCTACTGAACATTGGTATACATGAACGTCAGTCGGCCCCAACTAGTCCCACTCACGGCTTCAAAAACTGGCACACCACTGGGCCTTCATCCTGGGATTCCAGACAGTCCAACCTCCCTACTATGAATAATTAAACACTGAGAGAAACAATTACATAAAGTGGGTGATCAATTATTTAGCCCATATTCTATGTATTATTGACAAAGGAACCTGAATGCTCCTGTAACTTAGTTGTTGTGACTAAAACCCAACAGCAAACTGCATGGGCAATGGTTTAGGGACATGATTAACATGATTGCGTGGGATGACCACTGAGGGATTTTATGTATTTGCTCAAAGGGTACCAGACAAAAAACACTGGATACTGGATCGTGAACTGAAAAGTTTGTGAAGATTGTGGATTGCAAACTGGAAAACGCCAGATTTGTAACCAGATCCAAATATGGTACCACTGTGATAAACAGACAGAATCTTTTTGCATGTTCTGTGGTGATTTTTCATTCCAAAATGTGTGGAATAGATGCAACTGTAATTAAAATAAATAAGATTAGGCTGGGTATATACAGTACAGTATAATCTTGTTATGAAAGACATTTAAAGGTGCCCTAGAATCAAAAATTGAATTTACCTTGGCATAGTTGAATAACAAGAGTTCAGTACATGGAAAAGACATAAATTGAGTTTCAAACTCCATTGTTTCCTCCTTCTTATGTAAATCTCATTTGTTTAAAAGACCTCCGAAAAACAGGCGAATCTCAACATAACACCGACTGTTACGTAACAGTCGGGATCATTAATATGTACGCCCCCAATATTTGCATATGCCAGCCCATGTTCAAGGCATTAGACAAGGGCAGCCAGTATTAACGTCTGGATCTGTGCACAGCTGAATCATCAGACTAGGTAAGCCAGCAAGAACAATAGCGAGAAATGGCAGATGGAGCAATAATAACTGACATGATCCATGATTACATGATATTTTTAGTGATATTTGTGAATTGTCTTTCTAAATGTTTCGTTAGCATGTTGCTAATGTACTGTTAAATGTGGTTAAAGTTACCATCGTTTCTTACTGTATTCACGGAGACAAGACTGTCGTTATTTTCATTTTTAAACACTTGTCTGTATAATGCACAAACACAACTTCATTCTTTATAAATCTCTCCAACAGTGTGTAATGTTAGCCTGTTAGCCACGGAGCACTATCAAACTCATTCAGAATCAAATGTAAACATCCAAATAAATACTATACTCACATGATCCAACGCATGCATGCAGTATGCATGGCGAACATCTTGTAAAGATCCATTTGAGGGTTATATTAGCTGTGTGAACTTTGTAAATACACTGTATTATAGTCGAGAGTTCGGGGGGGCAGGGAGCGCGTGATTTAAAGGGGCCGCACGCTGAATCGGTGCATAGTTAATGATGCCCCAAAATAGGCAGTTAAAAAAATTTATTAAAAAAAGTCTATGGGGTATTTTGAGCTGAAACTTCACAGACATATTCAGGGGACACCTTAGGCTTATATTACATCTTGTAAAAACTGGTTCTAGGGCATCTTTAAACTCTGCAGAAATCCATGCGGGCCAGCCAATAGACGGTATAAAGTATAGAAAAACTCATTAGTCAACATTATCAGTGATTTTAAATGGGTTAAGACAGGGTTAAAGCAGGGGTTTTCTAACTTTTTCACAGACCCCCAAATATGACTACGATTAAAGGTGCCGTAGAACGCATTTTCAAAAGATGTAATATAAGTCTAAGGTGTCCCTGAATGTGTCTGTGAAGTTTCAGCTCAAAATACCCCATCGATTTTTTTTTTATTCATTTTTTTAACTGGCATCATTAAATATGCGCCGATTCAGGCTGCGGCCCCTTTAAATCCTTGCACTCCCCGCCCCCGAGCTCGCAACTGCCTTAAACAGCATAAACAAAGTTCACACAGCTAATATAACCCTCAAAATGGATCTTTACAAAATGTTCGTCATGCAGCATGTCTAATCGTGTAAGTTTGGTGTAAGTCTGAATGAGTTTGATAGTGCTCCGTGGCTAAAGCTAACATTACACACTGTTGGAGAGATTTATAAAGAATGAAGTTGTTTTTATGAATTATACAGACTGCAAGTGTTTAAAAAATGAAAATAACGACAGTCTTGTCTCCGTGAATACAGTAAGAAACAATGGTAACTTTAACCACATTTAACAGCAACATGCTACCGAAACATTTAGAAAGACAATTTACAAATATCACTAAAAATATCATGTTATCATGGATCATGTCAATTATTATTGCTCCATCTCCCATTTTTCGCTATTGTCCTTGCTTGCTTACCCAGTCTGATGATTCAGCTGTGCGCATCCAGATGTCCTGCCCTTGTCTAATGCCTTGAACATGAGCTGGCATATGCAAATATTGGGGGCGTACATATTAATGATCCCAACTGTTACGTAACAGTCGGTGTTATGTTGAGATTCGCCTGTTCTTCGGAGGTTTAAACAAATGAGATTTATATAAGAAGGAGGAAACAATGGTGTTTGAGACTCACTATATGTCATTTTCATGTACTGAACACTTGCTATTCAACTATGTCAAGGTAAATTCAATTTTCCATTCTATGGCACCTTTAAAGTAGGGGTTTTCAAACTTTGCCACAGCCCCTCAAATATCCCTTGCAAGGGACCTCCTTCCTAAAACATATAGGAGCTTTGAAAAAGAAAAATATAACTATTTTTCTGCGTAACAACAATTGATGACACCCATGCAGAGGCATCGATGCATTCTATACCCCCAGCTGCTTGCAAGCGATTTAATTCCTCTGACACAGCACTACGAAGTGCCAGAGTGGCAGACAGAAAAGTTTTTGGTGTACAGTTGTGACGGCTTTATCCAGCTTTACGTGTGTATAAAGTTTTTAGCACATCCAAACTCAGATGACTCAGCAACAGTGCACTGAAAGACAGGCTGGCACAAGAGAAGCAAGTACAGGAAGGGCATTAGCAGACAGGACATGATTGTTTTCAATCCTAACACATGCACTGCAGATATAAGGTCCCTCCCCATGAGTGGTGTCCCTTTGTCCACAATTAAGAATGTGTCATGTAGGGAAACATTCGCTGACAAACATCCAACCACCGGAATTTTGGCTTTTAAATATGCCTGGCTGTGGGTTGCGACAACACAGCATTACTGAAATGGCATGCATAAGTGCTGTAGTGCAGGATAGATATGGAAGACCCAATGTCAACCACCAAATCCATCACACGAGTCTGTGGCACCGAACTCACATGAAACAACAAGCTCTCGCAAAGCAACAGAGTACTGTGTAACTGTCTCGTGAGGTGCGTGACAGTGTTACGGAAGGCATGGCATTCTTATACATCATAACTGTGTTAGGCAATGAGTAGAAAATTCTGTTGTCCCTGTGTGTCAGGGTTGGATTAAGGGATGAGGTGAGAACTCAAATGCAGAGCAATGGGCTTTTTATAAATATTAAAAATAAAACAAAAACAAACTAAAACTACAGGGTATGGGAAAACAAGACATGCAACAAGACATGCAGGTACAGGACACATGAGGGTACCTTAGGCCTGGGATACACTAGACGATTTTTAAATCTTAACCGATTTTAAAACTGTGGGAGACCACAGACATAATGACAGTTTCAACCAAAAGTAGAAGAAAAAAAAGAATATGGGTGATCTTCTTTCTCAATACTCCACTTTCGTGGCATGTTTGTGGCTGCCCAGTTTCAGTTATAGAAGCATGCAACATCCGGTAGTTGACGCTTGCTCACTCTCATTAGATATCACGGGTATCACGTCAGAGGCAACCCGATCAAGAGTCGTAAATGTCAAACGTGTTTGATATTTACCATTTGGGATCATGGAGGCTATGACGCAATAAGGAGCAATAAAATAATTGTGATGACACCACACAATTGAGGATTGTTTGGACAAAAATTCGGTTGCGACAAACCTCAAATCGGGCAACACCCCCCAGATTGTTGAGGGGTGCAAATTGGGCTCAAAATCGGCAAGGCTTAGATGTCAAATTTGCACAGGACTGCAAACACAACAAAGTAGGCAATGAGGGAGGACATGTGGGGCAAATAAACCAATAATCAGATAACAAGAAGGGTGGGGTTAGACAAATAGACATACATGCACTGTAAAAAATCAAAAGTTGAGAAAACCTTAAAGTTTAAGGCAACCACCTGCAGGAGATTTTTGAGTTTTCTCAACTTGTAAATTGAACTTGTTGTACAACAACAAGTTGAGTAAACTCAAAAATCTCCTCCAGCTGGTTTCCTTAAATTTTTAAGTTTTCTCAACTTTAATTTTTTAAAGTGTGGCACAAAGAAACAAACATCTTCATGACCGATGATAACGAAAAAAAAATGCCTAATCTTAGTCACCAATTTGTGGTATCTGTCAGGTAGTAGACAATAAAGCACACGAGACAGGAATGACAAACTTCATCCATCTTCTTTACTCTTTCACTTCCGTTCTCACACACAACACTTCAAAATATTAATCCACAACATATAACTCTATTTAATTCTTCTTCATGAACACAACAGTGTGTGAGCTTTGTACACTCTGAGCTCGATAGATACTGTCCTCTCACATAACAGATGAACATTATCATAGACCATCTATCATGCTGACAGTGAAGACTAACTTAACATCCAACAAAGCCAAAGCCAGACAAGCAAAATTAACATGCTTATGCATTTGGAAATACATACATGTTTGCTTTTCTAACCCAGTCAGGACTTTTCATTGACTTTCATTGTTATAATTGCTAATGATATATGTTCTAACCCTCACATTTTCATTAAGACACTATATAGCATGCTTATTAAGATGTACTTATGGGGATTATAGTTCTCAAAATGCATGTAAAGTGTATAATTACACAAAAGCTTTATTCTGAATCAGTGATAGCAGTAAATTATTTAACATGCCAGTAAATCCCACAGAGTCCAAGTTATCAACATAAAAATCAATGCCATGATTATATAACCTAAACTTACATAACAAACATAAACAACAGCACTGCTACCAGGTAGCCCCATATTACAACCAAGGACAGAAAAACAACATAAAGTATAAGACAAAGATTTCTTTTCATAAGAAATTTCCTTTAAATAAGTCCAAATCGTGCAACATGTGTTCTGGGAGAATTGTTTCCCTCACAAGCTGTCAGAATAAACAAGGCCACTGAGGCGAGATCTCAAAAGGGACAACAGTCAGAAAAAACATGCCCAATTCCCAACACGTTAAGAGCCAACTAGTACTCCTGAGGCAACTCAAGCTTGTTTTAACCCAGCACATAGAGTCTTCTGGCACATTGTTCTGAGCTCTCTAGATCGTTTCATTTCTGATATTGGGCTTGTTGCCAGTTGATGGTCCCCACCAAGAAATATGGTCTGTCATGGTTGATTCTACTGCCATATTCATCTTTAGGTGTGTGGTGTGGTGTGGGGGGTTCTGAAAATAATAAATGATAAATGGCAATCAAAAACAACAGCTTCGAAAGACCAGCGTTCAGATTGCATGTGCTGCACAAACTCTGCAGGGCATCTTATTGATCACATGACCTTTAGCATTACAATGTCAAAACTGTGGAGGCTGCAGTCAGCAGAATCCAGTATTTCAGTGAAAGGACACTGAGGCTATGCCAGGCCATCTCCGAGTATTATACACAGATTTGCTTTAGCACGACACATTTTAAAATGACTCAAAAGAAAATGTTATACATGACATGTATGAATATTAAAAAAAACCCTGCCATTTAGCACATTCAGGGTTTTTTGCTCATGAAATCATGAATACATACATTTAATTGCACAAATTAATTGCACTGTATGAAAATTGGCAAACGTCTAATTGTCTAAACCCCCCCTCCCCAAAAAAACGCACGCACACACACACACACACACACACACACACACACACACACACACACACACACACACACACACACACACACACACACAATAGTTCCTAAATTAAGCTGCTTATACATTAAAGGTGCCCTAGATTATGTTTTTAAAAGATGTAATATAAGTCTAAGGTGTCCCCTGAATGTGTCTGTGAAGTTTCAGCTCAAAATACCCCATAGATTTTTTTTAATTAATTTTTTTAACTGCCTATTTTGGGGCATCATTATAAACGTGCCGATTTTATGCTGCGGCCCCTTTAAATCCCGTGCTCTCCGCCCACAGAGCTCGCGCTTGCCTTAAACAGTGCCTTAAAGTTCACACAGCTAATATAACCCTCAAAATGGATCTTTACAAAGTGTTCGTCATGCATGCGGCATGCATGTGTCGGATTATGTGAGTATTGTATACTGTTATATTGTTTACTTCTGATTTTGAATGAGTTTGATAGTGCTCCGTGGCTAACGGCTAATGCTACACTGTTGGAGAGATTTATAAAGAATGAAGTTGTGTTTATGCATTATACAGACTGCAAGTGTTTAAAAATGAAAATAGCGACGGCTCTCTTGTCTCCGTGAATACAGTAATAACCGATGGTAACTTTAACCACATTTAACAGTACATTAGCAACATGCTAACGAAACATTTAGAAAGACAATTTACAAATATCACTAAAAATATCATGTTATCATGGATCATGTCAGTTATTATTGCTCCATCTGCCATTTTTCGCTATTGTTCTTGCTTGCTTACCTAGTCTGGTGATTTGGTTGTGCACATCCAGACGTTAATACTGGCTGCCCTTGTCTAATGCCTTTTATAATGTTGGAAACGTGGGCTGGCATATGCAAATATTGGGGGCGTACACCCCGACTGTTACGTAACAGTCGGTGTTATGTTGAGATTCGCCTGTTCTTCGGAGGTCTTTTAAACAAATGAGATTTATACAAGAAGGAGGAAACAATGGAGTTTGAGACTCACTGTATGTCATTTCCATGTACTGAACTCCTGTTATTTAACTATGCCAAGATAAATTCAATTTTTCATTCGAGGGCACCTTTAAAGCCAACTATTCACTAATCACTATAACACTAAAATACCAGTTTTTAAATTTTTAGAAGTGACATTGAAATGTTTTTCAATGTTTTTCAATTCATTTTTAGAAAGACATTGTGGTTGCCCTGAAGATGTGGCATCTTAAATGATTATTCATTTTTAGAAATAAAATGTCTTAAACAAGAAGGGCATTTTATGATATTTTATTAAAATTCAACTAAAATTTAAAATGTCAAAATTTTCTGAAAAGGGAATGCCAAATTGCCAATATATCCCACCACCCTGACTCAAAATTCTCTTTTTGTTGAGGCAAGATGCTTAATCTGCTTATCCACCAACTCTGAAAGTCAAACTAATTTTATACTTCACCTAAAGATATATACTTCTCCCTTTCACAGCCATCTTGGATCTGTGCTCATAAAGCTCAGCAGTGCACCTGAGGCTCTGCTACAGGTCAACAACAAATTTCACAAACATGGGCAAAGAAATTCAATTATCCCAGCCATATATTTCCACGATTGCCACCACGGAGGAAATTGAATGTTGATCTTCCGATTCGATTGGCCCTCCAATGAAATGTAATAGCATTACATAATTGAATGAGTGGGAAAACGACAGGGCAAACAGAAGCAGGATGTTAAATATGAACTGTGCTCCGGATGTTGAGGAAATCAGACAGTTAGGGGCAGATACCATAGACAGACATAAAAAGCTTTGATAATCAAGGATTAAAAAATATTATAAGTAATTATTAATAATAATAATAAAAAAAATCTTTATAAAAAAGTTGTTTTAATAATAATTATTATAATTTATAATATAAAATGCACCATGCATAAAAATGTGCATAATCAACAAGTGGGTTTTCACTTAGACTGCCAAGTAACCTTTGATGTTGAGGAGGTGTGCACGTGATGTTATATTGAGCCTTACGGTCCAAAACAGAAAAGGTTAAGACAGATACTGAGTATGCATATATTATATAGTACATTCACACTTAACATAACATACTTGCTGAATTACTGACGATTATCTCTTTCAACAAAAGAAAAAAATAAGCCTCAAACTGTTTACCCCGGAAAACAGGTGGCATGTAAACGTACCCATTGAGCTGAAAGGTAAACCAGTTATTCAGAATGACATGAAAACGGTGGACCGAATCCACTGTCTGTTACAATAAAGATCGTCTCAGCTACGGTAATTTCACATCCCACCATCTGTCACTTGCTTCTTAAAGCAAAACTGCAATTTAACAAAATACTCAATACACTGCATACACCCTAACAGATGTTTCAGCAGGTTTCAACACACTTGAAATTACACTCTAAAAAATGCTGGGTTGTTTCAACCCAAGTTTGGGTCAAAAATGGACAAACCCAACCATTGGGTTAAATTTTTAAATGTATTTTTTAACCCAACGGTTGGGTTTGTCCATATTTGACCCAAATTTGGGTTGAAACAACCCAGCATTTTTTAGAGTGTACGTCATAATACTTAAACAGCATGAAGATAAAGTAATATTCATGTGAAACTGATGTCACTAATCAAATTTTCTGACAATGTCATCACATAAATGTCTCACAGTCCCAGAGTGCTAGGTATCATTGAGATTTTTAATTCATCAATAATCAACCAAAACAGCAACGTACATGCATGCGAACGCACAGAGCAAAAAATGTATTCCAGGAGAATGCAAATTGGTTCATTAATATTAATACATTTTACAGTAAGATGCCAGTCAGAAGAAATTTGCAAGTCTAATCCGGACTTTAGGACTCTAGGAAGGGTTTGTTCCACATCACAGCAAAAAGATGTCTTACTGAGACTGGAGGGAACAGAAAACCTCTGCTATATTAGATATGATCTGTGTTTCTAAAGACATTAAGATTAAAAAATGGCAAAGAGGAAGTAAATAAAAGATAAGCACATCATAAGGGTCACATCCACCAGTTTAGGTCTAAGTTGCCCTCAGTTTCATATAAATAACTGTGTTCTCCTACACGCTGTCTTCTGACATTCTACAAGTCCTCTATATTTTGAAGTGCTAATACCAGACTTTCTTTATATAATGTAGCACACCACACATTTACTCTTCCACCTGGTTGCCTGCTGTGGTTCTGCATTCGTTAAGACCCATGTTCTGTCTACTGACACCTATATTCTCCTTTGAGCCCTCTATAATGGCCACTTATCATTTGCCAGTCCTGTACTAATAAAGCCTCATTTGTTGACTCTGAGTGATTAGACTCAATCAGGGCTTAATGACCTTGAGGCCACAAATTCAAAAAGGTAAAGACTTGTTAGCCTGGGAGAGTTGTTTTATTTTAATGGGCATGCAAAGCAGTGTGCAGAAAGGACAACATGTGAACATTACACAAATTTAACAACATGGTATATCTTGTGGAAAAGGGTTATGGCATATAACTTCCAATCTTTCAGAATCCACTGTATTTAAAAGGGTCATCTCATAATTTTTTATTAATTTCTCGGTTGAGGTCCACTTATAACGTTGCTGAAGCTTTATGAGCCAAAAATAGTCATATTTTAGTTTCTCATTACTACTTTCCACCCTCTCTCTGACCCTTAAATTTAAATGGTAAATTAAAAAAAAAAAAAATCCCCATTCACGTCATGCTTTCTCCAGTTCACATTGACAGGATCACAAAACAATTCACATAGAAATGTGCTGTTAAAATCAGACTGATTTGATTCTGAATGTTACATTATGCTCTCATAGGATGAAAAATTTCACCTCTTTAAAAGATAATGATTTTTAGATGCTTCCTCACAAATATATTTAAAGCACAGCTTATGTAACAACACAAATGTTCATGTACATCAAACATGCAGAGAAATGTTGTATTCACAGTTATTTTTTCTGTGTTCAAAGTGCATAATTATCTGGGAGATAAAATCCTGTTACAGATGTCTGAACATTGCTTACATAATTCAAAACTAATGCTGAAACACATCAGACTTTTTCATATGGCCTAGTTGTTACTTCATCTTTCTCATTGCTAGTTTTTGTTTGTATGCCTCGCAGCAAATGCAGTATGTATTTAATATGCCAGGATGGTGCAGATAGATGAGATTAATTATGAGACCCATAGCACCACGGGTAAAGCGGTCTACGAGTGAATGACAGCCCGTGCCGAAAAGGAGACAAGCGAAGAAACATCAACACTCCACCATCCGGAGAAAACACATAAAGCATGACATTCAAAAAAGGTCAGACTCTTGCTGTCTTTCATCCACAGACAGGTGAACACACACCCACACGAACTCAAGCAGGTATCCACACAACCGTTCACACAACTTCCAGTTCCACTGCCGTAGTCAGATCTTTTTTCTTTCATTGTCAAATTATAAGATGCCCTAGTGTACACTAATGCCAGTCGGGTTCAAAGGGCACTGCTGAAAAACAGACAGACAGCATGCAGCAATGCAGATTTAATGCTAGGAAGTTAGGAATTCGATGGCCCACACCAAGAAGGTCTATAATACCTGGAAAAAGATATCAGTTAGCAATGTCATCCATATTAATGGAAGTTTCTCAACTGGTGCATACATTCCTGGAAATGCAAAATATTTTATCTTTGGAGCCACAAAATTTTGAGACCAATCACTAGAGTTGTAAATGCCCCATCATGACAACGCTGACTGGACAACAATGCCAACATTGCAATATGCACAGACCAAAGCCCTTTATACCATATATGAGTTGTAACATCAAAGGGACAAAGACCTCCAAATATAATATAATATATTTTTTATATAGTGTGCAAGATACATCGGCTTGATGCCCTGGGACGCATCATTAGTGATACCCTAGGGGTCCTTGCAAAAACAATACAAAAAATATTGGCAGAAGCAATAGAATCTGCAAAACTTCAATTTGAAAAATAAAAAAAATAATTAAAAATTAAAAAGTTTACACCAGTCACCATTAAGACATATATATAGACTTTTACACCAGAAACTTACTTACAGAAACTGACACAAACATAGGTGTTAATATTTGGCCAATGCACTGCCAACTCAAAGATATTTAATGTGTGCTGTAAATGCACATTTTATTATTATTATTATTGCTTTAAATGTTAATTTCAGCAAACTTGCTCAGCAAGATTCTCTTCAAACTACTGCTCCACCATTATGGTAGGTAAAATAATATCCTCTACAGCGCCCCAAGCAGCAAACCTGAGAATAAATATAGGTTACTTCTATTGTATTATGAACAACGATTTAACACAGAATGCAATGACACACAAAGTCAGGCTTGCGTAGCTACAAGTAGAGCTGCATGATTAATAACGATCTCAATTCAAACACCCATGCGACCTTATTTCTAAATGACTACAATTCGGTTATGTCTTTTAAGCCTTTGACAAGATCACAGCGAAATTTGTAGGACTGGGAAAATAAATCGATGCATTGCGAATCAAGAAATGATTCTAGATTGATTCAGAGATTTTGCGAATGCATCGTGATTCTCTCTCGAATCGATTCTGAGCTTAGTTTTTAACAGCAGATGGCACTGTGTGCTTTAGAAACAGACATACTCTGTATGCTTCCACACACCACTTGAACCGTCTATAAAATAATCATTCATAAAGTTCGAAAAGGTTGAAGCAAATTACAAGGGTGTTTGCAGTGGGCTGTTTACATTAATCTAGCATCATAAAAGCATTCTGAGGTGCAAATACATTCTCAGACTCAGCCGAACGCACGAGCACTCTTTTCCATGAGCATTTGAGCATGCACTTAAAGCCTAGAGTGCCATCTGCTGTTCAAAACTAAGCTCAGAATCAATTCGAGAGGAATTTGAGAGGAAAATCTCAGAATCTATCCAGAAATCGAGAAGCATCTATTTATCGTCGCAGCCCTAGTAAAGCCCTAGAATCGTGGGAGAATAGTGATCTCTATTTTAAACAAAAAAATTGTCATTCTTAATTTATCCAGAATGGTGCAGCTCTAGCTAGAAGCGTTTACATACTGGCATATAGTATATGTGGGGCCTTACACAGATGCAAATATATACAGTACACATACGCATACATGAAAATGCTCACACGCAAACACAGACAGCAGTTTCTCCCAGGTTTCCTCATCAGTATTCCATGGTCACAGCATGCTGCAGTGACACTGCTGTTATCTGGCCTCTCTTCCGCTCTGCTATGTGACTTTGGGAAAGGCTACATAGAGCTTCATGCTTATCTGTGACAAACCTCCCCATTTGAGACTGTTTGCTTTCTTCTACTCACTCACTCACTCACTCACTCACTCACTGTTTCTCTCACTCCGTCTGCCTGCCTGCATCTCTCTTTCTCCCTGTTGTGGTCATTCAGACACTTTTATCTTGATTATCAGATTTATCTGATGAAAACAATAGAACATGAGAGCTTTAGAAAAAAAATGTGGTTTTGCAGCTGTACTAAGAGCTTCATAAGGGGAAGGGGGGAAAAAGACTATGTCACTTGTCTGTGCTTTCACTTTAATTCCCATCAGCTTCAAAGGTAGGCAGAGAAGACATCTGGTGGAATTAAACTGCTAAAAATATCTGAGGATACTCAGAGCGGAAGACATCTCGCCATAAAAGCCAGAAGACATCAAAGGTTTGCACGGAGCATCTTCAGGGGGCACAGTCTTTTGGATTTTAATGAAGGCACTTTTTCTGCAGCATTACCTTCCTGAGAGTCTCCCCAGCTGAGATTTATTAGCAAAAAATTAGGTGCTACTGCTAGCTTTCCGTTTGACAGAATAGCATGTCTAATCCACTGGTTTCATATTGTCAGTTTGCCGCTAAAGTGCTGCGTCGTACAAAAACGATTTTTTTGTAGGTGAAACATTTGAAGCAGCACTTCTCTTGTTATTTTTACCCTTTCTGCTGGACTGACAAGAGCTTGAGTGGTTTTTTTCCTTGCTGGGTAATGCCATTTTGATGCTACACAGGTGCAGACTGCACCTGCTGTCTCTGAGTGCTGCTCTTTCATTGGCCCAGATGTATCGCAAAGCAGAATCCTGGCCAATCAGGCGTTACTGAGTGTTGCCAAAAGCAACTTATTGTGTTCTGTGTGGAAGAGCACGTTGAAATCAACAATCAGTCTGCCATTAGACATGCAATACAAACAACAGTAATGTGAGAAGAAATTGTGCTTTGCATAAAAGATCACAGCTGAAGGGGAGAAAATTGATTTTTTGCCAACTATTAATCAAATTAGAAATTCAAACCAAATTCTAAAAATACAAAATTAACAAAAACACCAGCATTTTGTACTATGGCAATGTGTTTTTGTATGATTAAAAAAGAAAGACTGTATTGCAGAGATAACTGTATAATTATCTTCATTGGAGAATATCAGTTCTTTAACTGAATAAAATGAACTGAAAGCAAACAGAGAAATCAGTGTCTTAAGCTCAAGACCAGCTGCCAAGTTAACGCCCATTTCCTTTTCCACAGTAGTGGAACAGTAGTTTTTTCTCTTGCCCCCTGAATCAGTGCCCTGTAAATTGGCACTAACAAAAAGGATGTTTCTCTCCATTGGTTGACAGACTGAATTGCACTGCAGGCAGCGAGCAGTAAAGAAATTTAAACAAATTGTCCCTCAAGGACCAATAATCTGTGGCCCTATTTGGGTTTTAATCTCATGAAATGATTTGAGTATTAAAAAAAAATAAATTTTTTTGAAAATGAACCTCAAACTTTTTTTTTAACCTCAAACTGTGCAGGAGTTTATTTACAAATTTCAATAAACTAAATATTTTATTAGCAATGAAATTATAAGAAATATCTGTCAGATAACCGAAAAATGGCCAATCAGGGTTTTTATTTTTTACTAAAACCTAAACCTATTTAAAATCCCTTTTGGTAAAATAAAGATGACATAACATAAAATATAAATACTGAATAAAACACTTAAACAAAATTCAAATATGTTTCAGTTTAGGTACTTAAATTAATGTTACTAAATTAAAACTGTAAAATAATAATAATAATTATTATTATTATAGCTATGTAAAGCAAATGTAAAAAAAAAGCAAATGTAAAAATGAAAAAATTACATAAAATTACTAAAAGTTAAATTAAAATGAAAATGAATATAAACTATATAAAATAACTAAAAAATGTTAATTAAATATAATAGAATATAATACCTAAATAACACATTAAAATGCTATACAATTTGTATATAAATAAATTACAATTAAAGGGTTAGTTCACACAAAAATGAAAATACTGTCATTTATTACTTACCCTCATGCCGTTCTACACCCATAAGACCTATGTGAGGCCTCCATAGGGAGCAATGACACTTCCTCTCTCAAGATCCATAAAGGTACTAAAAACATATTTAAATCGGCTCATGTGAGTACAGAGGTTCAATATTAATATTATAAAGCGACGAGAATATTTTTGGAGCGCCAAAAAAACAAAAAAACAAAATAACGACTTATTTAGTGATGGCCGATTGCAAAACATTGCTTCAGGAAGATTCGGAGCA
The DNA here is from genome assembly GCF_018812025.1 of Megalobrama amblycephala. Classification (NCBI taxonomy): domain Eukaryota; kingdom Metazoa; phylum Chordata; class Actinopteri; order Cypriniformes; family Xenocyprididae; genus Megalobrama; species Megalobrama amblycephala. The sequence continues at coordinate 4,157,025 of NC_063051.1, forward strand.
CAAATGAATCAGTGTGTCGAATCTGCTGTTCGGAGCGCCAAAGTCACGTGATTTCAGCCGTTGGCAGTTTGACACGCGATCTGAATCATGATTCGATACACTGATTCATTTATACTACGAATCTTCCTGAAGCAGTGTTTTGAAATCGGCCATCACTAAATAAGTCGTTATTTTGTTATGTTTTTTTGGCGCTCCAAAAATATTCTCGTCGCTTTATAATATTAATATTGCACCACTGTACTCACATGAACCGATTTAAATGTTTTTAGTACCTTTATGGATCTTGAGAGAGGAAATGTCATTGCTCCCTATGGAGGCCTCACTGAGCCATCTGATTTCAACTAAAATATCTTAATTTGTTTTCCGAAAATTAACGAAGGTCTTACGGGTGTGGAACGGCATGAGGGTGAGTAATAAATGACAGAATTTAATTTTTGGGTGAACTAACGTTAACCCTTTAAGACACTAAAAACTAAAAATATTCCTTTTAAATGCTACAGATGAATCATAACATGTACAGCATAAAAATTGATATTTGACATTTTCTAAAGATTCCATTTAACAGCGTTATTAAATTATTAGTGTTTTTAATGATTAACTTTGTGCGTTAGATGACAAAGGTAATAAAACTGTCTGGGCAAAAATGCACCACTAAATATCCAATATAAAACAACGCCGAAAAAAACTCTAATATGAGATGATAACGTACTCGGTTACTAACGTAACCTCGGTTCCCTGAGATACGGAACGAGTACTGCGTATGGGGAAAGGTCTCCCTTTTTCCCCGCTGCTGAAGCCTTTTTCAATAACGCAGTGTAACTGCACCGTCATTGGTTCACTCATAGACAAGTTGTTGAACCAATGGCGGCGCGGCATAGCTGCGCAGCCTATGGCGACAAAGCGCGCGAATGTTCCCGCCGAAATGGGCGGGGTTAAGGGCTATATAAGCGGGCGTTCGCCATAGGACTTCAGTGTCAATCGACTGAAGCGACGACCCTGAGCCGCAGCCTCGTGGCACGGCAAGTGACGCAGTACTCGTTCCGTATCTCAGGGAACCGAGGTTACGTTAGTAACCGAGTACGTTCCCTTTCGATACTTCACTCGTACTGCGTATGGGGAACGAATTCAACCACGCCGTGCCACGGCTGGGAACGATATAGCTTGCATTTGGCCAACCAAGAGGGGGCCAAGAAGACAAGCGAGAAGGCAAAGCCTAGCCGAACCCATGGTTACACTTAAGGAAGATACTTCCTGGGATGGAGTGAAGCGGGACTCGTCGGAGGCCGCTAATCACACCGAGAGAACCCGAGCTTGTAAGGTCGGGACATCGAGATGATAGAACCTGACAAAGGTGGACGGCGAAGACCAACCGGCCGCCTCACAGATGTCTTGGATGGAAACTCCGTTGGACCAAGCCCACGAGGAAGCCATTCCTCTAGTGGAGTGGGCCCTGACTCCTATGGGGCAGTTAGTACCCAGTGAGGAGTAGCACAGGTTAATAGCATCCACTATCCAACGGGAGATGCGCTGTTTCGAGACCGGAAACCCTTTGGTGCGGCCGCCAAAACAAACAAAGAGCTGATCCGACTGCCTAAAGGACCGCGATCGCTCTATGTAGGTCCTCAATGCCCTGACTGGGCAAAGTAGCTCCAGCTCCAGTTCATCCGCCGAGGGAGGAAGAGCAGAGAGCAAAATGACCTGAGCTCTAAACGGAGTTGAGAGCACCTTAGGAACGTAGCCATGCCTAGGTTTCAGAACGACCTTAGAGTCACCAGGCCCGAATTCGAGACATGCAGGGTTCACAGAGAGAGCCTGCAAATCGCCGACACGCTTAACCGATGCTAGTGCTAGTAGCAGAGCGGTTTTTAGCGTTAGGGGCCTGAGGTCGGCTGAACCCAATGGTTCAAATGGGGCTCCTTTTAAGGCCCTGAGGACCAACGAGAGGTCCCAGGGGGGAACAGTGAGGGGGCGAGGAGGATTCAAACGCCTAGCACCCCTCAAAAAACGGATCACAAGCCCGTTTCGTCCCACTGATTGGCCAGCAATAGGAGCGTGGAACGCCGCAATGGCTGCTACGTAAACCTTGAGCGTGGAAGGGGTGCGCCCCATTTCCAAGCGCTCTTGGAGGAAAGACAGTATGGAAGATACGTCACTCTCCACAGGGTCTATGTTGCGTGCCGAACACCAATCAACAAAGACTGACCACTTCTGATCGTAGAGGCGTCTCGTGGACGGGGCTCTAGCCTGAGAAATGGTATTTATGACGTCCCCGGGGAGGCTAGTCGGCTCCCATCGAGGGACCAGAGGTGCAGAGCCCAGAGCTCCGGCTGTGGGTGCCAGATTGTTCTGTTTGCCTGAGAGAGGAGGTCCCGTCTCAGGGGAATCGGCCACGGGGCTCCCAGGGAGAGCCTGAATAGCTCTGAGGACCAAACCTGGTTCCTCCAGAGCGGGGCCACCAGAAGGACTCTGTGCTGGTCTTCTCTGATGCGCCTGATGACCTGGGGGATCAGTGCGATCGGAGGGAAAGCGTAAAGGAGCGTGCTGGGCCATGTGTGGGCCAGAGCATCTACTTCCTTCGAGAAAAATATTGGGCAATGAGAGTTGTCTTCTGAGGCGAAGAGGTCTATCTCTGCCTTCCCGAAGAACTCCCAGATCTTGAGGACCACTTGGGGGTGGAGCATCCACTCGTCGGAGGGGATGTTGCTCCGTGACAACATGTCCGCACCCAGATTGTTCCTGCCAGGAACATGAGTCGCTCTGAGCGACTGAAGCCTCGGAAGAGCCCATTCCAGAAGACGTTTCGCCAGAGCGCATAAGCGGCTGGACGAGAGACCGCCTTGGTGGTTCAGGTATGACACCACCGTCATACTGTCTGACCGAACTAGGACATGACGTCCCGTCAAGTAAGCCTGAAAGAACTGAAGGGCCTTCATCACTGCTAGCATCTCTAGACAGTTGATGTGTAGACGGCTTTCGTCGTGGCTCCACGAGCCGAAGGCCGGTCTGCCCTCGCACACAGCGCCCCAGCCCAAGTTGGAGGCGTCTGTTGAGAGCACCGTCCTTCGTGAGACCGCCTGTAAGGGGACTCCGCGCTTGAACCATACTGGATCCATCCAAGGTTTCAGGGCTAGAAGACAGGCCTGATTGACCTTGAGACATAAGCGGCCGTGCCGCCATGCGCTGGGAGGAACCCGGAACTTCAACCAGTACTGAAGAGGCCGCATCCGAAGAAGGCCAAGCTGCAGCACCGGGGAGGCGGAAGCCATCAGCCCTAGCAGCCTCTGGAAAAACTTCAGAGGGAGATAGGCTTTGTTCGTGACAGATGCCGTGAGCTGCTGAATTGCCAGGGCGCGCTCTGGCGAGACTACTGCCGTCATACGGACCGAGTCGAAAACTGCTCCCAGAAACGAGATTCGTTGAGTGGGGCATAGCGAGCTCTTGGCTAAGTTGACCCTGAGACCCAGACATTGTAGATGGCTGAGGAGCACGGATCTGTGGCGTTCCAGCTCGTCTCGCGAACGGGCTAAGATGAGCCAGTCGTCGAGATAATTCAGAACCCGGATTCCCATCTGCCTCAGAGGGGAAAGAGCCGCGTCCATGCACTTGGTGAAAGTGCGAGGAGCCAGAGACAGCCCGAAGGGCAGGACCGTATATTGGTACGCCACCCCTCGTATGCGAATCTCAAGAATCGTCTGTGACGGGGGGCTATCTGGATGTGAAAATACGCATCCTTCAGGTCCAGCGAGCAGAACCAGTCCTCGGGGCAGATGTGCGCGAGGATCTGTTTCAGCGTCAGCATTTTGAACCTCCGTCTCATGAGGGAGTGATTCAAAAGTCTGAGGTCTAGGATGGGTCTGAGACCGCCATCCTTTTTGGGGACCAGAAAGTAGCGGCTGTAAAAGCCTGTCTCGCTCTCTGACGGGGGAACTATTTCCACAGCTCCCTTTTCCAGCAATGACATAACTTCGGCCCGGAGGACATGAGCGTCGTCCGGATTGACCGATGTTTGAAGCACCCCGGCGAAGCGAGGGGGCCGTCGTGCAAACTGGAGCGAGTAGCCCTGGTTTATGATCCCCATAACCCATTCTGACACATCGGGGATGGCCTGCCAGGCCTCGGCCCGAGTGGCAAGGGGTTGAATGATGTTTGGTGACAGACCGCCGTTGAGGGGGTCGTACACCGAGAGGGGTGGAAGAGGAATTTTGCTCTTTTTGTGATGAGGTAAAATATTGTTCGCCGTGAAAACGGCGTTTAGAGTGGGCGCAACAGGTGTGGGCCCAGCTGTTACTTGGAGCATGTTTCCCACGCCCGGAAATAAACGAGGCGGAGGGGAAATTACTCGTGGGAGCTTTTGGGGCGGTCCGGCCGTAACGGGACGATCCCCCATCCTCTTCCTTCCTGACGAATCAGGACGACTTCGGAGGCACCGGGTCCAGCACAATCTTGGGCCGGGGTCCCTGGCGTCTCGGGAAGGGAGGGCGCTTCGCAGGGCGCGAGCGCTGGCGATGCTCCTGGGGTGGCGCTGCCTGTGTTGCAGGTGGGGCTGGCTTGTTCTGCTGAGCCGGCGCAGTCCTGGGGCGGCTAGACGCAGAAGCGGAGCTGGAGCGCTTTGGCAAGAAATGCCTCATAGCCTGAGACGATTTCTGCGCGGCAGTAAAGCGCTCGGTGAAGCCGTCCACTGCAGGCCCGAAGAGACCAGAAGGAGAGACCGGGGCGTCTAAGAAGGCCGTCTTGTCTAGATCCTTGATCTCCGTAAGGTTGAGCCACAGGTGGCGCTCCAACACGACCAGGCTGGCCATGGAACGACCAATGGCCTGGGCCGTAGCTTTCGTGGCTCGCAGGGCAAGATCAGTGGCGCTGCGTAAATCCTTGAAAGCCGGCGCGTCGATTCCAGACTCGTCCAATGAGCGGAGGAGTTTGGCCTGGAAGACCTGAAATATGGCCATGGTATGGAGCGCGGAGGCAGCCTGGCCCGCCGAGGTGTAAGCCCGTCCAGCCAGTGTAGAAGTGGTGCGACAGGGCTTGGAAGGAAGGGCCCTCTTCGTTTTCCAACCCACAGCCGCGGGAGGACAGAGGTGAGCAGCCACCGCTTCGTCTAGGGGTGGCAGGTGCTCGTATCCCTTCTGCTCGGCGCCGTCAACGGCGGTGAGGGCGGAGCGGTGCGTAGTGTGGAGGCGGGCGGAGTAAGGAGCGCGCCACGACTTCGTCAGCTCTTCGTGGACCTCAGGAAAGAAGGGCGCTGAACGCTGGCGAGGTGCTTGGCGGCGGCCTGGCAGGAACCATTCGTCCAGGCGGCTGCGAGACGGCTCCTCTGGAGGGGCCCACTCGAGGTCCAGCTCCTCTACGGCTCGAGACAGGATGCGGAAGAGCTCGGCATCCATGCCCTGGCCATGCTCAATGGGTTCCAAGGGAGGCGGTGAAGCGGGGTCTTCCGGCTCGCCAGCCCATCCTTCCCCTTCGGAAGCCGCAAGCGACATGGAGTCATCTTGTTCGTCGTCCGTTCCCCCGAATGAGACGAGGTCACTTGCTTCCGCGGAGGGACGCTGCTCAGGGCGGGAGAACAGAACGGGAGAGAGTTCCCTAGGAGGAGAGGGCGAGGCACGCGGGGGCTGGGCCGGCGTGAGCTCGCTCAACTCCGGGCGCTGAGTCGCTCTACCCCGCTGTCTCTTCCTAGCCGGCTCGCGGGAGGAAGGAGACGGGAGGGCGCGAGCGGCGAGATCGCCCTCCGTGAAGAAGGCGACCCGCGAGCGCAGGGAAGCGAGACTCATGCACTCGCAGTGCGGGCATGAGTCTCCAGCGAGCGCGCCGTCCGCATGGGGCTTGCCCAGGCAGGCGACACACTCGCTGTGTCCATCTTCGTCATGCAGGGGGGCCCTGCACGTACCACATGAGTGGCGGGGCATCGTAAGACGCCGCTGCCGTGAAAACGGCAATTGGGTGGCTCTTTTAGAGCGGCGAGGACCGCGGAAGCTCTGGAAGCGGTTAAAACCGCTGAAATCGCTCTTTTAGAGCGGCGTTAAGCCGCGGGTGAAGCTCTCAGGCGGCGCGCCGGATGGCGGCAGGGGACGCACAGGAAGCGGCCGGGAGCGGGAAGCGGGAGGCGGCGACTCGGCGACGGCGCTGGAAGCTGCAGTCCGCGAGGGCGCCGGCGCTGTCCTCAGCCGGCGAGTCCAGGCGAGTCCGCTGCGGGAGCCTCTTCAGACGGCGGCGAGAGCAGGAAGGCGGCGAGCTTCTTCGGCTTCAGGCGGAGATCAGCGAAGAGAAGTAGAGGTCGTCGCTGAAGGAGAAAACACTGAAGTCCTATGGCGAACGCCCGCTTATATAGCCCTTAACCCCGCCCATTTCGGCGGGAACATTCGCGCGCTTTGTCGCCATAGGCCGCGCAGCTATGCCGCGCCGCCATTGGTTCAACAACTTGTCTATGAGTGAACCAATGACGGTGCAGTTACACTGCGTTATTGAAAAAGGCTTCAGCAGCGGGGAAAAAGGGAGACCTTTCCCCATACGCAGTACGAGTGAAGTATCGAAAGGGAACTGATATGCTACTGATATACTATACTGAATATAATTTATTTTATATATTTTTACTCATATTAATTCAAATCTGTCAAACTTTATTATTTTAAGATATAGTGTAATACAATGTCACATAATAAAAAACAATTTAATATCTCCGTACTTCAGCAACCTCTGAACTAATGTACCATACACATTCCACACGCTTATAGGCAATATATTCTTAATATATGCAGCAAATTTTCCTGAGTTACTCTGACTCTCATTGAAGATAATGGCATGCTGTTCTGTATCTTGCTGGGAGGGTAATTAACACCATTCCTGCCTCCTTATTATCTCTGATGCTGAAAATTATAAAGACAAATGTGAGCGCAGTTTACAGAAATGCAGAGTCATGACTGCAGTGTCTTGCACCTCATCAATGTCCTTGGAAAGCAACTGCATTGGACAGAATTTTGGCATGCAAGTGCCAAACATAACAAGCCATCAGGGATCATTTACTAACTTCTAGTGTCTTCCCTCTACCCTTGTGATCTCACTGCCTTCAGAGGAACTTTACTGTTTGCTCATCAACCATTCAGGTGAAGCACCTGGATGACCTGTAGGACAAGACATTATCCTCACCTAAAAGAGTACACGAAAACTCCTTCTGAATAAATCTCTCCACTGTATCACTTCAGCAAACATGACTATGCCTTATTATGGTTAGAATTTGTGGTTTGTGATTTTGTGGTGCAAGGTCATTTTCTTGACAGCGCTGCACTTTCTTCAGCCTGCTGAAGGTCTTCTCTGGAGCAATAAGTCACATTTAAATAGCCACTCACCTTTATTTCTGTACTTCCTTGCAAATTTTTTCATCCTGACAGTAAGAACAGTCAAGTCCTTTTTCATGGCTCTTTATTGCCCTCTAGAGCTCAATGCTTTCTTGTGCACACTGTAAAGTGATCAAGTGCATACTGCAGAAATAACGAGAGAGCAATTAATTTTGTAGATTTATAATGTTTTCAGATCTCAAATCTTGATCTAAACACTCACTCTGGTCTGGTAGGTGTTGTGAAGAGCAATATGACAAGAAACCACAAGATGTAATAGCCTACTTAACTCAGCTTTCCCTGCCAGACAGTATGATAACTTTGTCGTCAATAGCAACATGTTTGTTTTTTTCGAATTCATCTAAAATCATCATAATAATAATTTACTCACCATTATATCTTTCTAACCCTGTATGACTGTCTTCCATGGAGCACAAAAGGGGAATTTGTCATGAAATATGCAGTGTCAAAAAATGAGGACCTGGCTGTCAACTTCCAAATATGACAAAAACGCATAATAAAGGTAGTCTATTACGCTCGTGGGCTTTATTCTAAATTTTCTGAAGTTATAGGATAGGTTCATACGAAGTACATTAAAAATAAGCTGTTTTATTTCATATTTAATTCCCTCAGCTTTAAAATCAAATATGGCGCCAATGTCTATGGCCTGGTCAGCCATTTTGTAGTCCATTTCAGAGCTTCTGCCAATGGATGGGTAGTTTATCAGTGAATCTATAAGGATACTTTTTTTTTTCTTTTTTATGTATTAAAATATTTTATGTTCCTTGAATGAGAAAGGAACGACATTAATTTCGAGCAGGTCATGCTACAGTCTACCACTAGATGTCAGACTTGACTCATACATTCTAGTTAAGCCCTGAGGGTATTTTCAGAGGGGTTTTTTTTCTGAGTGACACAAAGTAAAGACTCGTAACTCCAAAACTGTAGCAAGGAGAGTCAAAAGGTTGGTATCGTTTAAAATCGACATTCTTATGCTGAGAAACTGCAAAAAAAAAACAGTGAAAAAAAAGTGGGGAAAAAATGAAAATTTACATATCTTTCTATTTTAAAATGGAATATCTGATGAAGGAAATATGGTAGGTTCATTCTTTTTTGGTGATGTTCCTGTATATGTGAGCTGTATGTCGTGGTGATTGCATGAAGAAATCAAGAGTTACAGCATTTGGAACAAAGGTAGGCATTTTTATTTTTATTTAAAAAAAAAAAAATTCTGAGTGACATGCACAAAAATAATGACTCATAACTTCAAATCTCTAGCAAGGAGAGTCAAAAGGTTGGTATCGTTTGAAAGAAATCTTTTTACATTTTTAAATTTAAAAAAAAAAAAAAAATGGACATTATCATGCTGAGAAACTGCTGAGAAATTAAAAAAAATAAAAGTTTGCTCAAGCACAATTTTACATATATTTCATATTTGACATGCAATAGCTCAACTCTCAATTCTTTTTTCAGTGATGTTCTCCTATATGTGAACAGTATCTGGATCATCGTTTCGTTGTGATCCGATAAAGAAATTAAGAGTTAGAGCATTTGGAACCAAGGTAGCCTTTTTTGTTTCTCCATTGGCGCCCCCTGATGGGCATTTTTAAAACTGCATACTTTCGCTTGGAGTAACTCGTGCCAAACACATCGGATTATTTTGATCTTGGACTCATTTCATTTGGGAGAATCTATTGTAAGTAATGATGTACCATTTTCTACAATCTATGCATGTTTCATCTAAGTTATATATGCTGAAATGTCAAGTGATAGCTACATTTTAGCTTAAGTTAGCATGTGTGTGCCTGTGGGAGTTTATGTGTCGATATTGCGTGATCAATATCTCGTGATAAGGATTATTGGATTATGCTGAGGTTGGGCTCATTTTAATCGTGAGAATCTTCTGAAAATAATGATGTCCAACATCCATACAGCATCTTTTTATTATTGACATATGATATGGGTCTTGCAGGGCTTTACGTCCAAAAACTCGCTCAAGTTTAGTCAAATCCCAAAAGAATTATACTTGTTGTATTCTACCCCGTGAGACCTTTTAAACGACACATGATTATCTGAGCTGTATGATGCTTTTGACACATTGGAGTACATAATAAAAAAATAAAAAATTCCTAAATTATTATTATTATTATTTTATTTATTTAGTTTTTCAGCAAATAACTTAGCAGTACTTAGGAGTTAATCAAATTGGCTACATTCATTGTAAAGCTTTCAAATGACACCTATTTTGTGATTGTCTAGGCAGGAGTTTTGAAATATATGATGATTAATTTTTTTATAGCTAGGTGGCCCCCTCGGGTTTTAGAGTGATAACTCAGCATTTGTTAAAGGTGCCCTAGAACGTTCTTTCACAAGATGTAATATAAGTCTAAGGTGTCCCCTGAATGTGTCTGTGAAGTTTCAGCTCAAAATACCCCATAGAATTTTTTTTAATTAATTTTTTTAACTGCCTATTTTGGCATATGCAAATTTTGGGGGCGTACATTTTAATGATCCCAACTGTTCTGTAACAGTCGGTGTTATGTTGAGATTTGCATCTTTTAAACAAATGAGATTTACATAAAAAGGAGGAAACAATGGAGGAAAAAAATACATTGTATGTCATTTCCATGTACTGAACTCTTGTTATTCAACTATGCCAAGGTAAATTCAATTTTTGATTCTAGACCTTTAAAGGAACACTCCACTTTAAAAAAAAAAAAAAAAAAAATAGGCTCATTTTCCAACTCCTCTAGAGTTAAACAGTTGAGTTTTACCGTTTTCAAATCCATTCAGCCAATCTCCGGGTCTGACTGGCAGTACCACTTTTAGCATAGCTTAGCATAGTTATTGAATCTGATTAGACCGTTAGCATCTCGCTCAAAAATGACCAAAGTTTTGATATTTTTCCTATTTAAAACTTGACTCTTCTGTAGTTACATCGTGTACTGAGACTGACGGAAAATGAAAAGTTGCATTTTTTCACAAAAATTTTCTAGGCCGATATGTCAAGTTTTAAATAGGAATAATATTAAAACTCTTTGGTCATTTTTGAGCGAGATGCTAACGGTCTAATCAGATTCAATGAACTATGCTAAGCTATGCTAAAATCGGCAGACCTGGAGTTCGGCTGAATGGTTTTGAAAACAGTAAAACTCAACTGTTTAACTCTAGGGGAGTTGGAAAATGAGCCTATTTTCAAAAAAAGTGGAGTGTTCCTTTAAGAGTTGAACAAAATGATTGGATGCATTAAAAAGCTGAGTTTCTAAGCTTTTATTTTAAACTATTTTCATTATTTTGTGTTATTCCTGTCAGTGGTTGCTTAGTAATTTGATTATGAATTTTTTCACGGGGGGGGGTGGTGTATTCTACTTCGCTTCGGGCTTAAGGGGTTAAAGAAAACATCCCATAATTTAGAAATCAAACTCAGACCACCCCTCCACATAAGTAATTGTATGGTTTTTATCTTATTTGAAAGTTTACAAAAGCTCAAATTATTAATTTGAGTAGTAATTTTATCAACAAGTTCCATCTGTCAAAGACAACTAAATATACATATATATATATATATATATATATATATATATATATATATATATATATATATATATATATATATATATATATAAATCTGGTACAGCCTATAGATAGCCTATTTAATCTTATTACCTCCATTTTAAACAAACAAATTAATACATTGTTAGAGGTTATGATTGCAAAATTCTAGTACTATATTAGTTAAAATATTAGTTTTATTGGCAGAGTAGTCAAATATGGCCTACATATTTTAATGATGCAGGAAAACCCCACAGATTTATTCAGATATGCACAGACATAAGTAAGCATATACACATTGATATAATACAACTAGACGCACATACGCAAAAACCCTTAATGAATATTCAGTCACTTCAACAGACATTTTTCTATGTCTACAGAGTTTGTAAAGTGCTGTAATTATGTAATACACTGGCAGATGTGTGTGATGCTATATTATGACCTCCAGAGATTGGGCAGTGTGCTGATGGCTGGGATAAAGACGAGGAACCATGTCATTATGTCATCACATTTAATCAAAAGCACACAATGTTTAGTGCACTTTCAATTCAAGTCACACTCTAGGAAATTATTGTGAAAATAAGCTATAAAAGGGAAGCATTACACATTACGACTTGTTAAGAGATAATGTCTGGATTTGTAATCGGCACACATGCGATTGCATATCCCTCAATCTGTGCAAATTTCTATTAAGGTTTAATGGAAAATTAAAATTCAGAGTGGTTATATTAAGCACGTTTTTTTTTTTTTTTTTTTTTTTAGTTCTTAAAAATCTTTAAATGCATACCTAAAAACAAATTTCGATACATTTTTGTTGTTTAGCACATGCAGTCTTATGTAATATTCTCATGCCGACACAGTCTCAAGTTTCTATGCTTGAAATACAGCATTATCCTGATTGAATGCAATCAGCGTCCCATTGGATGATTGATTGATTTTCCTCTCTGAAACAGCCAGCTATGATCAGCCTTGTTCTCCTTCTTTACTGAGACACCATCTAGTGTACTAGTCACACTATTAAGACAACCTTTTCCCTCATTGTGGGATGGCAACAGTAAATTGTTCTTCAAAATAGCTTGAATAACACCCCAGGTAATAGATAGCAATACACCCACAGATAATTATATATTTAGGGGAGACATGGTTGTAACATGGGAGTTGATTAACACCACCAATTTCACCTATCAGGGATTGTTGGAGTTCTATGATCATTTAATTATTTACCCACTTCCTCCCAGATCCCTTATGAATGTCAAGGCTGTAAATGGGTACATGTAGATTTTATAAAGAAAAACAAAACAAAAGGTAAGAATCCAAACCATTATAACACAGCTAGCTAAACACTGGCTGACAGGGCTGGAGTAGGTTGTAACACATCTTTAAAAAGTTTTACAACCATTCTCTTACATACAACTAAGAACAGTTTATTTTTAATAATCTTACAGAATGCCTAGACAGTGGAAAAGAAAGACAGATAGACGTGCGCCGGCCAGTGTTTAAAGGGGACCTATTGTGCCCCTTTTTTCAAGATGTAGTTTAAGTCTCAGGTGTGCCCAGAATGTGACAAAATACCTCACAGATCATGTATTATACCATGTTGTAAATACCGATTTTTGAGTGCGAGCAAAAACATGCCGTTTTTGTGCATGTGTCTTTAAATGCAAATGAGCTGCTGCTCCCCGCCCCCTTTCCAGGTAAGCACTTCCTTCAACAGCTCCTGCCTCTATTAGATACTCTGCAAAAAACTAACAAAACATCTGCTTAGTTTTCATGAAAGTTTATTATCTGCATGCGTTTTAAAGCTATATTAGTAAATGAACACTTCTGTTCACTCTTACATCCAACAACAAAACACCTCAACTGCTTACAAGACAATCTTGATCTAATACAGGATAGTCCGTCAGCGGTCGTGGGCGGGGCCTGAGCAAAACAGCTTGTTAATTGAGACTATTGAGGTTTTTTAGTGATTAAAAAATAGGAGTGAGTGAACTTTTATCATTGTAGTGTGGTTGGCTCCACGCACTGCTAAGACACATTTATATGCAAACGCCACGTAAAAGTGAATTTTGCATAGGTTCCCTTTAAAAAAAAAAGGACTGATCAGGTTTCAGAGAAGGGAATGTCAGTCAGATCAGTTGCGAAGATAATGTTGAAAGCCAGTCTTGGGGATTCTGAGACCTCAGACAATGAAAACTTTTATGTTGTCTGTAAGAGCTTGGCCACTCAAAGCCAAAGGAAGTGTGGGTAAAATATGCCCTATGCAGTTTCTGGGCCAACCAAGCCTGCACTCTAGATTTTTCACCATTGTTACTCTTATTGAGAATATTATTCACACATAGACACACAAATTTACACTTCTTTTTTGTTAGATCTACATGTTCTTTACACAAGTACGCTGCAGTCGAGTGTTCATTAAACATTAGTTTGTTCTAGTAGACTAATTTACAGACACATGCACAAACTACTGAGTCAAACAGTAAGTTGATATGAGCTGTGGTCAATCACAGAAAGAGAGGCATTGTTTTGGATTGTTCTTTTGTATTGTTTTAATAAAACTCTTTTTGGTGCATATTTCATAGTGTGGCTGCTGTTTTTGCTTCTTTTTTTCTTACAACTTACCCCAGCATGTGTTACAAACCTATACCCTGGTAGTGGGGTAGATTGTAACAAATGCACACCATGTTTGACATCAACTCATAAGGGCTGTGATATTCTTGCAGAGGTTTGAATTGGTGCCTTTTGTAGTAAACAAATGTGGGTACTTTGTATAAGAGTTTAAGCCCTCTAACTCAAAAGTGCAGTGTTACAGATGCCGAAGCAAAAAGTGTTACAACAATACCGAGTCTCCCCCTACTTTTAAATTTTCTCTAAAAAAGATTCAATTTTCCTCAGGAGGCAGAAACACAGATTGTTTTTCTCTGCTGTTTCTGCTAATTAAGACACCAAGGCATTCTTTTAAAAGCAATCAGACGAGAAACACTGTCTTATAATGTTCACATAACTGACCACAAAATCGGCCCTTAGGGGCAGTTTAAACAACACTATTTATCAACTAAAAACTGAAAACTTTTTATGCGTCTTCTATACTTTAAACATGAAAGAGTACTGCAATCATTTAAGACATTTCTCTTTATATAAAACCTTTTTGGCATAAAGTGTTGGACTCTATATAGAACCCAACTCATCCTCTAAGAGTGCAGTGAGTAATTGGACCAAATTTGCTCTGATTTGATTCTAGCCACAAGTATGCTGAGTAACCAACTCCCTAGTTTTTAGAAACTACATATCTGCCATGATGCGTTTTGTTTGCTGGTTCATTATATTACGTTCTGTCCCAATTTAGTGTGCAAAAATGTCATAAAATGTATTTTAAATGAATGAAATGAAAATACACCATGGACATTATTAGTAAATTACTCAAAGTGTGAAACAGTCTAATTTGAGCATTCTGCACAGGTGAGGAGTGTGTACATGATGCCAAACTACTGGACCAACCTGAGAACAAGAGAGCAATATAAAATGTTGTAAAAGAAAGTAAAAGAGTTGCAGGTGTTTGACACTTCAACAGACAAAATAGAGGAGAAACTGGAAATGCTAAGAGACTAGTATGAAAAATAGCAATCCTGTTGAAAAAAAAAACATGCCAGCTGGTTTGAGCTGGTTTATACGGAAGAGGATTAGGGCCAAGCAATAATAAAAAAATAAAACCATTTCGAGATTAAAGTTGTTAAATTTCGAGAAAAAAGTCGAGATAAAATGTTGAGAATAAACTCGTTAAATTACGAGAAAAAACTCATTAAATTACGAATTTGTTCTCATAATTTAACGACTTTTTTCTCGTAATTTAATGACTTCATTCTCATAATTTAATGACTTTATTCTCAACATTTTATCTCGACTTTTTTCTCGAAATTTAATGACATTTTTCTCATAATTTAACGAATTTGTTCTCGTAATTTAACAACTTTTTTCTCGTAATTTAATGACTTTATTCTCAACATTTTATCTCGACTTTTTTTTCGAAATGTAATGACATTTTTCTCATAAGTTAACGAATTTGTTCTCGTAATTTAACAACTTTTTTCTCGTAATTTAATGTCTTTATTCTCAACATTTTATCTCGACTTTTTTTCTCTAAATTTAACGTGTTTTTTCTTGTAATTTAACGAGTTTATTCTCAACATTTTATCTTGACTTTTTTCTTGAAATTTAACGAGTTTTTTCTCGTAATTTAATGAGTTTATTCTCAACATTTTATTTCGACTTTTTTCTCGAAATTTAACGAGTTTTTTCTCGAAATTTAACAACTTTAATCTCGAGATGGTTTTAATTTTTTTATTATTGCTTGGCCCTAATCCTCTTCCATAGGTTTAAGGCAAGGCAAGGCAATTTATTTGTAAAGCACCTTTAAAAACAATGGTTGGTTGACCAATGTGCTGTACACCTTTTAAACACATACAAACAGCAGAAAAATATACATTACACACCAATATTAAACAGCACAGAGACATCTGACCATGCAACGTTAAATGGCAAAAATATCACTAAATAAAAACTTTAAAAAAAGCCAAGGCAAAAAGATGAGTTTTCAACAGGGATTTGAAAGTCCCCAGTGTGGAAGCTGTTTTAATATTTAGCGGCAAACTGTTCCAGAGTCTTGGAGCCATCACTGAAAAAGCATGACTGGCAGCCAATGTAGAGAAGAAAGAATAAGGGGTAATATGATCCCGTTTCCACAGCATTCTGGACAATTTGCAATCTAGACAAAGTGGACTGATTAATCCTTACATACAGGGAATTACAGTAGTCCAGACGACCTTTGTCAGTGTTCTTAATTGAAAAAAACTTGATCTAACAACAGCATTGATCTGTTTGTCAAATTTTAACGACTCAAAAGTACCCCTAAATTTTTTACCATGGATTTACCATGAATAGATAAAGGGCCTTGTAACACAGTTTGTAAGTATGGGAAGAAGGAGGCGGGAACCAGCGAACGTTCAACAAAACTTTAATACCAAAATAAATACAAAATGAAAGTAATGGCGGCAGACCCTCGCGGACGTCTGCCGGCCACACAAACATAATAAAACATAAAATAATATCTAGGCCCGGTCCTCTCTCGTCCTTCACTGTCATCGCTCCTCCTTCCGGAGCTCCTCCGTGAGAGACTCAAGGCCGGTGCGCCTCGCAGGTGAAGCTCATTGTCTCTTGCGTCACCGGCCTCGCGCCGTTCCCTCACGGCTCTCGCCCGCCCTTCTCGCCACAGGTCTAAATCAAACTTAGGGGACCCATGTGTATTTGGGGGTGCAAACACAATAATCTCCGTTTTAGATTCATTTATATGCAAAAAATTCTCATCCAACCAAGTTTTCAGGTAATTCAAACAACCAAGAAGAGGCCCTGGTGAGCTACTTTCCTTCTTTACTGGCATATATATTTGTTTGTCATCAGCGTAACAGTGAAATGATATGCTGTGTTTTTTAAAAATAGACCCAATTGGAAGCATATATAATGAAAACAAAATGGGACCCCAAATGGATCCTTGGGGAATCCCACATGTAAGAGGAGCCGAAGATGATGTAAATTCATCCGAGGCCACTGAAAACCTTCTATTTGTAAAATAAGAACTAGGGATGTCCCGATCACGTTTTTTTGCCCTCGAGTCCGAGTCATTTGATTTTGAGTATCTACCGATACCGAGTCCCGATCCGATACTTCTATAATACACGAAAAAGAATAAAGAACAGCAAAAAAAAACTGATCCAGGAACAGTGCTTTTCAGGTTTTTCAGGAATCTAACAATCGTTTTCACGTACAGAAAATGGATAAAGTAATCAAATATAAAATATCACTGCATATTATCTTTACTGTATAAAATAAATAAAGATTAATCATTATTGAAGTTACAAAAACTATTCAGTCAAGAGCAGTGAGTGATTTCTTTGTTATTTGTTGTTTGATTTAACATTAAAAAGAGGCAGCAGGAATAGTTTTTTTTCCCTAGAAGACATGCACGATCCAGTACATATACTGTTACACATGCGTCTTTCTCGACTAATATACGTTCACTTAAGACATAACCGACTATGTTTGCTAGGATACTCGCTAAGACGGGCATGTTGACATAATTTTTGTATGAATTTGTCCGCTGAAGCGCAAGACTTGAAAGAGAACTCAGTATTTGCGCGCTGACTGAAATAAGCGTGTGCGCGCTTCGGATGAGCGCACACAAATCTTCTCACAGCGCGTGCGAGTTCTCTTTCGCGTCTTGTTCTTGAAGGTTTAAATCAGCAAGGCTTAAATGAGTTAGTTTAAACACAGACAGCAACGTGTGCTTTTCAGGTCTCACCTGCGCTCGCGCGCTATCAACACCCGGGTGATGACGGCGTAAATGACTGGACATTAGAGCATACGGCACTCGCAGTTAACAGTTTACAAAGAGTGACTGTTTTGTCCACGCTTTCTGATTATCGTTGTTGTAACGTTTTGCGCATCCATCGACTGAAACATACATTATTTGAACTCTGTCTGTCTGTTTTCCACGTTGCTATTTTAAACAAACCATATTAACCAATAGATGCGTCGTCATTCGAGATGGACCGCGGTGCAAGTGCGTACCTAACCGTAAGTGGAGAACCGTAGGGCTCGATTTTTTACTGAGAACCGTTGCACCCCTAATAACGTTACATATATATCCGAGTCCTGATCGGGAGGTAACGTCCGATTCCGATCGAGTCTGAAACCACGTAATCGGGCCCGATTTCCGATCACGTGATCGGATCTGGACATCCCTAATAAGAACATTACCAAACCCTACCTATCGCTCAAGTCGTGCAATAAGAATTTTATGGTCTATGGTGTCAAATGCTGCACTAAGGTCAAGTAACACCAAAAATGCAGCATTAGAGTCCACAGTTAACAAAACATCATTAAGAACCTTTAAAACCGCAGATTCTGTACTGTGATGCTCCCTAAACCAAGATTGAAATACTTCAAAAAGAGAATTTCAATTCAAGAAAGACTGCATCTGACTGAGAAATGCTTTCTCCAACACCTTTGAGAGAAAAGGCAACTTTGAAATCGGTCTATAATTGCTATACACTGTAGAGTCCAATTTAATGTTTTTAATTAGAGGCTGCACCACAGCATGTTTAAAAGAAGCCGGAACAACCTCTGATACAAAGCAACTATTTATAATAGATAAAACACTTGGCCCAACTATATCAAAAGCCTGTTTGATTAGTTTTGATGGGACATTATCAAGTGGGGAGTCTGATGTTCTACTGTTTTTGCCAAACCAGAGAGATGAAGAACCTCAAAATGATCAAACACCACAGGCTGATACTGATGTACAGATGGATTCGTAACAGCAGGAGGAATTTGAGATCTAATATTTTCAATCTTAGAAATGAAAAATCTCTTAAAATCACATTAGGTGGGTTAATAACAGAGTTAAAAGTATTAAATAGTACTCTAGGTCTATGACAGTTTCTCTCAATCATGTCTGAGAAATACTTTGCCTTCACTGCTTTAACAGCACTTTGACATGCCTCACCTTCAAGGGTGCAATTTCATCTAGATACAGAATTAAAAGAACAAAGCAGAGACTCTGGGTCCAAATAAGATGAAGGATTTTCAAAGGCAGAAACATTATGATTGTTCACAAATGCCACAGCAAAATAATAACGCTAGAATTTATCATATGACACAGACGTGCACTAGAGTGTGATTTGGTATTCTGACATGGAAAAGATGCCCTAAAAATGACTGGTTTATGGTCAGAGAAAGTTGCATCTCAAACATCTACATCACACAAAGAAATGCTATGAGATAAATCCAATGTATGTCCATGTTCATGTGTAAGACCCTTTACAGACTGAAAGATTTAATAATATTCAAAAAGTCTTTCACTAGGGGGTCTGCTGGACTGCAGACATGAATATTAAAATCCCCCACATTTAAAAAACATTTCAATGAAATTCCTCCTAAGAATTTAGAAAATTCCTGAATAAAATCTTTATTAAATTTGGGTGGCGGATATACCACCCCACACAGCACAGGCTCTGGTAATTCTAGTTGAAAGTTAAGCTGGTCCTGAGCTGGAGCCAGTTGCTTACGACCAGCACTTGACCAGCTTAAACCAGCTCATGACCAGATAAGGACCAACATAAACCAGCTCAAACCAGCTGCCATGCTTCAAAACATACCTAATCAGCATATGCTGTTTTTTCAACAGGGAAGAATGTCATTGATTTCCCTGCAATCTCTACCCCCACAAAAGAATCTTCAAGTCAGATGCTGCAATCACTAACTATTATATTGTGCTTGCAGCAGACTGTTATGCAGTTGCTCAATCTCAGACACATTGTCTGGTAGAGTTGTCTTTGACTGTGAACTTGACAGTGAAAAACTTATAAACTCAATGTCTTTTATGGTACAATAACCTCAGCAAGTGCTCCCCTGGACCACCATATAGCAAATAATGAATGTGACCTATATGTAAAAAACATGACGTCCCTATATTGTTCACGTTTTCACTGGAGAAACCCATTAAGAATGTGTGAAAATGTTGACTAATCTTGACCCTTTCTTTGAGTTGTATATATGAGCCACACACTCCTTTCATCTTTCAGATCTTAAAACCCTGTCACGGACAAAATTTGAAAAGAAGCTAGCCCTTACTTTCTGGTTAGCTCTCAGATCCAACAAGGAACATATAGTAAAAAAAAGGCTCACGTGGATGATGATAGGCACCCACAAAGGGTGAGATGACTCAAACCTTTCAGAGGTTCTTTCTAATGGGAGGGAGTACATCCAGTGGTCATGCACGTGAATGCATGGTCAGTGCATTCAGTTGTCTATTTAGTCCTGTGGAAGATATGTTCAACCAGCAGGCCTTTGATTTGGATTTGAATATATGCATGGGCGGTTAGATGAGGGGAAGATAACATGCTTATGAATTTAGAGTGCACTTGTTTATTACCAAATACACTGTGTTCTAAGAGGTGCTTTAGTGTCCTACTTTCTACCAGATTTTCAAGCAGTGCACAGTGTGGCATAAAATAGAAAAAGGTCACTCTGGATATATTTGTTTCATGTCCATTGGGTTGAGTGTGTAATACGGAGTGAAGAAATCAGCCTCTATCTAGAGTGCTCATGCTTTACACATGTGTTCAATAGGGGATAGATGATGAAGCCGTCTCAAGGGAATTAGATCAAAATGCCTTAATCAGGCTCTTCTCACGCACAAAAGAGGAAACGTGGGGGTGGAGTGGAACTATATGACCCTGCGATGGACACAGACAGCTTCTTTTGTGTCAACTGAGTTTAAATTAATCAATTAATTAATAAGTTAATAAAAAATGTAATGGATTTAGTTTATTTTACGTCTATCTGTCATGTTATACTATATGGATAAACAAATATTGAGGATATTTTGCTAGATTCATTTATGGTTTATGATCTTCTCTGTCTAACCTGTTTGTGTAATTTACCTCACTGCTTTTTTTACAAGCTTTTATCAATCAGGCTCTATTATATTCATTCCCAATCAGTGTTATTTTAGTATCACTGAGATACTATTATAGTTTTTATCCCTTTTTTTAAACTTTAGATAAAGTTTTAGTGATTTTGCTGTGTTTTTGTCATTTTTATTATGTCTATATATCAACTATGTCTATATATGGCAACTAACTGAAATAAAATGATGTTTTTTTAACAAAAAAATATTTTATTTTATTTCAGTTAATTTATTTTATTTCAAGTAACAAAAATGTTTTTTTTTTTATTCCATCATTTTTACAGAGAAAAAATTGGCATTGCAAGAATAATTCGGTAAAAATACAGTAAAAATTTTAAACATATTTGTTACTGAACAACCTGTAAATTTTACAGTTTAAAACTAAAATTTACACCAAAAAACAAACAAACAAAATTTGCAGTAAATCAAGATACAGATAAAATTCAGATAAAGTTTTAGCCCCTAATAAAAAAGCTCACGTTGCAGCGTGCTTTGAGATATTACTCATGTCTGTAGCATAAACTGTGCAGGACAAGTTTAGTTCTTAAAGGGGTCACGACATGGATTTTTTAAAATTAATTTGATATGTTCCTTGAGGTTCACTTATAATTTTAATGAAGGTTTCTGCACATATGAAATATATAAATAAATAAATACATATATTATTTTGAAATCTGTACAGAGATGCAAATTAACTTTAAACTGGACGTGTCAAAGCGAACATTCTTTCACACTTCCATTTGTCCTGTTGTCGACAGAGTCAAGTGCGTGGAGTATGTCGGAAATCTGAACATGCATCTGTATACTGTATCAAGTGTAGACAGCATCAGTGATTTATGATGCTTTTCACCCATAAATGAAAATTCTGTCATTAATTACTCACCCTCATGGCGTTCCAAACCTGTAAGACTTTCGTTCATCTTTGGAACACAAATGAAGATTGTTATAATGAAATCTGAGAGCGACATAAGGATGAGTAATTAATGACAGAATTTTAATTTTGGGTGAACTAACCTTTAAGTAACTGAATGCCAGTGGGCGGGGTCTATGGTGCAATGATGTATAACTATTCATCGATGTCTTGCTCTGGAGGCAGGCAAATGTATTTGCCTGTGTGACGTCACAGGTCCTGCAATATCTAGCTGTTTTTTTAGCTTGATTAAATAAATGCTTTGTTTATAATGAGGAGAACATTTTTTAAGCTATGTAACTTTCAGGATGTTTTAATGGTTTAAAAATAAAATTTGATTTCTCATGTCATGTTTGTGGATTTGAAAAACAAACCCAACTGGCTAATTTTCCATAAATAGAGATAAAACCAGTACTGTTTGTTTGTAGTCAAACTTAAAGACTATGCATGTTCTAGAAAGCTCTTTCATCATAGGGTAAATATAAAACACACAAGTAATCAAAAAGCATAGCAGAGGTCCACTGACAGACATTATATTGAATGCTAACTTGTTGTCTG